>NW_006209549.1:171482-174554 GCF_000334495.1 Tupaia belangeri chinensis
TCTTTCCCAATTCAGTTCCTCTCACTCCAAGACTTTCACGGTTCACTCAAATTATAAAGTGATCATTCCTCTTATCAAGTTGGATGGTCTATCTAAAATCCACCATGATGACTGGAAAATAAGGTATGTATGTTCTCCCAGTTTGAAATGAACAATGAAGATTTGAGCAAAACTGTTGCCTGTTGTATTCTGGATACATCTCTCTTAATACATCTGTTAAGGCTACCTGAAAACTGCACTTCCCCTACTTGAGAGAGCAGGGACCTCACATTAAGCTGGAGTATCATACTGAGACTGAGCAATGCTAGGCTATGTCTCTGTTTTCTCTCCTTTTCTATCTGATATATGTCCAATTGATCCACTGAACCTCAAAACATGACTTCAAAAAAGTTGATCATGCATTGCTACACATGATTTTTCCCCCATATTTAGAGGAATTTTCTTATAAATTTGCTATGTTAGACTGGACACACCATTTCAGTCTTGTATCATGATTTTTTTATACTATACATATGCAGTTACTTTGATTTAATGACTTTTCAAAATACATGGGATTTTCTGCTACCATAATACACATCTAAAATTTTAAAATTACATTTACTTTCTCATCTTTTCTCTCTCTCTCTCTGTATATATTCATATATGTATATATACATGCCTTTATTACATATGTTTTATAATATGTATTTCTTGCTAGGTAGAATATTCAGAAGGGTTTGACAGGTCAGCTACCATCCATAGACCAGTGATTGAAAAAAAATATACTTTTCATTCCAATCAGCTAATTCCTTTAAAGAAAATTGTTATATATGAACTGACCTTATTACCCCCATTTTTTTTTTGGAGAGGTTTTTGCTATAGGGCGCGTGTGCTCTCCAGACAGACAGAGAGAGACAGAGAGACAGAAAGCAGGAAATCACCCCCCAGAGGGGATGGCCACACCGCAATCCCTTCTCCTCCATTCTCCTCTCGGGATTTTGGGCACACACACACACGCGCCCGGTATCGAGCCACGGTCGACTATGTGGGAGTCCAGCGACATAGCCATTACTCTAACTGCTGGTCCCAATTACTTTTTAACTATCTCCTTTCACTGAGTTTTCCTCATGTCCTCCTTCCTCCCCTTCCTCAAAGCCACCATGTAAATGATGTCTGTCTTGACCATCCTGACACTTCCTGAATCTATTTTTTTACTCCTATCCTTTCTCATTACTTCTAATATCATCTAAATCTTTCATTTTACTTATTTGTTGTATGTCCCAAGCCCCCAGAGTAACTATTTTTATTATCTGCTTGTTTTTTGTTTGCAATTTAATTTCCAGAGCTTAAACTAATGCAGAACATTCTGTAAGCCCTCAAACAGATCTACTAACTCAGTTAATGGGTAACCTTTGACCTCCTCCTTTCCATCAGAGCCTCAGATTTCTCCTTTACAGACTGAGAAAAAAAAACTCTTACTTTATGGGGAGGTTGTGAGTATTCCTGTAACAATAAAGTTCTCAGCTGCTAGGGAACCTTAACTTCAGCTACTCCTTTGATTCAGGAAAATAACAAGGTCTGGCAGTGGACTGAATTATTCTACAGTCCACGGTTCCCAGTATAACAAAAATTTTGAAGATTAAGGGATGAATACAATATCTTTTTACTCAGTCATTTTTAATTATAGCATTGCCAATGGTTATAAAATATATTTGAGTTATTCTACTTCTTTTAAATGATTTCTGTTCAATTTATCTCTTCTGCCTATTTTTACTGGAAGTCATCTTTTCACTGTTCCTGTTGGTTCATAAATTAATGATGGGACAGTGATGGGAAACAGTGCTCAGCTCCCTCGAGGAGTAATGGACCTTGCAAGACAAGGTGTGCAGATGTGAGGGGGACAGCTTTCCTAGCCCTTCTCACTAGCTTTCCCCATGTGGAGTGATTTTCCTCTGAACACATTGTCTGTCATGTACTGGGGGAAAGTAAAGGAAAAAAATTAGACTGTACTTTTAAATATGTAAAGTTAGAGGCAGCTGTGTTACAAGTGGCTAAGTGTTGTCCAGTGAACTTAAGAGCTGGATCCCACATGGTCAGTCACAGCTGGAACCTTGGCCCTGATAGTTTGAAAAACATACCAGGCATGTGTGTGTATGTGTTAAAAATCCTGATGAGATGGAGAAATGGAAGAAAAAGGATTGATGTGGGACCATGCCCTGTTAGGAGTTACTTCTTCCCTCTCTTCTCTGGTTATAAAAAGGTAAAAAATTAAAAATACATAAATTTATTTATATAGAGATAACTATGCCTTCTTTTTAGGTTTTTGCCGTAGGTAATATATATAGTCACTACAGAGAGAGAGAAACACAGAGCGGCAAAGTAAGAAATCACCTCCCAGGGATATGGCCATGTTGTAATCTCTTCTCCATTCTCTTCTCAAGATTTGGGGCATACACACACACACACACACACTCCCAGTGTGATTTTCAAGCTGTCAGGACTGGGACTCAAACCACAGTCAGCAATGTGGGAATCTAGTGCTTTGACCACTGTACCACTACTGGCCCCTCTACTATGTTTTTTATTTTTATTTTAATTTCTTTTATACATTCAATCACATACATCACTTACCTTGTTTTTTTAATTTTTTAATTTTTTACTTATTATCATCATAATCTTGTTTATATTACATTGAATTGCATTTAACTTTACAGTGTATTACATTGATTTTTCAAAAAGGATTGCCATGCATGTCAATCAATATAGAGACATTAAACTCCCCACTTAATCATTCAATATCTTTTAATTGTTTTTTTCTGATCAATATTATTATTATCCAATTATTTTTTAAACAGTCAATCACTATTTCTAATTTTTCTTGTAAAAAGACTTTACCCATCATGAAATACTTCTCAGACCAAACCAGTTGATAATACTATACAAGTCATCATCAACAGGTAATAAGCCATATCTGTGTCCCACTAATGTCATGCCTCTCTATTCTCTTGCTATCTTTCTCTATCCTCTTCTCTTCACCCCCCCCAATTTCCACACTGTCTTATTCTTGTTAAGTACTTTCACTGCTTTTATGTC
>NW_006209549.1:174883-186134 GCF_000334495.1 Tupaia belangeri chinensis
TCCTGTCCTTTGGGTAGATACCCAGAAGTGGGATTGCTGGGTCAAATGGTAGTTCTATTTGTAGATCCTGGAGGAACCTCCATATAGTTCTCCACAGTGGCTGAACCCATTTACATTCCCACCAACAGTGCAGGAGGGTCCCCTTTTCACCAATCCCTGCCAACACTTATCACTTTTTTATATTCTTAATTTTTTACCATTCTGACAGGGGTTAGGTGGTATCTCATTGTGGTTTTTATCTGCATCTCCCTTATGATGAGGGATGTTGAGCATTTCCTCATATGCTTTTTGGCTGTTCATATGTCTTCCTAGAGAATTTTCATTCAGCTCATTTTTCCATCTTTTAATTGGGTTAATCATTTTTTTTTTTCGCATAAGGCACTTGAGTTCCCTGTGTATTCTGGTTATCAGTCCCTTGTCTGAGGCATATTTAACAAAAATATTTTCCCATTCTGAAGGTTGTTGGTTCACACCTGTTACTGTGTCCTTTGCTGTGCAGAAACTTCTTAGTCTGATATAGTCGCACTTGTTTATTTTAGGGATTATTGCCTGTGTTTTGGGAGTCTTATTTAAGAAGTCTTTGCCTACTCCAATGTCTCCCAGAGTGTCCCCAGCATTTTCCACCAGTAGTTTTATTGTTTGAGGTCTTAGGTTCAGATCTTTAATCCATTTTGAGTTGATTTTTGTTAATGGTGCAAGATGGGGATTCAGTTGCATCTTTCTGCAAGTGGATACCCAGTATTTCTAGCACCATTTCCTAAATAGGTTTTCCTTTTCCCAATGGATTGACCAATACATACATCACTTACCTTGTAAAGTGAATGTTCCAATATGAATACATTTCTCACCAGTCTATTTGGAGATACTATACATGTTATCATCAACAGATACTAAAAAGTCATGTCCTTTATAGAAGCAGAGTTCGTATGAGCTTAACAACTAAATATCTCAACCTTGGACATGGTAATGCTTTTCTGAAAATTTGCATACTTTTTATAACTTCTCAGTTTTTTAAGGCATTGTAGTTTATTTTTTTATTATTCATACATTAAATCTGTGTTTTTAATGATAACCTGCTTTAACTAACTTCTTCTATGCACTGCTCTACTGCTCATTCCAGTGAACTGGATAAAAACCTCTGTGTGTATTAGATAAGAAAACATCTTCAAGTTGTTAAAAGTTCACTGCAGTCATCAAATACAACTTACAGACATCAAAAAAAAAATCAGGGAAAAAAGTGAGTAAATATCACTTGCTATAGATGTCTAATTTCATAAGGATTCACATCATTTTAATAAATTGGTATATTTTAAACCTATGAAATATTAGAAAAGTGAACATTATTTCCACAGTGATAACAATTTATATAACACTCTACTTTCATAAAGTGCTTTTTCAATTCCCAGTGCATATTTTGGTTTGCAAAATGTTTTTATGGATGTGTCCCTAGTGATGCAAAGACAGTGATTCATATCCAAAAACCAGAGGGGAATTAATTTAACCAAATGTCTGAAGATTACAAGAAATATAGGTAGAAATTTAAAGAAAATTTTAAACTATCTCATTTGAGAGATGAAGATTGTATCTCTCAACTGAGAATGTAATAAAACCAGGAAATTGCTAAAAATTAGGTTCCTATCATAGAACCCATTTATTTTCCAATTCAGAATAGAATTATTTAAGTGTAATCTCAAAATAGCCTCTAAGACTTGTAATATTTATCTCATCATTTTTGTTTTATAGTTACTGTTAGAAATGTGTTCCTGTAGAAATTACTATTTTGTTAAAACCTAAAAACTGTTGAGGGACTTTTCAACATAAAAGTGTGTTTTTTTCCCAGGTGGGTTTAAATTGTGACTCTGTCTCCACTAAAAATTTAAGTAATATAATATTTAAGAAACTAATCTAGCTTTGGCTTTCTTTTCATACAACTCACTGAATTTCCTACATATAAACATTGAGATAATATATATATTTTTCCACCCATAAGGTCCATGCTCTTGCCAGAGAAAGACAGTGAGAGGGAAAGTGAGAAATCACCTCCCCCCCCAGGGAAGTTGGCCATGGGGCAGTTCCTTCTCCCCCATTCTTCTCTTTGGGCATATATGCACCAGTGCTTCATATGAATTTCAAGCTACCAGGTCTGAGACTTGAACCATAGTTGGTCATGTGGAAGTTCAGTCCTTTAACCACCACATCACTTGCTGGCCCTGAGATAATCATTTTTTAAATACCATATTTTCCATAATATTCAATACATTTCAATTCTTTATGAGCTACTTGTTTTCTTTTCTTTCTTTTTCTTTTTTTGATGCACCATGTATCCCAAATTAAAATATTCAGTCTTGAAGGGTTCTTCACTCCTTGTGACCATGGTGAAAATTGCGTTTGTGTGTATGTGTGTATTTATGGGTCTGTGTTTGATCACAGTAGCAATTGATGATGTATGAGTGTCTGTTTTGACTCACATTTTGCTGCCCTGTCAGAAATGGTCAGTCACCTAGCAAAACTTGGATCCCAGATCTTAAATTTTAAAACATGTGAGAATTGTGAAGTTCCTTTTTACATCTAGCAAAATGATTCATTAACATTTTGTAGAAAATTCATTACTACAAAGAGTATGCTTTTATCTTGTTTTGAATTTTCTGTGTACTTGATTCTTTTTTATTCATTTTTAAAGGCAGGATATTGCTGTTATAATCCTCCTGATTTAACAGCCCTCAATTACTGTGATTACAGGTGCATGCTACAACATCCAGCCCTTAGACTGGACTGGGAATTGAACCTGAGCCCCTAGATATGGTCCTAGCCAGCAAAGCATAACATTCAGAGCTGGGTCACACAGAGAAGTACACCACTGTCCCCCATGACTGGACCTCTCTGTATTTAATTCCTCACCAAAGGTCATGATATCAATGTGGTTTCTGACATTCTTTTAATAGGCGTGACATCTCTTCTTCAGTCTCTTAATAATTATTTAAATCTTCTATTTTGTTGGAATTCTAAAATAAAGTCTTCATAAATAACATTCTAACTATCTCTTAGGGAGGCAATCTGGGTGTCTGGTCGCCCTAATGTGGAGATAGGAGCACTGAGATCCAGTTAGCCAACTCATTGCTGCAAGTTCTTCACTTTCTGAGGTTGAAACCCTGGCACAGTTTTTGTTTTCTTTTTCTCTTTCTTTCTTTCTTTCTTTCTTTCTTTCTTTCTGTCTGTCTGTCTGTCTTTCTGTTCAAATACATTTACTGAATGTCAGGCAATATTATAGACACAGGGGATAAAACAATGAATTATTTTAAATCTCTGGAAAGTAATTAGTGGTTGTCTAATGGTGGAAAGTGGGAAAGAAAATAGGGTGGTGACTACTACTAATGTATACAAGGTTTCTTTGCTGGGCTGATGAAAATACTCTAAAATTATGGTTCTATAACTATTTTTTTTTCATTTTGCCATAGGGCATGTGCACTAACCAGAGAGACACAAAAAGAGAGGAGAAAATATATCTACAGAGAATGATCATGCTTCTATCCCATCTCCATTCCTCCATTCTGTTGGGATCTGGGGCATGCATGCATGCACACATCCTTGATGTGTTTTTCAAGCTGCTGGGTCCAGGATTCAAACCACCAGATCAACCATGTGAGATTCAGCTACCTTAATCACCAAGACATGGGCCCAGCCCTAAATACATTTTTTAAAACTATTTATTTCTGAACTTTCTTTTTTTTTCTTTGTTTATTTACATTTTTTAAATACATTCTATCACATTTTTTAGCTTACAAGGTGATCATTTCAGTGTGTGAACATTTCTTCCCGGTCCAGTTGATCAAAATATAACAATACTACCTCCCTGTCTCAACAGTGCTGTCTCTGTATCCCTCCTCCAAATGTTTTCACCCAGACCCCACTCCTCCACACACACCACATCTGGCATTCACACCTATCTCTTTATTTATACCTCAGCAACCCTGTCACAAGAAAAATAAAATGCTAAATCTCTTGATATACAAACAACAGAAACATATGTGCATTCTATCTAGTTATTTAATTCCTTGGTAAAACTTGAAATTAACTATTTTTTTTTTCTCTTGAAGAATGGCCATTGTGGGACCAGCAGTTAGCGTAATGGCTGTGTCGCTGGACTCCTATGTAGTTGACCGTGGTTCACATCCCGGACTCAGCAGCTTAAAACTCACACCTGGCACGTGTGCACACGTGCCCAAGATCCAAAGGGGAAAATGGAGGAGAAGGGACTGCAGTGTGGCCATCCACCCTGGGGGGTGATTTCTCGCTTTCTTTCTGTCTCTCTCTGTCTGTCTGGCGAGCACATGCACCCTATAGCAAAAAAAAAAAAAAAAAAAAAAAAAAAAAAAAAAAAAACTCTTAAAAAAATAAAAAAAGAATGGCCATTGCCAGAAGATAATATAGAAATTCTAATACTAGCATTTTCTTTCTAGATTTATGTTCAACTTCCAAGTTGCAGTTTGGTGCATATCTATGTGTGTTTCAGAAAAATATTACCTGAGGATTAAGATACTTCACATAGCCCCTAAGCTATATAGCCCCAGCTAGGTGTTACTTTATAATATGTTCATTCTATTCACTGAGGTTTATTACTAAAGTCAGACTTATGTTCATGGATATGTATATATCAGCTGTACTTGCTATTCAAAATATTTAGATTAATTAAGAATTTTAGTGAATCAATAAAATGCGTGTGTGTGTGGGGGGGAGAGGCATAGAAAGCAACCATGGATACCAGAGACAGTGTGGGAGGAGGATGGGAGATGGCAGAAGGTGAGAGATAGGAAATCAAGGATAGGGAAAAAAAAAGCAAAATATACAGGAAACAAGAAATGGAAAATTATTTGTTGA
The DNA here is from genome assembly GCF_000334495.1 of Tupaia belangeri chinensis. Taxonomy (NCBI): domain Eukaryota; kingdom Metazoa; phylum Chordata; class Mammalia; order Scandentia; family Tupaiidae; genus Tupaia; species Tupaia belangeri. The sequence goes on from NW_006209549.1 coordinate 179,759, forward strand.
TGATAACATGTATGTTGATATGCTTGATTGAGCCAATATACAGTGTATTCTGGATGGAAAATCTCATTTTGTATGCTGTAATGATGTACAGTGAATGAATGTAAATAAATAAATTTAAATCGAAAGAAAAAGATACTTCACATATGTGGCCAGGTCTTAGTCAATTGTAGTCGCCCCTAAGACTCAGAATCACCATTAATGTGACACAAAAGTTTCGTTTCTGCATTTTGTAGGACTGTGGGATAGCCTGTAGATTGTCATGAAATCATCACAGTGATGTCATTGGGGGAGAACAACCCTCCTCTCCATCTACGATTTGCTTTGACGTTCAATCAATGGGGACTGCATTTTATTGATCTCTTTGCATCATCTTTACTCAAGTTTTAGCACAGCTGTGTACACAATCATTACTTAGAGCATTCGGTTTCATTTTTATTTGGAATCACTTTCTGGAGTAACTCTTGGTGGTTTTCTTTGGATGTAGAATTCATTAATGTTTCTCAGTTATATCATATCTATCTTCTGTATTTGTATAGTTGGATACATGCTGCTCTTTCTTTTAGACTACAAGACAGACTGGAAAGACTCAAGTTTTATAAGAATACCTAGATTTAAGTCTTTATACTATGATGAGTCAGTGGTACCATTTTCAAAATTAATTTCCTGAGCCCGTTTTTACTCATCAGTAAAATGGTAATGATAATTCTCATCTCATTGGGTTACTGTGAAGATTAATTAATGTAGTAATTATAAATACTTGTGAAGTACTTATGGAGTGCATTTAAAGTTCATCACAACTCTATAGAGTAAATATTACAGATATCTCCAATTTATAACAAGAGAGTTGGGTGAATATTTAAATTGCCCAAGATCACACAGTGGTTAACTGATGCACCTAGGCTTTGGACTAAGGGAATCTGGTTTTAGATTCTGTATTCTTAACCCCTATGCTACACACACCTGGCACAGAGTTTGTGGCCATTAAATATTAGAGGCTCTCTTTTCTATTGACTTGTCTCATGTATTAGACAGTGGATTAATGTTACAATACATGTAAAGTCATTTTGGCTCTATTTTAATAATGTGTGCTCCCTTCCTTCCTGCTAGTTGAATTCTTTTTTTTTTTAAAGAATTATTTTATTTAACTTTATGTATTTGTTTATTTTAATGTGACCAGACAGGGACAGAATGAGACACACACACACACACATACACACACAGAGAGAGAGAGAGAGAGAGGGAGAGAGAAAGTGAGAAAGTAAGCCACTAGGTCCAAGACTCAAGCTGCAACTGGCCATGTGGGAGTCCAGCACCTTTAAGCACCACACCACCTGCTAGTTCTTCTGCTAGTTGAATTTAAAAGTTGTTCAGTTTTCTGGCTATGGTATAAATTGTATTCTTTAATATTTTCCAGTAAATTCTTACTTTTTTATTCCCTGAAAGAAGTGATTCCTAGGTGATATTTCTCTTTTCTCCCCATCTTGTTAGAATGCTTTATCTATTTATTTTAATTTAATTATTTTTCATTTTAAGGAACTCCTTTTCCCTTGACTTCCATAATAACATGTTTTCTCAATTTTTAAAATTTTTTAAAAAATATTTTATTTAACTTTTTTCATTTTAATTAGACCAGAGAGGGACAGAGTGAGAAAGAGAGAGAGAGAGAAAGTGTGAAAACAAGCAGCCAGGTCTGGGATTCGAACTGTGGTTGGTCATGTGGGAGTCCAACACCCTTCACTGCATCACCTGACAGCCCCTTTTTTTAAAAAAAATGTTTTAAATTATTTTACATTCTCTCGATTTTATGCTTCTTTCTCTGTTTTTTTCTTGCTGATATCTCATTTGTGACATTGGCCCTGTGAATGTTGAAATTTTCCCTCCCAGACTAAACATAGATTTTTCTACTTAATCAGTCATATTATTATTGAAAAAGCCAAAATTTGTCCTGATAAAAACACAGAGCTTAAATTACAACCACATGTATCATAGGACAGAGGGCAGGTTTCGGAGGCCCACATGTGCCATGTACCCTCTCTCTGTGTCTCTTGTTTTCTGTGAGGCCTACATGTTCTCTTTCCTGTGGTGACTAGTTCTTTCTGTTCCATTTTCTTGTCTCTTAACCTTATTTTGTGCTGCTTCTACTGCTAAGGGTATTCATTCTTTTAGTTTCTTACTTCAGATTTCCAAGAAAGTAAAAGCTCTTTTTTGAAAAATTTTATTTTAATTTTAATTGCTGGAGAGTACGTGTAGTCACCAGAATGAAACTGAGGAGAAGAGGAGAGAAAGGGAAAAATCACCCCCTCAGGGGATGGTCACACCACAATCCCTTCTCTTTCACTGTGCTGCCCAAATTTTGGGCTCTTAAATACACACACATACACACACACACACACACACACACACCTGGCATGTTTCAGGCCTCTGAGTCTGGAACTTTAACCATAAAATGAGCCATAGAGGATCCAGCTGCCTTCACCACCACACCACATGGCTGGCCCAGGACATACTTTCTCTATGACATATGACACTTTCCATGATGTGGCAGCCATCTCTAGCCTCATTGTGATCCAGGTACTGTCAGACTCATGGTGTTCTGTGCCTTGCCTTCCTTTGTATTAATAAAATACCGCAGGATGATCCCACCCCAGGGCCTTTGCATCTGCCTAGAATGGTTTTCTCCAATTTTGCATGGGTGATTCTTTCTCAGATCATAACACACTTCTATTGACCACTTGATAAATAAGCATTTCCCTAAGTCATTTCAACTTCCTATTTGCTCTACAGCATTTCAAATTATTAAATACATCTTGCCTGCCAATCTATTTCATTTTCTTTAATTGCATATTTTCCTCATGAATACTAGATTCTAAAACTCATGGCAAGAAAGACTAGCTTTGTTCTTTCCAGCTTATATTCCCCAAATCTCCTGCAAGTCTGACCAATTTAATTCAATTTTTGGTATAAATTTAGCACCATTTTAATAAGACATTAAACTAGACACATCTCTAAGTTTCTCAGACTATTTCAGTAAGAGTAAAGGTATTAGTAAGGTATCAGAAAAGGTATGGGTCTTAGATTCTTTCCATTTAAAATAAAGTGCCCTGAGGGGCTGGCAGATGGTGTGATGGTTAGGGGTGCTGCACTCCCACATGGCTGACCATGATTTGAGTCCCTGACCTGGCAGCTTGCTTTCTCTTTCTCTCTCTCTCTCTCTCTCTCTTTCTCTCTCTCTCTCTCTGTGTGTGTGTGTGTGTGTGTGTGTTTATGTCTTGTTCTGATCAATTTGAAAATAACTATATTTATAAATAAAATAAAGAAAATATTTTTGGAAAATAAAATGATGCAAATCACATAAGTACACAGACATCCTACTATATTCTTCTTTAAGAATGGTAATCTGTCAACCTTCTGAAGGTTGTTTTCAGCTGCAAAGAGCCATTTTAGCCAAGATCATGACCTTCCCAGGCAACCTGTATTTGGTGATCAAGGTGTGGTAGGAAGGATGTCTGGCCATTTTATAGCTTTCTGTTTGTTCCATTCTAGTGGATGGATAATTCCTAATCTCTTATAATCCTGGGACAGCAGATGGCATAGTGGTTAAATTGCTGGACTTTCACAAGCTCAGTCACAGTCTGAGTCCTGGACCCAGCAGCTTGAAAATCACAGTGGATGATTGTGTATGCCCAAAATCCCAAGAGGAGAATGGAGGGGAGAGAGGGGACCATAGAGTGGCCATCCCCACAGCGGGGGTATTATTCACTTTCTCTCTCATGGTCTCTGTCTCTCTCTGTAAAGACTCCACACACTGTATAATAAAAATCTATTAAAACAAAAAATAATCTCATACTCCTTTTCCCATCTCAACCTAAGAGATAGTATGAGGAATTGTCCAAGAGAGCATAGGAAATTTGGGAATAGGATCATTTACCTCTAGCTTTGCAGTAAGGAACATATCGCTGATAGTAGGTGGCTCAAGATTGAGGCTGTTTATTAAAACAGTGTGTGAGTTGGGATCATCTCCCAGTGGAAGGAAATGTACTAGCAGATGCAATGTGCCAGGCATTGGGTATTTGTGGAGACACTATTAGCAATAAACTAACCAGGTGGAATTGACAATGCCAAACACTGGTGATCCTCAAAAAATGATGTGGAACAATTCCGGGCAAGAAACAGGCAACTGAAAGCCAGGAGTGAAGACGTATCTTTTTGGTGCATATAAAGAGATCTTATCTACAGCATAAAGGTGGAGAAAGCCAAAGATCAAGCTCAGGAGATCATATTCTGAGAAAATCAGCATCAAATATAGTTAAGTTCTGAAAAAGCTCAGGTTGAATATGCCATAGTCAAGGTCACCTTTTCAGGGGGAATAATGGGCTCTTGAATACAAAATGAAGATACAAGGAATGTCCCTAAAAATTTTGACTCCTGAGATTTTATTTTACAAAAGTAGTTCATCCCTCTCTAGTTAAAGCCAGTACTTTCTTCTTACTAGAAGAAAATACAGAAACTTCTCCCTCTCAAGGTATTATGTTATAAAATCCCCACATACTGGTCACCAGTCAGGTCAATAACTGATGTAGCATTATGTATAATATAACATTATGTCCAGGGCAGTAAACATGAAAATGTATCCTGAGAATGTTGATCAAGGAAGCTGTCATATAACATCACATGGGAAGGTTATTGACTCAGCTGTGTTCTCCCAAGATTCAGGATTTTAAACTCTGGCAAGAATCCTAGGAAATAGTGTATATCTATTACTAGGATCACTTCTATTGAGTGAGTGAAAAAGTCATAATGTATTTTCCCAAGCAAAAAAGCATTGTGACTTTTCTGATGATCCAATAGAATGTATAAAAAAAGGTGGCTTGTGCTCAGTGTAGATAAAATTCCAGATTTCCTAATGGTGGGGTGAAGGATTAAAAAGCTAAGAAAAGTACTTATGCTAGAATGAATATACTAAGCATACCTTGGAAGACCTGAGAGATGCTTATATTCTGTATTAAGGCCCAGGCAACACATTATTTACCAAACTACAAAGAATATGCTGGTGAGAGGGGACATGAGCAGCACTAAGAGTGCAGTGCCGTTTCCTCTGTAGGCACAATGGTTAGGGAGAGATACTGTTAAACAAGCTGGCTCAGTGATGGTAATCGAGGTGACAGGATCATCCTCCGAACAGATAGAGGCCAGGAGGAAGCACTTAATCACACATTCCAGGTGGTTGAAATGATTATAATGTTTGGGAAGATCAGAGTGATGGTCAGGAAATCTTGGCCCACAGACCATTATGGGGAAGTTTTATGGGACCCAGTGTCCTGAGGGGAACTAGAGGAGTAGCACCAAGAGTACTCCTGCAAATATATCGGTACAAGAAATCAGATTAATACCGAGCTGGTGATAGTCATTTACTCAATAAAATTATTTCAATATAATCTATTTTTCAGTATTTGGTTCTGAGCTAGTTTTCAGCATCCAAAGACTGGAAATGGTGTTTGTGTCCCCAGGAAATAGAGACTTGCCACAAGAAAGGTAGGTTGTGATGAATTCCCTGGTTTTTCTGCCAAGGCATCTGGGGTCATTTAGCTAATTGCAGAGTGGAGAGAAGTGTTTTGAAGATTACTGAACACAGATCTGAATTAAATGTGAAACATAGAGACTCAAAGTGTCCTCATAGCCTCTCTGTGAGAGTGAGGTCATGTGTGAAGCAGGTAATACATGGAATCCTAGATACGGCATGACTTGGAATGGGTTTACCAATCCATAAACTTACCCATTGATATTTTTTCTGAGTTTTGTACACGTAATTAGATTTGATAGATTTAGCAGATAGTATAATCCAAACAGTCTCTCTCTGTGGGAAAAGAGCTATCACAGCAGAGAAGGCCAAGTAGATGACTCTGAAACTACTCTCCACCCTGAGTAAGACAGGGAGTCAAATGCTACCTCAGCTTGACAAAAATTAGTAGTACTTTTTTTTTTTTTTTTGAGAGAAAGAGAGAGATTTTTACTATAGGGCACATACACTTGCCAGAGAGACAGAAAGAGACAGACAGAGAAACAAAGCAAGAAATCACCCACCAAGGAGATGGTAATGCCACAATTCCTTCTCCATTCTCCTCTTGGTATCTTGGGCATGTACACACATATGCCCTGCATGAGTTAAACAGCAGGGTCTGGGACTTGAACCATGGTCAAGTACATGAGAGTCTATCCTTGTAACCATTACACCGTCTCCTGGTCCCAATAGTAGTCTTTTTTTTAATAATTATTTTATTTAACTTTATTTATTATTTATACATTTGTTTATTTCGATTTGACCAGAGAGGGACAGAGTGAGAGAGAGAGAGGGAGAGAGAGGGCAAGAGAGGGGGAA
>NW_006209549.1:186156-196278 GCF_000334495.1 Tupaia belangeri chinensis
TGGTCGGCCATGTGGGAATCCGGTGCCTTTAACCACCATGCCACCTGCTGGCCCCCCAATAGTAGTCTTAAAGATCTAGAAGATACAAGTGTGTTGGCCCCCACTTATTTCACGCCTTTGTTCCCTACTGAAATCAGAGTATTACTGGAAGATGCGTGTAAATTGCTTCAAGTTCAACCAAATAGTATGTCATGCCTGATTTCAGCAGCTTCACATGATGTAACATCCATACTAGGGTACTTGATATGACCACACGTATAGGATGTACAAACACAAGAGATGGGTGTGAATATCAGATGAGGTGTGTGTGGAGGAGTGGGGCCTGGGGAAAGCCATTTGGAGGAGGGATACGAACGCAGAGCATTAATGACATGGGGAGGTGTGGTGTTATCTGTTGAAGATATTTTGATCAACTGGATTGGGGAGAAATGTTCGCAAATTGAAATGTTCACTTTGTAAGCTAAATAATGTGATTGAATGTATAAAAAATTGACAAAAAAATCAAAAAAGAACAATAACAGAAATAAATCATTATTTTCTACCCGATCAGTTATGAGAAACTGAATGAGTGTGCTTTTTTTTTTTAAAGTTTCCTTCTTTTTTTCATGAGTAGCTGCAAGTGAGAGAGACAGACAGGCAGAACCCCAGGAGGGTCTTGATGACCTACCCCCAGCTTTAGACAACACCACATCAAGAACACTAGCATGTCCAGTGTATTGTGAGTGTGCTTCTCGTAGAATGGAGCTAATAGCTTTCCTCTTGACTGCGACGACTCTTACCTTCTCTCATAAGATCCTTGAAAAAGTCTGAACAGCTGGAATACTCTGCCAAATATTATCAATTTTTATGTTAATAATGTTACGTTCATCTGACTAGGCAGGATTTGGATAACAAGATGAAGACTTTATTAGGACTTGAATTCTCAAGAGGGTAAGAGATATACCCTACTAATATTTCTAGAATCTCAAAGGTCAGAGGTATGTCAGGACATCTCCTACAAAAGACATACATTTCATAGTATTCGTATTATTATATTTTGTATCTTCTACCCCAAAGAAAGAAGCATAATGCCTCATAGGTTCTATGAGAAATTTATTCCATCAATTGACCTATTATTCAACTCATATTCTATGTGGAATTAAAGGCTGCCAGCTTTGTGTATGACTCAGAAAAGGAAAATGATATTCGGTAGGTCCAGACTGTGTTGTAACACAGCCCTACTAGTGTGACATGCAGTCTGGCAGATGACATATGGTTCAGTAGATTCCAGTGGAATTTGTGGCAAGTGCCAGTGAGAAAATTATAATGCTTGTCCACAGGGTCCTAGACAAAACTATGCTGCCTGAAGTGGAGAACAATTCGTTTGTTGAAAATATAATTCCTCATATGCTGGAAAGTCTTGGCAGGGACATAAATCCTGATCTTGGGACATCAGGTGGCTGTGTGGCCAGAACTGTTCATCATGAACTGCATCCCCTTAGACCCAACAAATCATAAGGTTTTATAGCTGGACTATAAGACATTGAAATATGGAGGTGTTATTTCTGGGACTGAGAACAAATGAGATGAAAGGCTTCTGGAAGACAGTATGAGCAGGTTATACACATGATCTTGGGACTAAAAGCTCTTTGTCAATGTTTATTTCTCAACCTACACTTATAGCTTATAGGGAATCTTTCATATCCACCTGGAGGAAGAAAATCTCTGAATTTATTTCATAGATTAGTCAACTCCAAATATTGGTGCAAGTTGAAACATATGTATCCACACTCAGGGTGGCCTTGAAAGAAAGTATCAAGAAAAATTCTCAATTGTGGCCATCTACCCTTGGGGATTTGATCCTGTGAAGGAAAGTGTTAGAGGGACCAGCAGTTAGCATAATGGCTATGTCACTGGACTCCCATGTAGTTGACCACAGTTCGAGTCTTGGAGCCAGTAGCTTAAACTCACGCTGGGCACATGTGCATGCGTGCCCAAGATCCCTAGAGGAGAATGGAGGAGAAGGGATTGAGTCATGGCCATACCACCTGGGGGGTGATTTCTCACTTTCTGTCTCTCTGCCTCTCTCTGTCTTTCTGGTGAATGCACACACCCTGTAGCAAAAACCTCTCAAAAAAAAAAAAAGAGTTAGAGAAATGAGGAAGATGCAGAAGCAGAGATGAGGTGGACACAGACAAGCTGTGCTGCTCAGTCATGCTGAGCTTCTTTATTTATGCATGTTACCAGGCACAGTGAGCTGTTCGCAAGCTTTCAAGGATGTGGTTGAAGTTCTACAGTTTGAGAGAAAGTCTTTAGTGTATATGTTTTTCAACCTTGTTACTATCATGTGTGATCCTGTTATGCATCATAGGTCAAGCCAGAATACTTTTACTCTTCCTCTGGAACTCCAAGGAAGGCTGTGTGTGTGTGTGTCAAAGAGGATAATAACATTATATAGAAGAGGCATTGCATGACCTAGTCAAGGTCAGGATGTGTCCTGTGCCCTGCAGATACTTCCACAGAGCCCCTAGTATCTAAGGCATAGGTTAACTAGCTCAAATGAGTAATTAAAAAGGCATGCAGATAATTGCTTCATACTTCCAGGCTGCATACCTTCACATTCAATGAATTTCAAAAAGTACATTCTGGATGTCATCGTGTATGGAAAAAAAAATTACTGAAGTCAAAAGTGTATGTTCACTCATGGCCATGGCAAAGGCCTGCTTGGATAGTCATGGGTCTAGGAAAAAAGATCTGAAAATAATAAACAAGGAAATGCAGGAAATTGGGATATGGACAGGCAGGTGAGCTTGGGCACAAGTTGTGGGAAAAAAGTTGTATCATGTGTGAATTCCCTCCAGAGCACATCTACCATGTAAGAGACCCTATACACTAGTAGACAGCAATGATCTGGCCCAGTGATAGCAGCCACACTGCCTGTGACCATTATTGTGACTGCGCAGTGGGAAAATAACCTGATTGACCAAAATGACAGAGTCTGAGGCTATGCCTGGGCCTGAAAGCATGAATGCCTGTTATCTGGGCTCAGTGAGTTACTGAAGCTGCCCAATGTCCAAACTGCCTTCACAGGGACCAATTCTGAACTTCTGACAGGGAATTTTCATTGATGTCACTAAGCCCTTTGATGTCAAGTTGGTTACAAAGGTCCCTTATCAATTTTCAGAGATTCAGGGATGTTTTGCTGCTGTTCCATTTTTTTTTCAAGGAATAGACATGAATTGCACATATGATTTTGACTTTTTTGCCCATGGGCTTTTAGGCTACATCACCCAGGCTTATTATTTGATCCATGAGATGTCATATGAGAGATATTTCTTTAGAGACCAGGGAGTTATTTTATAGGAAAGGAAGTGGGTAAGAGTACATAATCATGGGGTCCATTGGATATATCACATATTGCACAGTCCCAAGGGGATGAAGTACTATATTAGCCTGCTCAAGTCAGAGCTAAACCCCTTAATTGAAGGCAGTACTTCATGAACATGGGTTGACACTATGGAGGGTGCATATGCATCCCCTTAAAGACCTTTTTACATGGCACTGTTTCTCTAATGGAGAAAATACTTAGATTTTAGAACAAACAAGTGTAATCATACTACATAATTTCCTATGAAAATGTTTGGAGCACTAGGGTTCCCATCCCTACAACCTTGGTTTCTGTGGTGGTATAAGTTATATTCTTTTTTTTTTTTTTGAGAGATTTTTGCTATAGGGTTCATGTGCTCCCCAGAGCGACAGAAAGATAAGAAGCGAGAAATCAACCCCCAGGGGGGATGGCCATGTCACAATTCCTTTTCCATGCTCTTCTCAGGATCTCGGGCATGCATGCACATGTGCCCAGCGTGAGTTTAAGCCACCAGGTCCAGGACTCAAATTGTGGTCAACTACATGGGAGTTCAGCAACATAGCCATTACACTAACTGCTGGCCCCATAAGTTATAGGAGAACAATTTTGCTATATTTTAGGTCATAAACTAAGACCACCACTTGGACATTTTGTATCAATGGATTAGCAGGCAAGACAAGGAATCTTTGCTTAACAACAGTAATTGATCTTGATAATCAGAAGGTAGGGCTAGAGTTCCATAAAGGGGTGAAGAAGACATAAAGGGGTGGGACCCAGCTGATACACTCAGTTTTGTCTGGGCATTTCTGTGTCCAAGTATGACAGTAATTCAATAGGTAGCCACCCCAACCTGAGATGAACATGGTAGGCAGGGATATTGGTACCTTGGGGATAAGGAACTTCAAAGGTGGTAGCTGATTCTGAGGAAAAATAGAATGGAGAATAGAGGAGGGAAAAGATGAGTTTCAATTGAGGTGCTGACAGCGACACAAGTCACAGGGGTGATAGTACTTTCTATAACTATTCTCTTCTATATTTTCCTTCTAGGAAAATTCACCAGAATTATAGAGGGTCAGCTATTCATATGCATGCAGAAAAGTGGTTAGAATGATCCAAGGAGTACACTTTGGTAGATTAACCATGTCCCACTTCAAGAAAGTAGTTGCTGTCTATAGTGGGAAATGCAGTAAGTAGATGGTTTGCAGGTGTCTGCTCCTCATGGTCATTCCCTTTGGGAGCATCACTTCACTCAGATTCATGCACCCTCACAGCAGCTTACATACAGTGTTCTGGAGAGGCAGATGTATAAAGTCCTACTATTTTAACCTGAACAGGCAATATGCACCCCAAAGATCCTTGCTTGGTTGGCAAAGCATAGGTTGAGTCTGCAATGGAGTTCATCTTCTGTTTGATTTTATTTCCACACACTTTGTAGAAAAAGTGTCTGATAAAGGTGACTAAACAGTGGTGGAAAGGTGAAATACAACATTCTACCAGGGTGTCCCATGTGGAAAAGTTTGGTGTTTGCATCCAGAGACCTTTTTGAGCATGCAGGGCACACCTGCTTTTGACAGGATTGACTGAGGCTAGGAGTTGATCATGACATCAAGTTCTTATTGGGGGTGCTGTCTCTCTGTCTTTTGTTCATGGAAGATATAAATAAACAACCATTAAAAATTTGTTTAATAGGCATCCCACATCCAATCTGCATCTCATTGTTAGCTTATGGAGAACACAAACCACAATAGACTGCTACATCATTTGGATAGACTGGACGACTAGTCTGCTACCAAAAGGAATAGAAGCATAATATTGGGGATCATTAACTTTGAACTATGGTTGATCATGGAGTGTCAGGGAATCCCACAGGATCTCATGCTTATGATGTATGGGTTATGGTGGTGCTGATTTATGTATGCAGGTACTGCATGTTTACATTTTCCAGGAGAAAAATGCACAAGTGTTCACAAGGAATCCATGATTATCATTCCATTGCCAAAGTTGTATGTGACCATGCAGAAGTTTGATTTATTGCCATATATACAAAAATAGTTTTTTTCATAACCTTTAAGTAGTTCAGAATTGACAGGAATAATTTAACCAGTTAAACACTTGTTTTATAAATATTTAGATTAACTAATTACAAGCTTATTAATTCTGTGTGCAAATATGAACTTGGACCCTGAGGACAAGCATTATAATTTCCTTACTGGCACTTGCCATAAATTCCACATGGAATCTGCAGAATCATCTGTCATGTTCCGGACTGGGTGGCATATACTTGTAGGGCCATTACAACAAAGTCTGGAACTACTGAGTATCACCCTTTGCTGAACCATAGACAAAGCTGGCAGTCTTTAATTTCACATGGAATATGGGTCTGAATAACATATCAATAGGTAGAAGCTGACCATAAAATAGTCATGACCAAGAAGAGGAAAAATGATAATAAACCTCCTCATGAATGCCTGCATAGATTTTATTTATAGTATTTTATCCAAGAGGATATTCAGTTTTTAATGAATAGAAAAGTAGGTTTTTTGTTTGTTTGTTTTTGGTGGATCAGTGAAGAATTTTGGAAGCATCTTCTGGCTTATCAGGGAAAAATTGAATTTGTTTTCATATGTTTAAGAATACCGGAATCTCATTCCTTGGTCATTTTATTAAGAATCTATAGAAAAATATGCAAATTATATTCATTATATTATTTAGACTATTCCAAAATGTCTGAGGGTCTTACAGTCACATCAAAGCTCTGTGGCCTCCTGGACTTAATAATTAATCAGCTTTGACTGCTCCAGATGTGACTGACTTTGTAGAAATATCCCAGCAGAAGATCACATGCCCTAACATGCATTAATTGTTTTGCATTATTGCTTTTAAGATTTAAATAAGCTTGTTCAGAGCATTCATTTTAAAATCATTGAAACTGTTATAAATATCTTTGTAATATGGATTAGAATTTATACAAGGATTAGGATACTTTTGTTCATTCCAGTATTTTCCAAAAGGAAGTAATAGTTACTTTATGTTAATATGAATTGAGTCTTTAATTAATATGCAAAGAATGCTAGAATTAATTTCAGTGATGCGGCACGGTGGTGACACACAATAAAGAAAACAAACAAAGCCAACTATTAAAGGTTAGAGAGATATTTTTAAATTAATCTACCCAATTTCTATCCTTTCACTTTACTGAAATCTATTGTAAATAAGAAAGAGATGTGTTTCACTGAGATTTAAATATGGAAAGCTACATTTAAATTTAAAAACTTTCTAAATATCTTGTCAAGAGAGTTGGTGGACAAAAATACTTGACTGTAACCTAAAATAATTGATGTTGATTGAAGGAAATCCAGATTTCCAGAAACTGGGAACATTCTCTACCGAGAGCAGTTCCAGCAGGTGGTTATATTCCACCTATGGTATAGAAATTCAAGGAAAATTATTCCAAAAAGTCAATTCTAGTTCCAATAAAATAATCTATCAATAGAAAACTATTCTAATTATTCTACCTAAAGGAGCAATGAGTTGGTTGGTATGGGATTTTCAAAATATAGCATAGGCTAGCTCACAAACAGACCAGCATGAGGAATCATTACCTGGTAGCAGGGAACAGAATGCCTTAGAAACAGATAAGAGCAGATCATATCTTTGTGTCCGGAAAGAACCTCGTTTTTATCTTCAAGACATTTTCAGTTGGAAATAATGGGGAGAAGGTAGGGCCAGAGGTAATAATTTACACATTTGGCTTTCCCTTAGAATGGGACCCTGAGGTTCTGAAGCAGACAGGTTGACCTATTGTGTCATCAGGTTCAAATAAAATGACAGCCCAGCTCCCAGACTTCCTAGTCTTGATCTCTCCCCTAGTATCTACCTTCAAAAATATGGCCTAAATTTTGGTTTTTTGGAGAGGTTTTTTTTTCTTTTTTTCTTGCTATAGGGCACGTGCGCTCGCCAGACAGAGAGAGACAGAGAGACAGAAAGCGAGAAATCACCCCCCAGAGGGGATGGTCACGCCGCAATCCCTTCTCCTCCATTCTCCTCTTGGGATCCTGGGCACGCACGCACACGCACCCGGCGTGAGTCTCAAGCCATCGAGTCCAGGACTTGAACCGTGGTTGGCTACGTGGGAGTCCAGCAACATAGCCATTACTCTAACTGCTGGTTCCCTACATTTTGTTTTGAAAGTCTACTTCATATTGTGAAGTATTTGCATTTATCTTATATCATGTGCATTGGTAGATATTTTCACAGATTATATTTAATTACTGTGACAGGGGCCAGCAGGTGGTATGATAGTTAAGGAACTGGACACTCCCACATGACCAACCACGGTTTGAGTCCTGGACCTGTGGCTTGCTTTCTCACTTTCTCTCTCTCTCTCTCTCTGTCTCTTGGTGAGTGTGTGCGTATGTGTGTGTGTGGGGGTATATCTCTTATCTCTCTCTGGTCAAATAAAAAGAATGAATAAATAAAATGAAATGATTCTTTTTTTTTTCTTTTTTTTTGAGAAGTTTTCACTATAGGGCGCGTGCGTTCACCAGACAGAGAGAGACACAGAGACAGAAAGCGAGAAATCACCCCCCAGGGGGGATGGCCACGCTGCAATCCCTTCTCCTCCATTCTCCTCTCGGGATCTTGGGCACACACGCACACGCGCCCAGAGTGAGTTTTAAGCCAGCGGGTCTGGGACTCGAACCGCGGTCGACTACATGGGAGTCCAGCGACATAGCCATTACGCTAACTGCTGGTTCCCGAAATGATTATTTTAAAAAAGTCACTGTGACATACTTATGGGATTAGAGTTATTGTCTGTATTAGACAGAAATAAAGTGAGACCCACCAAGGCCACAAAGGTATTAATTGCAAAGGTATAGGAATAGTATTCCTATCTGACTAAGATTCACTGTGCCTGAATATGAGAATCTGCCAATTTAGGCCCATTTAGACTTACAAATTTAGGAACATTTATTTAGAAATTTTTTTGCTGCTGACTTTAGGTTTTTGACTATAACATATCCTCTTAATCTTGACAAATGATTTCTGCATGAAGGCCTACTTTATCTTCTGTTCATTTAACGTGTGTGTGTGTGTGTGTGTGTGTGTGTATTTGTGTGATATGTATTTTTTTCATTTTCCTTTCAGCCTTTCTCTACCCTTATATTTTATATGGTTTTGTCCCAAGATATAGAACATAAAGTCAAGTGAAATCTGTGTATTAATAGTATTTTTTTTTTTTTTGGAGAGGTTTTCGCTATAGGGCGTGTGCGCTTGCCAGACAGACAGAGAGACAGAGAGATAGAAAGTGAGAAATCACCCCCCCAGGGGGGATGGCCACGCAGCAATCCCTTCTCCTCCGTTCTCCTCTTGGGATCTTGGGCAGGCACACACACATGGGAATCCATCGACATAGCCATTATGCTAACTGCTGGTCCCAGTATTAATAGTATTTTTAAATGTATCCAACCATCTATATTTTAACTGAAACATTTAGTTTAATTAAATTTAATCACTGAACTATTTGGCTTTAAATCTACAACCTTATCATGCGTTTTCTATTTGTTATTTACTCACCTTTTTTTCTATTTTTCTTTTTTAATTTTAATTTATTATTATTATTAATACATTCAACTGATACACAACATTTAGAGTGTAAAGAGACTTTACCCAGCATGCCATTCAACATTATTATTGACATGTGTGGATTTATCCCTGCTATTTTAAAGCGATTTTCAATAGTTGTTTTGTGCTCTACTATTTCTGTTTGTTTTCAGTGGAGTAGTCCCTTGAGTAGGTCTTGCATTACTGAATCACATGATAGTTCAATTTGTAGATCTTTGAGGAATCTCCATATTGTTCTCCACAGTGGCTGTACTAATTTACATTCCCACTAACAGTGTAGGAGAGTTTCCTTGTTTAAAAAATTATTTATTATTATCATAATGTTGTTTATATTACATTGAATCACATATAACTTTACAGTGTATTATATTTCTTTTTCCAGAAGGAATACCATGCATATCAGTCAATACAAAGACATTAAAATCCCCATCATCATCCAATAGCTTTTCATATTTTTCAGATTATTATTATTATTTTTTAAAATAGTCAATCACTATTTATGATTTTACTAGTAAAAAGCTTTACCCACTTTGAAATACTGCTTGAATCAGTACAGTTGAGACTACTATACACGTCATCATCAACAGGTAATAAACCATGTGTGTATCCCACTAATGTCATGCCTAGGAGAGTTCCCTTTTCACCACAGTCTCAACAACACTTACCTTTTTTAAAAAATCTTAGTCGTTCTAACTGGGGTTAGGTGGTATTTCATTGTGGTTTTGATTTGGTTTGCATCTTCCTCATGATAAGGTATGTTGAGAGTTTTTTCTTATTTATTTATTATATTTTAATTTATTTTTATTTTATACATTCAATCACATTATTATTTAGCTTACAAAATGGATATTTCAACAGGTGAACATTCCTCCTTAGTACAGTTGATAAAACTACAAAATATCTTCAACAGATAATACCTCATTTCTTTGTGCCATTAGTGCTTTGCCTCCCTATTTTTCTTCTAAATGTCCTTCCTTAGACCCTCCTCTTTCACACACACTATATCTGTTATTTATATTTATATACTGTGTTTCTATATTCTTTAGTCAATTAGTTTCAGTCATAGAGTGAGGACACTCAGTATATATTAAATGGTGACATACAATGCTTCTCCTTCATAGCCTGGCTTGCTTCACTCAGCAGTACATCTT
>NW_006209549.1:196342-198741 GCF_000334495.1 Tupaia belangeri chinensis
TGAATAGTATTCCATAGAGTATATGTGCCACAATTTTTCTATCCATTCATCTGTTCGTGGGTTTACTCACTTTTTTTAGATTGACTACCTTAAAAAGTACATTTCCACTGTATTTGTGCGGATGCTATACACTTATTTATATAATCATCATTTAGTGCTTATACAAAGTCTCAAACTTGTATATTAATCTTATGAAACTCATATTATAATATTTATCTCCTCTTCTTAAACAAAGAAAGGAGACCAGCAGTTGGCATAATGGCTATGTTGCTGGACTCCCATGTAGTCAACCGAAGTTAGAGCCCCGGACCTGGTGTCTTTAGCTCATGCTAGGTGCATGTGCCTGTGTGACCAAGATGCCGAGAGGAGAATGGAGGAGAAGAGACTGCGGCGTGGCCACCCCCCTGGGGGTGATTTCTCACTTTCTGTCTCTCTCCGTCTTTCTGGCAGCACACACGCCCTATAGCAAAAACCTCTGCAAAAAAAAAGACTTTTTAATCTTCCTAACTTACATGCTATTTTTTGTGTAATATAAGTCTCTGTCATTTATTTCTTATTAGATATTGGTATAATTTTGTATAAATCCATATTTTATATTTGCCCATATAAGTAGACTTTATTAATACTATTTTCTGTTCTATTATCTCTGAACTTTCATTTGCAATCATAACTGTTGAAAAAAGTTTATTTTTAAGTATTTATGTCTTGCTTCAGGTTTTCTGATTGAAAAATCTGTCTTTTTTATTTCTTTAAATGCATTTTGTTTTTGAAGTAGAACTATATTAAATATGAATTTCTAGTCTGGCAGCTTTTTGAAGCATTTTGCAGATATATTATCTATTGGACTTCATTGATTATGTTGTGAAGTCACCACAAAAGTATCCTCTGCTCATTTACTCATGGATAGGGGAAAATCTTTATCCTCTATCTCTCTCTCTTAATCTCTCTGTGTCTGTCTCTGGTGAGTACACATGACCTCTGGCAGCAGAAAAGCTAGCAGCTCAAGCAGAGACCTACCATACAGAGTCACAGAAAAGAGCCTCCAATATGTGGTGAAGAAATAGGAGGTCAAAGCCAAGACTATCAACCAGATCATGTCTAGGGGAGTGACAGGGTTGTGACCCTCTTAAGACATCTGCAC
The DNA here is from genome assembly GCF_000334495.1 of Tupaia belangeri chinensis. Lineage (NCBI taxonomy): Eukaryota > Metazoa > Chordata > Mammalia > Scandentia > Tupaiidae > Tupaia > Tupaia belangeri. The sequence goes on from NW_006209549.1 coordinate 197,484, forward strand.
TGCAAAGCAACCAGCAGTGTGTCATCGTCATTTGGGAATGATATGAGCACCTGACTCCAATATATGCAGGTGTGTGGACTGCTACCGGGCAAAGTCGTGCATGTAGGTCTGCTCCAGGCGTTGGGGGCCCAATCCGCAATGGAAGATATGGGACATGAAGTCAAGTGAATGGTTTTCAAGCTTTAACATCTAATGTCTTCTTGCTGAGTTTCAGGCTTGCTTAGGGTTTGTTTCTTCTTTCTTCCTATGGAATGAGAATTTCTTTCTTATACCTACCTCACCATTGCATTGTAGTTTGGCAGTGTGTAAGTTTTGATTTCACAGGCAAACAGCTGGAAAGAGTTTAGCCTGAGTCCCAAATGAGACTTTGGACTTTGAAGTTTGTGCTGAAATGAGATAAGACTCTGGACAATTGTGATGATTTTGTATGAGAAAAGAAAATAAATTTGGAGGGCTTAGAGGTTTGGAGGGCTATGTCTCCCCAAAATTCATGCATTGAGATTGTGTTATGAAAGTACTAAGGGGAAACTTAATACCTTCACAGTGGGAAAGGTGAAGCCTTTGTGAATGACGGAAAGATTAGGGTGAGACTACTATCCTTGACTCCAGGTGGGTATATAAAGAGACCAAATAAGTGGAGGAGTGTCATATGATATGTAAAATGACTGTACTTTCCTGTCCTCCACCAGCTTGTGATGCAGCCAGTGGACCCCCAAAAGAGGCAGCCCCTGGACCTTAAACCTTCAAACTGTGAGCTTATTTAAATTCTATTCTCTTGAAGTGCTCAGGTATTTTCTGCTATTTACAATGGAACAGATTAGAACTGAATTAACTGAAATACTTTATACTTTATGTACGTTCAAATAAACAATGATAATTTAAAGCCATACTTTAATCATATAAATGACTTGTAGGTTGTGTTCTTGAATTAGGAGATAGTAATTATTGCAGCATGAATTCAAAACCTAGTCACCAGAAAAAGAATCAATTAAAATCTTCTCTTGTTCTACCACTCCTAGCTTCCCTACCCTTGATTAACACAGCCTTCTGTCCACTTGTGCTTCTGTGGACATCTAGTGTAGATTTTCTCTATTTATACTGGGCGAGGTTGATGTGGAATGTAAGCTTTTCTTTGGAGATAGATTAGATAATACCTAAGGTTCTTTACAGGGATGAGATTCTGTAAATCAGTACATATGTAAAATTAATTGAACCTGGATTTAATGGTCATGGGATTTTGACATCCTTATTCAGCAGG
>NW_006209549.1:198772-206055 GCF_000334495.1 Tupaia belangeri chinensis
ACTTCCAATGTCTAAGTACCACTGGTTTACTAATTGATATTTATTAATTGCCTCTGTGTGTACTAGGCCTTTACCCAGAGTGTTGATGATAATTAATGGATAATTAAGCTTTAAATGAGCAGAAGTGTTGGAAAGTATTTAGAATCTAATGTAATTGTATATAAGTTGTTTTATTTTTTTCCCAGAAACTTAGATATGTACGCATTTCAGTGTTAAGATTTCTTTTAAAAGTGTTACATTCATACAACATAGTGAATATACATAATAGCAATGTATCGTATACTTGAAAATTCCTAAGTGAATAGATCTTGTTCTAATTATAAATTATGTGACATGATGAATATATTAATTAGATTAATTTAATTATTTCAAAATGTATACATACATCAAAAGATGCTGTTCAACATGAATACATTACTTTTTATTTGTCAATTATACCTCAGTAAACCTATGAGGGAAATGATGCTAAAAATATGGACTTCTTTGAAGGTCAAGACACTGTCTTCTAGAAGTGAAGAGTTTCTTTCCCTGTCTTTAATTTTTTTTTTTCACTTTTTAAAAATCAAAATTCCTGGAACTAAGGAAGGCTAAGAGCAGATTTAGTGATTTCTAGCCATATGGAACAGAATATGTAACGTATTCACATAATTAAGTCTTGAGGTTGCTTAGTGGATTTTGCCTTTTCTGATATTTAGAATTTGGTTTCTAAAAATCAAGTCCTGCCCAAGTTATACACTATGAGATGCCTTAATATTACCGATTTTGAGTATATTTTATTATTTCAAGCACAGTGATTGGGCAGAAACTGTGTACCCATTTCCAAGAGATCTGACACTAGTTTTGAAGTATTTCATGGAGTAGAAAGAATTTGGAGTTCAATGGAAATGTGGGAAACAGGAATAAGAACTTGTAATTCAGTAATTATCTGAAATCTTGTTTGCTTACCTTTGTGTTTATCCTGAGTTGATAAACCTGAAAATCACTGTTTAAGACAGGGAGATTTTGAGCATCTTTGCATTGAGTTTCTGCCTTTATAATGTTTGCCATCAGTTCACTAGTTAGCATTTGATAATTGTCTTGTGTGTATACCAGAGTCTTACCTAGATTTATAATGATTATTGGTGATTACTTAAGCTTAGAGAAGAGCAAATATGAAGGATGTGTCCTCTGAATATAAATAAAGTTGTATCACTATTATGCTTGGCAGAATTCCTAAAGAGGAAAACATTTACATGTAAAAATGTTTAAAGCCTTTGACATAATCTGGGTGTGCATAATTTAAAGCCTAGAAATAAATTATATAACCCTCACGAAGTGAGAGTCTATCACTCAGGGTTTTGTTACATTTTTTAAATTAGAATTTTATTGATATATTTAGTAATTCTAATTGAGTTCCAGTCAATAAATAAAGAAATATATAGTTTACATGGTAATGGATTTCATACATCAAAAATGAAATGACCTTTAAAAATCTCCTAACCATCATTAATTTTTCTGATGAGACATAGATATCTTGTAGGCATTGGTGTAATATATAGGGGCACTAAGAATTCTTGAGACAGTTTTGGCTATTGGATAAATGTTATATAACTTCCACAACCTCTTCCTTTTAATTTACATGCATTTCGATGTCCATCAATTTTTTTTCCCAACTTCCCCATACAGTTTCTGATATCTACCATTATACTATCTCTTTTTTTCTTTTCTTTATCTTTATTCTTTTTTTTTTTTTTGAGAGGTTTTTGCTGTAGGGCATGTGTGCTCACCAGACAGACAGAGAGAGACACAGAGACAGAAAGTTAGAAATCACCCTCCAGGAGGCAATGGCCATGTTGCAATCCTTTCTCTTCCATTTTCCTCTCAGGATCATGGGCACACATACACACGTGCCAGGAGTGAGTTTAAACCACCAGGTCCAGGACTCGAACCGTGGTCAACTACATGAGAGTCTAGCGACATACTCATTACGCCATCTGCTGGTCCCCATTATGCTATTTCTATACTTTAGAGTCTGTCAGTCTCTGCCACAGTGTGTAGACAGAAAATACAGTGTTTGTAGTTCAGACCCTGGCTTATTTCACTTATCATTATATCTCCTGGGTTCATCTGCTTTGTTTCAAAACATAGGATTTTGTTTTCTTCATGGCTGAATCTATTCCATTGTATATATGTATAACATTTTTTTTTATCCATTTTTTTTGTTGCTGGGCACCTACATTGATTCTATGACTTAGATATTGTGAAAAGCTACAAAGAACATGGATGTGCAAATCTCTCTCTGACTGATTTCTTGCTCACCCAACACTGGGATTACAGGGCACTGTGATAGTGCTAATTTTAGGTTTTTGAGGAAACGTCATACCATTTTCCACAATGGCTGTATTAATTTACATTCCTACCAGCAGTACACAAGATTTCCCCTTTCTCTATAACCCCACCAGCACTTCTCATTCTTTGTTTTCTTGATCATAGGTATTCTCACAGGTTAAATGATAACTCATTGTAGTTGTGGTTGGCATTTCCCTTACAAATAGAAGTGTTGAACAGTTTTTCAAATGCTTTTTAGTCATTCATATATTTTCCTTTAATAGGTTATCTGTTCAGATTGTCCATTTTAAATTGAATTATTAGTATTTTTTATAGGTAAGCTATTTGTTTCCTATATATTCTCAATTCTGTAATATTGTTTGCAAATATTATCTCCCATTATGTGAGTGTCTATTGTTTTTTTCTACTTTTGGGGGAAATGTCATTACAATTTTCAAAGAAATTTCATTGAATTTTTAAATAACATTATATAATGTTGACATTTTAATCAATGAAGAAAAGATGTCTTTCCATTTTTTTCTGTGTCTTCAATTACAATATTCATTTAAAATATAATTATCATAAAAGAGATCTTTCACTTATTTGGCTAGATGTGTTCCTCGATTTCTGTGTGTGTGTATGTATGTGTGTGTGTGTGTGTGTGTGTGTGTGATTACTGTCAGTGGAATTTATTTGTTTATTTCTGTCTCAGTTTGGTCATTGTTTAGAGTCAAGCATACTATAATTTTTTTTTGAGAGAGAGAGATTTTCGCTATAGGGCATGGATGATCAACAGACAGACAGAGAGAGACATAGAGACAGAAAGCGAGAAATCACCCCCAGGGGGGACGGTCACGCCGCAATCCCTTCTCTTCCATTCTCCTCTCAGGATCTTGGGCACGCATGCACACGTGCCCGGTGTGAGTTTTAAGCCACCGGGTCCAGGGCGCAAACCGCAGTCGACTGCGTGGGAGTCCAGTGACGTAGCCATTACGCTAACTGCTGGTTACCAAACATTCTATAAATTTTGTATGTTGACTTTGTGCAACTTTGCTGAATTTATCACGTCTGGAATTTTTTGGTGGATTCTGGTTTTTTTGTTCATATATAATCTTGCCATTCACAAGCAAAGACAATTTAACTTTCATCATTACCATTTGGATACCATATATTTCACTGTCTTGTCTGGTTACCTTGGCCAGGACTTTCAGTGCTGTATTGAAATAGTAGTGGGAAAATGCTCATATTTGTTTTGTTCCAATTTTGAGAGAAAAAGCTTTCAACTTTTCCCTCATTGAGTACGATTTTAACTATGGGTTTTCATACATGGTCTTTAAGTGTTTTTAAAAAATATAACTTCTAGACTTATTTTGTTGAGAGTCTTAATAATGAAAAGATGTTATATTTTTAGCAAGTGCTTCTTTTGCATCTATTGATATAATCTCTTTAATGTGTTGTCAGATTCAGCTTGATGATATTTTATTAAGAATTTTAGCAACTCTAGGGCCCAGCAGTTAGCGTAATGGCTATGTCGCTGGACTCCCATGTAGTCGACCGTGGTTCGAGTCACAGACCCGGTGGCTTAAAACTCACGCAGGGCTCGTGTGCATGTGAGCCCAAGATCCTGAGAGGAGAATGGAGGAGAAGGGATTGCGGTGTGGTCATCCCCTCTGGGAGTGATTTCTTACTATCTCTCTGTCTCTCTCTGTCTGTCTGGCAAATGCATGCGCCCTATAGCAAAATCCTCTCCAAAAAAACCCCAGAATTTTAGCAACTCTATTAGTCATAAATATTGGTGTATAGATTTTTGTGATGTCTTTGCTTTTGATATCATGATAACGGTGGCCTCATCCCAAGAATGAGTCAGAGGGGTGGGCCATTCTTTGTAGTTGCTAAAGTTATTTTTTCTTAAAGTATCATTGATTGTAATATATTTGATTAAGATGTTTCAAGCTACAGTTTTATAGTTATTTATCATTTTAACTAGTTTAATGTGTATCTGGTTTTTTTTTGCTTTTATTATATGTAAATTCCTAGTTTTAATTAGATTTGGAAAAGTTATCTGCCAATAATTTGGGTTTTTTTTTTGAAAGATTTTTTTTTTTTTTTTTTACTATAGAGTACCTGTCCTCACCAGAGAAACAGAGTGAGAAAGTGAGAATTACCCCTGGAGGGATGGCCTCTCTGCAATCCCTTCTCATCTATTATCCTCTCAGGATTTGGGGCACACATGTACACACACCTGGCATGAGTTTTAAGCAGCCAGGTCCAGGATGTGAAGTGAGGTCAACTATGTGGGTGTCTTTACCGATAGTTCTTGAAATATTTGTTTTCTGTCTTTTTCTCTCTCTTCTGTTTTAGAGACTTCAATTCATGTTTATTAGATTGTCTTAAGTTATCTTACAACATAATACAATTTCATTTTTAAAAAATTTGTGTCTTGTTTTAATATTTGAAATATTGCCTATTGGTATATCTTCAAGTTCATCCAAAATCACTTATGCTGCTGTGTTTAATATATTGTATTATAAATCCATGCATTTTTGTCTTTCTTAACTGAGACATTCTAATTGCAGTCTCAAGAAATTCATGACAATTTTTTGTTTGGCTTTATTTTTCAGACCTGCTATCTTAATCCATTCTGGTTTTTCGAACAAAATACTATAAAGTGGACAGCTTATAAATAACAGATATTTATTCCTCCCAGTTCTTGGGAGTGTGAAGGCTAAGGTAAAGATGTGATGCAGCAGGTTCAGGGTCTAGCAAGGACCCATTTTTTGATTCCTAGATGAGAATTTCTGTCCTCACTTGGTAGAAAGGGAAAGGCTCAGAGCCTCCTTTATAAGAACATTAGCCTCCTCACTCACCTCCATCTTGGGTGAAGATTTTAGCCTATGAATTTGGGGGAACACAGTCATTCAGATCTTAGCACTTCTATGCCCCTTTTTACCATACTCATGCTTCCTTCTGCCTTCTTGAATATATTGATTATAATGATATCAACTTTCTGTTATGGGAGAGCACATGTGTGCACACATAAGAGAGGGAGAGAGAGAGAGGGAAGGATAAAGAACCTTGAAAAGGTCCCATCATACCTCAATCCTCCTTTCCCAGCCCTCCAGCTTCTTGGGACCTGGAGTGACCATGAGCATCTGCATTGTTTTCCAGTCGACCTGGGGGTCTGAAACTGCCCTTTGCCATATGGCTTCTCATCTTATAGGACACTTGTGTTACCATTGGGCCACAGTGGTCAGGCCTATATTAACTGTTTTAATATTATTTTCTATTAAATATGGTGTTTAGTAAGTCTGTGGTTCTATTGATTTTTCCCCTCCTATGGCTTACATTTTCCTTTCTATTTTTTTTGAGAGGTTTTTGCTATAGGACGCATGCACTCGCCAGACAGACAGAGAGAGACAGAGAGACAGAAAGCGAGAAATCACCCCCCAGAAGGGATGGCCACGCCGCAATCTTTTCTCCTCCATTCTCCTATTGTGATCTTGGGCACACATGCACATGCACCCAGTGTGAGTTTTAAGCCACCAGGTCCGGGACGCGAACCGCTGTTGACCACATGGGAGTCCAGCGACATAGCTATTACGCTAACTGCTGGTCCTCATTTTCCTTATTTTTGTGTGTCATAATTTTCTATTTTATGTAAGCATTATATAGTTTACTTTTTTGGTAATCTGTTTTTATATTTTTAAATATTTGTGATTTTTTCATGAGTAGAATACTGTTTATATTACTACAAGTACAGTAATATGAGTATATAATACCAAATGTAAGGCAAGAGGGGAAGAGATTTATTGATTATGAGACTTTATTCAGTAAATCATTCAATAAATGTAAAGACTATAACTAGAGAAAGATTTAAACAATCAGAGAATTTTGAAAACTGGTTAAATACCAGTGGTCAGAATGTCTAGAAGACTTCAGAGAGAAATATTTAATAACTGATTTTATATTTTTTACTATTGATTTTGCTACATGGCTAAATAATGACAAAATCTATTCTTATTATGGCTGTATCTAAAACACTCAATAAAAAACACAACCCACACATCTTTATGTGATTGTACTTGAAGTTATTAAAGGAAAATATATATTCAGATTGTTATCAATTGTAGACAATAGCTAACCCATAGGTGTCAAGGTAGAACAGTTTCTAAAATGAAAAGCAAAAGGCAATTTAACAAAGATTTTACTATTTTTGTGAGTCTGAATGTCCCATATAATGTGGAGGTAGTTCTTAAGAATTTTATAGTTATCCCAAAATTGAAAAATTTGAAGGCTAAAAATTAAATTATGATTCCACTATTAAAGATTAAGAAGTTATCTACGAGAAAACTTCATACAAACTCAGATGAACTATACTTATAATTTCATAATATAATCTTTTGGAAACAGAAGATGTGAAGTTCTATTTTTATTTCTGATGCCAGTTCACCACATGCTATAAATAAATTATTTAGTTTCCAAATCTATAGATATGTCAAATTTTACATCCTATTCTAAAATGCTATAATAAACATTGCAAAATAGCTATTGTACTATCAGAAAAACAAACTATTACAAGCTCTTTTTTTCTTTATCAAGTGCTAAATTTGTTTCCAGACTTTATGTTTACATGGAACCAGTAGTGAAAAAGCAGTAATTTTATAGGTAGGCACTCAGAGAATCTTCAACTGCTTCAAATTGAAGAGCAATTGTGATTATTTATTGAGAATTTACTAGGTTACATCACATAAGATGTTCTTGCTCAATCGCTTTTTGATATAATATCATATAATGGTGTTTGTTAAGATATTTTATGAATGGGGGAACCAGCAGTTAGCGTAATGGCTATGTCACTGGACTCCCACGTAGTCGACCGCGGTTCGTGTCCCGGACCCGGTGGCTTGAAACTCACGCCGGGCGCGTGTGCGTGCGTGCCCAAGATCCCGAGAGGAGAATGGAGGAGAAGGGATTGCGGC
>NW_006209549.1:206313-215959 GCF_000334495.1 Tupaia belangeri chinensis
GGGGGTGATTTCTCGCTTTCTGTCTCTATGTCTCTCTCTGTCTGTCTGGCGAGCGCACGTGCCCTACAGTGAAAATCTCTCCAAAAAAAAAAAAATTAAAAAAAAAATAGATATTTTATGAATGGGAACAAATGCTTTCTGAAAGCTAGGATCAGAACAGAAAGGACAGCTGTTGAGTGTATATATCATAGGAAATAATTAGAATCACAGTCATCCTAATTTCATTCATGAATTTCAGGGCAAACAAACAAAATAGAACAAGGAAAAACTGGAGTGCAAATACTGCCCAAGAGCTCTTCACTACATATCTATCATAAGGCAGCTTTAAAATTCTCTGAAACAGCTCAAAATGAAGTGACATCAATTCTTAAAATAATTGCCTGCCTGTTTTGCTAAAATCTTAAAAGTAATTCTTAGATTTTCAGATGTCCTTGAAATAATCTGAATTCTTTCTCCACAGGTTTTGTTCTACTGACACAATGATTTTGTAGAATTTAGCCATGAAATTTTATGACTAGGTTTTTCATCTTGTTGCATCATTGAAAAACAAAGCAGATCTTTGCACAATTAAAGAAATCTAAGCAACAATTCTTTTCATGAGAGTGAGTAAGTCAACATTCTAGGTATATTAATTTGAATGAAAAGTCTTCCTCACTATCACTATTCGGTCATCAGAAATCTCTTATGAGTTTAGCTGAGCAGACTCAAGGGGAAGTTCTTGACAGCAATGCCTAAATTTCAGTGTGCTCTAGTTGTCTGGTGACATCCAGGAAGACAGGTGAAGAGTGGGTAAAAGCAGCTAAGTGAGAGATTTATGAAGAATGCTTTTTGGCTTTATGAAAAATAATTTGCTGAATTTTATGTGGTTCAGGAGTTATGGAAGTGATAATATTTTGATTTCAGGGTAGTATTTCAAACCCACTGTCAGTTATAAATTATCTAAGAAATAATATGAGGTATAGTATTTATTGAAAGTTTAGACTGACTCTTCTCAATAATTTGAAGAAATTTATATAGAGACATGCAATAGGATTAATAAAATAAAATTATTTTTTAGTAAAATAAAAACAAAATAAAATGCATAGAGGATGAAGGTTTTTAATCTCTGAAAACTGGGTCCATACATTTAACACTTACAGGCATTAACTTTATCCCTAAGCCTTTTTCAAGTAAAAATTAAATAAAGTATATATAATCAAGTAATATACATAACATTATATATTTTATGTTTTGTGTTATACATGATTATATTATTTGTATGTATATTAAACATTCTCATTATAATTATAAAAGCTGCAATTTATTTGTTCAATATTTTGCAATTTGCTGAGAATTAGATTTTTATCCTCTCATTTAATTCTTATAATAAAACTGTGTTATGTAGTCTTGTGTTATTTTATAGGCAAAATATCAAACAAAAAGATTTAAATAAATTAAAATAGTTTATCTCAGGTCAGATGTGTGTGTATGCCAGAAATAGGACACTAATTTATATATGTTTGATTCCATAGTATGACTATTATTTTCCAGAAATTAAGAGCCTTAAGCTCCTAAGGGTTAAATATGTGATGGCTTAGTATAGGTCTTTGAATTACACTGTCGGCTACGTTTACAACAATTTTATTGTTATTACTGTCTTTTAGGAAAAAACATTTTAGATAGCTAGTGGTATGAGTTGCAAATGTTTCTTTTGTGTTGACTTTCTAATCTTGCAATGATACATGTAATAACAATTTTTGCACATAAACCTGAGACAAAATACGTAAGTGATGGTGAGCCTCAGTTACCACATATCTGAAAGGGGAATAATGACAACCAATTTCAAGCATTTTGGAAAGTATATAGGAGACATACCTGTATACTTCTTAGTACAATAACTTACACTGCTATTTCCTTTGCAATTCATCTCACCATTGTGTGATCACCATTTCCAGAATCAGTTCATGACAGAATGTAAGTGATTAACCAGAACTGATTTACTGGATAATGTTGATTTTGTTCATCATTGATTTATGATGAGTGAATATTGTCTCTGTACTATATATCTTGTTATGCTCAAGTAATATTTTCTAGGACCGCTTTCCCTGTTTGTTTCCAGAGTAGAGTTGGCCAAAAGAGGAACTGGTGGTAGCTGGAAAGGCAGAAGGGCAATAACAGTCATCGCTTTTGGAAGCTCATCACAGATACAGTAATAGATCTTAGTAACTCTTGGTGGGTGTTAATTTCTCATCTCCACTCTACATGTAGAGAGAGGGGACATATGGAGGGAAGCTATTTTTTCCTAAGTATTTTGTAACATCGATATTGTTTTTAAGGGCCAAATGGTGGTACAGTGGTAAAATATGATGCTCTGGAAAATTGAATAACATGAGAAGGTTCCGTGTTTGCACCCAGAGACCTTTAAGAGTATTCCAGGTCAGTGTGTGCACGTGGTCAGGGACTGGCAGAAGAGGGCATTTAATCATGGCATTGAGACCCTGTTGTGGGTCCACTCTTCTCTCCCTCGGAAGAAATAAAGAAATTAACTTAAACATAAAGGTAAATAAACACTGCATTTAGGTTTTAAATTTGTAGACAGTGAGAATTAAAGATAAAAGATTGCAGGTCTAAACTTTTTAGGAGATGAGTCATTCATCAAACGCTTACAGTTATTTGTGTTCTTAAATTATTTTTTTGTAATGATGGTAAGCATTTTTAAAAACTAAGGAAGATTTTATATTGTAAAAAAAAAAATTATTTTTGGGACCAGCAGTTAGCGTAATTGCTATGCCACTGGACTCCCATGTAGTCGATTGCATTTCGAGTCCCGGACCTGGTGGCTTAAACTCACGCCAGGCACGTGTGCATGCGTGCCCAAGATCCCAAGAGGAGAATGAGGAGAAGGGATTGTGGCATGGCCATCCCCCCAGCGGGATGATTTCTCGCCTTCTGTCTCTCTGTCTTTCTCTGTCTTTCTGGCGAGTGTGCGCGCTGTATAAGAAAAAACTCTCAAAAAAATTTATTTTTTAATTAATTCTTTTCTTTTTTTTTAGCATTTAATTGTTGTAAATCTTTATAGCATACAAAATTAATTTTGCCAACTTGAATACACTGCATATTGGTCGAGTCAAAGATATCATCATTCACATTATTATCAGCAATTTGCACTTTTGTGTCCATTAAATTTTTTACCCCCACCCCCCCACTTTGAATCCTCTCCTCCCATTGCCCATTTTAACCTTCTTTTCCAAAGAGGGAGAGAAAAAAAAATGATGCTTTATAAAAAACGATGCCGTGTTCTATAATAGATTCAGTTTACCTTTTTCTTATTCATACATTTAGTTTGATAGAATCGTGTACGGACAGGTGGTATCATAGTGCATCGCGGTAAAACTGTAAGGCTGAGTTATAAAGGGCGTGTTCTCTCACAGTGCTGTGCACCTGTGCGTGACGGAACCACATCATAGGGCATTTGTGAGAGCAGCCTTTGTGGGTTAAGAAAACACAGGAAGTATTTGATATTTGAAAAGCTGACTTTTAGGTGGAGACTTCATTTGTAACATAAAGCACACTTTTTCTATATTTCATGTTTAGCCCTGTAATCTAGTTTATATACAGCATGAAGTATAATGTGATAAAGGAGGAAGAAAAGAGGGAAGGAAGGAAAGAATGACAGAAGGGAGTGAGGGAAAGAAAGAGGGAAGAGGGCCAGCAAGTGGTGTGGTGGTTAAGGTGCTGGAATTCCCACATAGCCGACCATGGTTCCAGTCCCGGACCTGGCAGCTTCTCTCTCTCTCTCTCTCTCTCTGTCTTTCTCTGGCAAAATTCATGTGAAAATAGTAATAATGATAAAATAATAAAGTTAAATTTAAAAAAAAGAAAGAGGGAAGAAAATATTTAGTCTTTAAATTAGTTTTAGTCTTGTAATTATTATAGTGTTGGGAAAGTCATGACACAGTTTTCAAACTTGTCTAGGCAAAAATGGCTTTGAGACCCAATAGTTTAAGGAGGCCATAAATGTGATTAGAAGACATTCGTAGTTATGGTATCTGAAATGAGTTCATATGTCCTAAAATATGTAGCTAATTTAAGTATTCAAGATTGTCATAAGGATAAAAGAATGCAATTTTATAATTTGAAGTTTCAAAAGGGTCATTCAGTTAGTTTTCAACTTAGAATATCAGTTCTGGCTTATCTCTAGTTACAAATGAAGAAAGCATTTCTGAAACAAATCAGCCAAGACAGGGCTAAGCTGCTCTCTTAGAAGGTCAATGTATGAATTTACAGAAATAGAGTAAAACATTTTTTTTCAATATGAAAATATGATTTTCTTCTTTATACTTGCATGAGGTCAAGAGAGGTTTAGCAATGAATAAATCCTTGCATATGTCTTAATCTGTTTTTGAAAATCAGTGGAAGAAGCAGTGGAAGGGTCCTATATCATTTTTTAAAAATATTTTTCAAAACTCAATTGACCCTTATTCTCCAAACCCCACCTGCTCCACTAGTGCTCCGCTCACTTCCTGGATCCACAGGTTCTGAATGACACAAACCTTTCCTCTGCTTTGGTGACGATATATGGTTAAGATATTTGCAGATGGAGACTGAGAAGGGTCACATTTACAAAAGTTAGGGGATCCTTCACAACAAAGAGAGTGGGGACCAGCAGATGGCATAAGGGACTGTGGCAAGGTTGTCCCCCCTGGGGAGTGATTTCTTGGTTTCTGTCTCTCTATCTCTCCAGTGAGTGTACATGTCCTATGGCAAAAATCTCTCTCAAAAGAAACAAAACAAGCAAACAAACAAATAAAGCAGAGTGAAAGTCTATCAAGAAAACTTGTGCAAATTCATCTGGGTTTGCTTGGGACTGAGTATTCCCTGGTATTTGAGTTTTTCAGTGCTGCAATGAAAACATTCTTAGGCAAATTGAGTTTATTGGTTACCTTATAAGAGAGAGAGAAATGAAGAAAGAATAAAATATGTGAATGTTTCATTTAAGACATTTGCTGAAGTTTGGTTTTGAGTTGGGCCATTGACAAATTCACTTTATAGTTGAAGGAACAAGGTGTACTGGTAGGAACTGAAAGTTTCTATGAAGGACACATCCCTCTCAACTCTCTCATCAAATCCTAACACCTGTACATGCAGTCAACAACTTTGCTATACTGAACTGAAACCTTGATAAATATCTCTGAAAACTTCCTTACATGCCCACTATGTATTTGCTTTGGAAAAGCATGTAAGTATGCATTATAATTATATAATTATACATTTACTTCATGATTTTATATAACATTATGAAAACTTCCTCTCTCCATGCTTAGCCTTGGTAACAAATATATATTTAATGACTGTTGGAGGCCAGACAGTGTTGCAGCAGTAAAAATGCAACACTGCAAGGTAATCCCATATGGAAAAGTTCCAAGTTCAAGCCCATAGAACTTCCTGACTCTAAAAGGCATGAGTTTGCCTATAGTTCAGGGCTGATGGAAGGCTGGGGATGGATCGTGGCATCAGGACTCAAGGAGTCTCTTTCTCGCATTCACAGAGGAAATAAATGAATATACTTAAATATATGCACATGTTCACTCACACACTTACGTTTAATGCTATGTAAATGTCAGTGTCACTAATAAAACACTTCAACATTTTATATTTGTTATTTTTATATTTTTCATTGTTTATATTTTTATTTCCAGTCTTATTCTTTTCTTTAAATGATAGTTTATTGATAAACATCTTTTTTTTTGTAACATAGCATGTGGTGTATATTAACTTATAAACTCAGAATCAATTCCTAGGCAGAATCCCAAAGTTTTTACACATGTATGCCTTTATAATTATAGTGACTTTTTTATTTTGCTGCTTTGAAGTGTTTTATACCTATTTGCAATGCTAATAATACAATATCCTATTTAATTTTCTAGCACTCTGTTAATACTATCTACGTTGACTTTTTCCTAAAAATCTTGCTGGTGTAAAGTAGTACCTCAGGATCTGGCCAGTGGTGTGGTGGTTAAAGGCACTGTATCATCCCATGGCCAACCATGGTTCACATCCTGGACCTGGTGGCCTGCTTTCTTGCTTTCCCTTTCTCTCTCTCTCTCTCTCTCTCTCTCTCTGTCTCTGTGTGGTCAAGTAAAAAATTAATAATAACAAAAGATGAAATTAAATAAATTATTCTTTTAAAAAATAGTACATTAAAGTTATTTTAATAAACATTTCTTTGATCATTTCCAAAGGTGAACATTTTTCTGAATATGTGTATCTACTTTTTGTGTGTGTCATCTCTTTGTACTCATTTATGTTTTAAAATTATATCACCAAATTTAGAGGATTACAGTTAGGCTTTATATTTTTTCTTGTTATGAATTTATTGCAAGGCTAAAAGAGAAAAAAAAGTTTATTTGGCATTTCCGCTGCAACCCTGTTACATCGATTAGGCTGAGTGGCACATCCTGTCATGGTGAGTGATAGCTGATGGATGACTGGGACAGTTGGAGAACAAAACTCTTCAGATCGTGTTTAGAGCTTCAATGATGCCAGATGCTCTTTTCCTAAAGCTGCCTTATTGACTAGATTTGGAATGGCTAGTGGGCAAAATAAAATTAAGAAGAAAATGTATGATAAATGAGCATTTCGGAGACAAAGTCAAGGATATAAACAGGTAAATTTTCCCTTGAAACTTCATTTTTAAAAAGACAGACTATAATTCTTCTGAACTACGTACTATAAATAACACAGCAGTTGGCTTCAAAGCATAATTGATTGCACTGTTTATGGGAAAACATAAATCATAAGACAAGCAAAACAAGAGTGGAACACATAAAAAGGAACAGAATATGGAATTATGGCATGAGAATGATAAAGAGAAATCCTAAGTTGTTAAAGAAATTAGAAGTCATTCATTTATATATTTCAATTGTGTTTCTTGATAGTGATGGCTAAGGTGATTAACATTCTATAAAAATTGATATGAGCTTGGAGCTCCCATGAGTTGACTAGTTCACAGTGTAAATTTTATTTCGGCATAATCGGGCACCCCCTTTCTGTTGATTATAATGAAAGGCAGTGGATAAGTGCTAAAACAAATTCTAAAAGGGTGGAACAATTATGACTCCCTACATTTATGTCTCCCATTTTGACTTTTAAAACACCCCAGAAAAGTTTAGTTCCTCTATTGAGAGTAACTTATATCACTTAGGACTTTAGAACATCTTCTCTTGTATAGGAAATACAATGTGGGTAAGAGTGTGTAACTAGGCCTATCAAATCAACACCATTAACATATATTTGCATAATTTGGGACCAGTAGTTAGCGTAATGGCTATGTCGCTGGACTCCCACATAGTCCACCGCGGTTAGAGTCCCAGACCCGGTGGCTTAAACTCTCACTGGGCCCTTGTGCGTGCGTGCCCAAGATCCTGAGAGGAGAATGGAGAAGCGATTGCGGCATGGCCATTCCCCCTGGGGGGTGATTTCTTGCTTTCTGTCTGTCTGTCTGGCGAGTGCATGTGTCCTATAGCAATATATATATATATATATACTTGCATAATTTAAAAAAAAATATTTTAAAAACTAGTTGTGACTTGGAATTTTTGCTTGTGATGACTTTGAGGTAGAGAAGAAACTGTTGTAATGAAAACTCAATTGTTCTTATATAAACGTGAAGCCTACCATCATCAAGGTAGAATGAACCTCAGATCTCAACTCTTCAACCTGCCTATATGGTGGACCATTACAAATGACTAATATTTCTGGGTATAATATATTTTTTCTATATATATAAGGTATACATAAAATATTGCATAATAACATTAGGGGAGTACAAATGAGTTCCGTTTTAGAAATATTTTGGAAAAAAAAAAGCTTTAATTGCTGAGAGGAAAGTAAACCCTCAAATGTAATCTTTTCTGTTCTTTTACTTATGTTTTTGGAAGTGGTACTGGTGGGGGGCTGGTATATATTCTGAGGACAGTTTCTCTCAGTAGATATGTGTGAAGCATCTAAAAGTAATTTTATCCAGGTGAGGCTCACAGTATTTTAGAACAGAAAGAGAAAGAGCAGATACACCCTCTTGTAACACAGTTGAAGAAATTGAGGACCAGGAAGGGAAATGATTTGCTAAGGCTACATAAATAGGTAACAATAGAGTGAGACCCCACTTCACTTATCCTGACTCCCCCAGTGTGCATTTATGTTCTCAAAGTCCTTTATTTTCTGTTAATCCTAAAATCACTTTTTATAGAATGTAGCTATATAGCTAATAGATATTTCCCAAGACATTTCATTTGTTATTATTTGTGTTTACCGTTACTTCATAAATGTTCAACTTTGATTAAGTGAGTACAGCTACCTTTGGGAGGCTGGCTAATGATTCTAACAAATTTGGGGAGCAATTAATATTAGCAATAAGCCACTCTGCTGGAGGTCAAACATGGCTAAATGTAATAAAACATGTATACACATTTATACATGTGAACTTCAAAAGTTTCTGGACAATATATATTATGAAAAAATATGCATGGATTTCAATTTTTCTGTCAAAATAAACTTAAACTAATTTATTATGTTGTGTGCATAGAATTTAATTTCTGGCACTAAGAATAAGAAATCATTTTGGAAACAGCCTCTGTCAGAACAACATGAATTGTGCTAAGATTGAAGCAAAACCCAAAAGAACATTTACAGTGAAGCTTGTGTAGAAGAATGATGACATTGCTGATGCTTTACAAAAGACTTGGGGGCAATGCCTCAAAAGAGTCTGCAGTTTATATTTAGAAGGAAAATAGAGAGGCAAAGCATTAAAGGGACAAAGAAATGTAGTATTATCTCTTGAAGATACTTTTGTAGTTTTATCAACTGGACTGGGGAGAAATGTTCACAGGTTGAAATATTCAGTGTGATTGAATGTAAAAGAGAAAATGAAATTTAAAAAATGTAAAAAACAATCATTTTAAGAAAGGACAAAATGACATTAAAGAAGATTCCCTTGGTGCAGACTATCCTCATCAATTTGTGAAGAAAAAATTAATCTTGCTCATGTTTTAATTGAAGAGGACCTGAGATTAACAGGAGAAACAACAGCCAACACTACAGACATCTCAACTGGTTCAACTTTAAAAACTGAAAAACTATAGTTGAGCCAACTTTCTGCTCCATGGGTATCAAACAGTTGCTCCCAAATCAACTACAGACAAGAGAGAGCTTTTGATGAGAATTTTAAATATGTGGGATAAGGATCCCAAAGCATTTCTTCAAGGAAATGTAATAGAAGATGACACAGGGCTTTACCAGTATGAGCCTGAAGTCAGAGCACAATCAAAACAATGGTACCAAGGAGGGGAAGTGATTCAGTTAAAGCTAAAGCAGACTAATAAATGGCAAAGATTTTTGCCGCAGTTTATTTGAATGCAGACAGTATTTTGCCTGTTTACATTCAGGAAGGCAAAGGAACATTAAAATTTGCTTATCTTGGGACCAGCAGTTAGTGTAATGGCTATGTCGCTGGACTCCCGTGTAATCAACCACAGTTCGCATCCTGGACCCGGTGGCTTAAAACTCACGCCGGGCGCATATGCGTACGTGCCCAAGAACCCGAGAGGAGAAAGGAGGAGAAGGGATTGCGGCGTGGCCATCCCCCTGGGGGGTGATTTCTCGCTTTCTG
>NW_006209549.1:217593-219828 GCF_000334495.1 Tupaia belangeri chinensis
CACGTCTCCTCTTTTTTTTTTTTTTTTTTTTTTGGATTTTGAGCACTCACACATATGTGCCCCTAATGTTTTTTAAGTCGCCAGGCCAATGACTTGAATTGTGCTGTTGGACATGTAGGATCCAGCTATCCTAACCACCATGCCATGGACTGGCCCAATATATATATATATTATTTTCAAGTTAATTTATTTTCAGAGAGAGAAAGACATGCACTTTCAACAGGATCTCACACCATGACTGCCCCCCAGGCAGCCAGGATCACAGGCATGCTGAGGTGGACCCGGCGTGTACAGACAGACACTGGAGCCACACCCACTTGCATATGGCAGCTCATGTTGCAGTGTGCGTCACTGCTGTGTCACTGGAGCTGGGCCAAAAAGAAAAAGATATTCTATGCATAAATAGTAACCAAATGATGGTGTTTAAAAGACCATTGTATTCTCTACATAAAACAGTCAAAAAATTGTTAAAAAAATGCCGCCATCATTACTACTCCCAACAACTCTACCTTTACTGGATCGCAGTTCCCTGAATGTTAGGGATATTGGCTTAATCTTCTTTGTCTTCCTATCAGCAAAGGCAGAGGAGATTCATAGCAAGTGCTTAGGAAATGGCACTTGAACCCAATGGATGAACTGTGTGTGGCGTTCAGACTACCATAAATCATAGCGTAAGGTTCACATACGCGTAAAGACAGGCTCTATGCCTGGAATGGTCTATGTTGCCAAGGTCCTTGACTTCCATTCTGAAAGGCTTACAAGCATTCTGAAGACATGGAAAATTGAATAAGAGAACAGAATAATTCAATCCACTTTTTCCAGATGGTAACTCTTATTATAATAAAGCCTGAAAGACTGGGAATTAAAGGGCTTGGAAACAGATCTCATTTGCTCTCACTAGAGGTTCCCTGCTTGTTCTCTCGGTGCCAGTCACACGATTTTAGAGCAGGCTCTCCTGGACGAAGCAGCCTCCACAGTGGCCTTTCCATGTGATGCCGTCTGCATTTTCGTCAGGCCAGTTGTAGCCCTCTCAGATACTAGTTTACATTATCAATTCAGTTGCTCTGTCTTCTTATATTCAACATCAGATTAGCTCTGGTTTTGAGTTTTCACAACAGCACCAACTCTTGACTTTGCATTAGGATAATTCTTTTTTTTTTTTTTTTAAGGTTTTTGCCTTAGGATGTGTGCTCTTGCAGAGAGACAGACAGACACAGTGAGAGGGAAAGTGAAAAATCACCCCCAAGGGGAGGTGGCCTCACCGCGATGCCCTCTCCATTCTCCTCCTGGGTTCTTGGGCATGCATGCACATGCACCCAGGACTCGAACTGCGGTTGAGTACATGGGAGTCCAGCAATGTTACCATTGTGCCATCTTTGGTCCCAGGAGGGTAGTCAATTTTCTTACAGACATGTTCCCTTTGCTCTTCTCATACTTCTAAATGTCTTCACTGTCCTCTTCATGTAGTTTGTCTCAAAGTATGGTTTCTGAACCATTGTAAGTGCTCCACATTTTTTTGAAACCCCATCCCTACGATGAGAGACCTCCCCTTACCCTATAAAGCACTTTTTAGAATCTGAATTCTACCAATTACAGAGAAAGTTTATGTGTAAAAATAAAGATACATTCTTTTTTTTTTAAGTTATTTATTTCTTCCATTGAGCAAGAGAGACAGAGACAGAGAGAGAGCGAGTAAGCACACATTTCCAGCAGGGCCTTGTTGCTGCAGTCCAACCCCCATTCTCAGTGAGCCCATATCATGTGGAGGTGGGTGCTGAGTGGACACAGAAAGGTCTATGGGCAGGATTGTGGAACTTTTCCATGTGCTTTAGCCTCACACAGTGTCACATTTTACTGTTGCATCACCATCTGGTCCCCTAAATTCTAAGACTTGTAATATTTAAAGGAATTTTCTCTCTCTGGTGCCTTCACCAAAACTTAGTCTCTTTTCAAGCAAAACAACAGGTCATTCTATGCATGAATACTCTCAAATCTATTTTTAAGGAGAAAACCTATTTCCATGTTAAATATAGTTATTTATAGCAAATTGGAAGTATTAATTTCTTAGGTATCTGTCTTTAATTCTCTTAATTCAGACATTCAACAATACAATTGTTAGATAAAATTTTATAGAGAACAAGGTAGATATCTCAGTATATCAATATATAAAAGGTAAGTATATCAATTATATGTGTATATATATATATATACATACACACCTGGCATGATTTTTTT
>NW_006209549.1:219933-246018 GCF_000334495.1 Tupaia belangeri chinensis
CCACAATCCCTTCTCCTTCGTTCTCCTCTCAGGATCTTGGGCACGCACGCACACGCGCCTGGCATGAGTTTTAAGCCACTGGGTCTGGGACACGAACCGTGGTCAACTATGTGGGAGTCCAGCAACATAGCCATTATGCTAACTGCTGGTCCCACACGTGGCATGATTTTCAAGCCACCAAGTCTGACTTGAACCAGGTCACCCAAGTACCCGATAGCAAAAAACTCTCTAAACAGGGACCCGCAGTTAGTGTAATGGCTATGTCGCTGGACTCCCATGTAGTCGACTGTGGTTCGCGTCCCGGACCCGGTGGCTTAAAACTCACGCCAGGCGCGTGTGTGTGCGTGCCCAAGATCCGAAGAGGAGAACGGAGGAGAAGGGATCGTGGCATGGCCATCCCCCCGGGGGGTGATTTCTCGCCTTCTGTGTCTCTGTCTACAACTCTCTGTCTGCCGAGCGCACACACGCACATGCCCTATAGCAAAAAGCTCTCAAACAAAACAAATCTCTCTAAACAAAGAAAATCTATTACTTGAATCTCTTCCTGTCTTGTGATATGCCCTACTTTTAATCAAAGAGTTTGGTAACTTCTGTTTTGCTGAGGAATATAATATAAAGATTTTGAAATAACAGAGTCAAATTCAGTTTAATGCAGAATATAAGTTTCTCATACTTTCTAGCATTTCCAATTAACTACTAGGCTGTTAAAGGCTTCTACAGTAGACAGAAAGTGAATACTTTGGGTCTTGACTATACTATTGTACTCCTTTTTATAAGAATAGTATTGTCATACTCATTTTACTTTTTTTTGCCATAGAGGTGTTCAGGCTGTCAAAATGCAATTTCCCAAGTTAAAGTGGTTTTATAAAAGTGTTATTTCAATAGCATCTAAGGACTTGGGTTTCACATGTAATATGGATTATTTTAGCAGTAGAGCTCAGCATATCCTGTGCAGTCATCCTGTGAAATCCAGAACGTTCATATAACTTGCCACCTATAATGACTGCTTTCATCCTGTCCATAAAGAAACAGCCTGTCCAAAGAAAAACCTGTCTTTTATCCACGTGTAAATAGCGGATGATAGGTTTCAATAAAGCTCAGCTGAACATGTTCTTTAGACCACTTTATGTATTCATTTTTTAACATTTGCTAGAATGTGCAGGAGCTCATCAGAGAGAGAAAGTAAAAACAAAACAAAGCAAAACAAAACAAAACAAAAAAAACTACTCCGTGTAAGAATAGTCAGACTGCGATCTGGACCTCCATTTCTTTCTTCTTTTAGAATGTTGGCCATATGTGCGCATGCTCTCTGCATGCTCTTCAAGCTGCCAGGTCCTGAACTTGAACCACACTGTCCGCCATGTGGGATCCAGCTACTAATCACCAGGCCACAGGCTGGCCCATCTTGACATTTTTGACTTGATGAATTTGCTAATTTTTTTTCTGGAAGATGGAAATCAATTTTCCTATTTTGAGATTTATCATGTTAGAATTTAAAATCATAATAATACCCAAATACTGAGGACTGTCTTTGAGTTAGTATTAGCCCTAGACCATGAAAAATAATCAAGTTGCAATTTTCTTTTCTCCCTCCTTTTAAGATTTTGGGTACACACACACACACACACACACACACACCTGACACGTTTTTCAACTGTTTTAGGCTGGAGTTCAAACCACAGTTCACTGTGCGGGATCCAACTCATTTTACAACCAGGCCATGGGCTGGCCTGAGTATCTTGCAGCTTCTAAACATTTATATATACATTATCTCACTTTGGTTCTAATTCTAACAACAACCATATATACACACACACATGTATATATGTTTATACACACACACACACACACACACACACATATATATATATTATTACCAACATATAAAACAGTCTTACATCTATAAGAGACACTAAATATTCTTATTCAATGAACCAAAGAATTTTCAGGGCTAAATTTGTACATTTAAAGAGAAAGTCCTCATTAATTTCCTGATTTAAGAAATGAAGAAATTGAATCATACCATTATAAATATTCATGACATTAAGGATAAGTAAGGACCTTACACAGTGTGTGATTCTGTTACCATGCATGTGAAGATTTAAGACATCTATCACTCCCTCTGCTACAGCCCAATGCTTCAATCTCTGGTGATCTAGTTTCTATATCCCGCACAAATTCACGTGTTAAGGCTTGACTGTGTTGACTGTATTGTAAAGGTCTTAAGTGAACATGTAATTCCTTCAAGGTGTCCCAGCCTGAGGCCTAGAGGGTAGTGATTGGTTCACAGTGATGGTGTCTTGGAGGCAGCAGTCTCATGAACAGATTAATGATGTCCTTTGAGACCCAGTGGGTTCGGGCTCTCATGAGAAGAGGTTCTCTAGAGTTAGGTTCTATAAAATAGAGATCAGTTAGGATCAATCGATCTCTCACTCTCTCTTTCCAACTTCCTGCCATCCTCTGTGATTCCATTGGCCATGCTATAGGCCTAGGACTTTGGACTTTTCAGCCACTGGAATTCAGAGTTCACAAGTAAATTTTTATATTATTTATGAAAGCACCAAGGCTCAGGTATTTCTGTTAGAAATGCAAAAAACGAACAAGACACCTGGTATGTAAATAGCTGCTGATATGAGTAAATAGCAAATAATTCTTGCTAGGTTTTCATGGCCAACTGCTACAGAATTGTTTGAACATGATAAATTACAGTGCTAATAGGCAATAAGTAGGAGATTAGGTTCATTTGGAAGATAATTTCTTACACCGTTCTCAAATTTTAAAAATTTATTCTGGCAACTTTGGAATGGGTGCTTTCATTAAAATAAAGTAATTGCAATTATAGGAAGCAAATAGCATTGACATTTCTAAACAGAACAACATTTCTCAAATCCACGTACATATGCTGCTTTAGAGAATTCTTGTGGAAATCATTATCATCAGGAGTTTCAGAAACAGCTAATTTTTTCAAAGAATAATCTCTAATAAATTATTGACGTATCTGCTCTTATCATTTACATAAGAGATAGTAGTACTTTGATTGTTTTAGAGAAAAAAAATGAATAGTGGACGTGAGGTCAGGGAGTCTTGAAAATGGGTTGTGTTTTTGAAAGCTATTTTTACTAGAGGGCTTATATGCTCATTGAAGACAGACAGACAGAAGGTGAGAATGTTCAATATTCAGAATGCTTTCTCCAACAGAAAATAACAGTAGATCTGGACTGTACCTATTTTTTTATTGACAGAGTTTTGCAATAGGGCATGCACACTTGCCAGAGAGACATAAAGAGAGAGAGACAGAAAGCAAGAAATCACCTCCTGGAGTGATGGTCATGCCACAGTCCCTTCTCCTCCATTTTCCTCTGGGGCCTTAGGACATGAACACACATGCACCCGGAGTGAGTTTAAGACACCAGGTCTGGGACTCAAACCGCAGTCGACTACATGGGAATCCAGCGACATAACCACTAACCCTCTGCTGGTCCCATTGGGCCATAACTATTTTAAACACTAATACAAATCGGAAATCTATTAGTAAGTGGCTGAATTTCCTTATAAACTAAATAGTAGAAAATCATTCATTTCAAACACCTGCAACATATCATGTATTTAGTTATGCTTTGGGAATTGATACTCCTGCTAAATCAGGATAAGCTTTATGTCTCAGTTGGAAAGGTAGATTTTTAAGCTGATTATTTCTTAAAATAAAAATAAATAAATAAAAAGGTTTATTGATTTTTATTCTCTCTTTCTTTTTTAAGAGAGATTTTTGCTATAGGGTGCATGCACTCACCAGAGAGACAGAAAGTGAGAAGTCACTCCTAGTGGGTATAGCCACACCAAAATTCCCTCTTCTTGATTGTCCTCTTGGGACTTGGGACATGCAGGCACACACATCTAATTCTGGGTCTGGAACCTGAACCACAGTCACCTACATGGAAGTCCAGTGATTTAACTATTACACCATCTGCTGGTCCCCAAAATGGATGTTTTAAAAGATGGGCTTGTCAGTGGCATGGTGGTTGAGGAGGCTGGATCCCACATAGCCAACTATGCGGTTTGAGTCTGAACTCAGGGGCTTGAAAATCATGCTGGCTGCCTGTGTTTGCATGCCCAAAATCCTGAAAGGAGAGAGAAATGGAGGAAAAGGGCTTCCAGTGTGACCATCTCCTATGAGGGGTGTGTTCTCACTTTCCCTCCAGCCCACCCCCCACCCCCTTTCTTTTCCCTATGGCAAATTTAGAAATACACTAATTAATAAATAAAAATAAGTGTGGTGAAGGAGTAATTTTGTAAATGTATAAAAACAGTGGCTTTGTAAGAATTATTTTATTTAACTTTATCATTTATATTTGATCAGAGAGGGACAGAGTGAGAGAGAGAGAGGGAAGGTGGGAAAGCAAGTCGTTAGGCCCAGGACTAGAACTGCAGTGGGCCATGGTTAAGGCCAGAACCCTTAACCACCATGCCATCTGCCAGCCCCAAAATAGTAGTTTTTAGTAATCTTATTGATGTCAGCAATGAGTAATCTTTATAATCTTAATTTTGAAGACGATTTAGAAAAGCAGTAATAATGAACATATTATCACACAGTTACTTTCTTCCTAAATTCTCTCTCACACAAGTAAACTAATTTCGGCTTCATGATGATTAATGTCTCCCCTTCTGCAAAGTACATCATGAATTTTCCAGGACATTTCCTGGGAAAAGTGTAAAGATCATTCTGTCACATGCAATTCAGCCAATGAGGAGAATGAGCCATTAAATAGTGACTGGCAAAGTGCGAAGAGATGTCATAGTTAATATGAAATGAAGAAGATGGTAGTGTCATTCTTGAGAAAGAGGAAGAAGAAATCCACTGAGATTTGTAAATTGGCCTAGCACTCACAGATAGACCATGCCAGTCTTCTATTGTAATCTCATGGAACACCGACCTCTGACAAGGTTGCTCTGATACCTTGGTAAATGAGATGTGGCAAGGCCACTTTATTCTTTTGCCTAAACCCAGACAAAAACAAAGTCACGGAGCCACCTACTATTTATAAAGTTCCCAGTGTCCCCTCTCTTGGCTGAAATGAATGACTGTAACTGCTTTTCCAATGACAGCTTTATTATTGCTCTACCATCCCTAAAGACGGTCATTGTTGAGATAGCTAATCATAATTTCAGTCACTTTTTAAAATTTTCTTTTTGGAACAAAGACAATCAGCCCTATTAAAACATGGGAGAATGAGTTAAAAAACAAAAACAAACAAACAAACAAAAAACACTCTCTAAAGATGACATACAAATAGCCAAAAGACATATGAAAAAATGTTCAACATCTCTCATCATAAGGGAAATGCAGATCAAAACAACAATGAGATACCACCTAAGCCCAGTCAGAATGTCTAAGATTAAAAAAAAAAAAATGTTAAGTGTTGTGGGTGTGTGGTGAAAGGGGAACTCTTTTACACTGCTGGTGGGAATGTAAATTGGTCCAGCCACTGTGGAGAACAATTCAGAGATTCCTCAAAAATATACAAATAGAACTACCATATGATCCAGCAATCCCACTCCTTGGTGTCTACCCAGACGACAGAAGAATTCTTCATTGGAAAAGTGCTTGCACATCGATGTTTATTGTGGCACTATTCACAAATGCTAAGACATGGAACCAAACTAAATGCCCCCGTATGGATGAATGGATTGAAAAATTGTGGCACATATACTGTATGGAATACTATTCAGTGATAAAAACCAACAAAACCCTGGCTTTTGACAGAAAGTGGAAGAATATGGAAGATTTACTGCTGAGTGAAGCAAGCCAGGCTATGAAGGAAAGACATTGTATGTCCCCACTTAATATATACCGAGTGTCTGCACTCTATGACTGAAACTGATCAACTAGACTGGAGAGAAATGTTCACATATTGAAATGTTCACTTTGTAAGCTAAATAATGTGATTGAATGTATAAAAAATTTAAAATAAATAAATAAATAAATTTTCTTTTTAATTTTATATGGCCTATATTTAAGAAACGCAACACGCACATTTGTGAAATGATTAGTCAAACAAATTACTCTGTCAAACATAATTCTATCTTCTTTTGATGTTTGTGGTAAAAGCACCCAAAATCTACTCTTTTGATAAAGTTCCAGTATATATTAAGTAGAGTTCTTGTTATTAAACAGAGTTCTTGTGCTGTACGTTAGGCATCTTGACCTATTCACTCTACCTAACAGCAAGTCAGTATACTTTGATCTAAATCTCCTTATTTCCATAATTTTCTCAAAGCATCCAATCTGGAGTAAACTCAATTCCTGTCAGTAGGTCCTCTCTCAAACCACCCAACTAAAGTTCAACTATTTAAAAAATATACAATACAATTATAATTAACCTAAACTTTGAATAGTTATTTTACCATCTTGCATTGGTGGTTCTGACTATGTAAGAAAAATGTATAAATTTAAGTATGAAAAAGATAACAATAATTTATTTCCAAATGTGTAATCCCAATGAAAGATTTATAATATACACTTCAGGCACCTCAGCGTGTTCATGTGATGTGGGCTAGCTGAGGTTGAGAGTGGATTACAGTGTATTTAAAAGTTAAAAATACCTTTCTCTCTCTCTTTTTCTCTATCTCTCTCATAGAAATATGTTAATAAATGTTAAAAATAATTACAGTAAATAAATTTAAATAACTTACAGTCAAGTCTAGGCACAGAACTACATATAAACATATGTATATATACATATATATACACACATCCATATATATATGTATACAAACACATACATATATGTATATATGTATATATATATGTGTGTGTGTGTGTGTGTGTGTGTGTGTATGGAACTATAATGTAGGTGTGTGTGTATATATATGTATGTATGTGTGTGTGTATATATATGTATGTATGTGTGTATATATATATATATCTGGAACCCAGAGCAATGCTATTTACATGGATGTAAATAACAACTATTCTAACATCCTTCTGACTAGTTTTTCAGAATGAAATTTATTCTCCATGTAACAGCTGAAGTATGTATTCAGATAGATAGATAGATATAGATAGATATCTATGTCATATTGATATAGATAGATATGGATAGATGTAAATCCATAGGTTTTGAGTCAATTATTATTCCTTATTGTCATTAGTATTAAAACTAAAAGCTTTACTATAGTACATTTACTAATTCTTACACTCTGATGTTTTGAGTGGCTGAATACATAATATTTTTTTTCCCTCACCTGAGATTGGAATCAACTGAGAAAATTAAATGAGTCAAGAGGGAAATGAAAATATCCTCTTATTGCTAATAATATTATAGTTGGCAGATATATGTGGCACATGTATTATAAAAAAGTGAGTTCGCAAATTATTCATCCCCACATTAGACAGATGGAACTCCCATGGCAGCCCTACAAATGGGAAGCCAGCTCTGGAGCTTATGGCATGGAGAAGCACAGAAAAATGTGTCCATTTTCAGGGCATGTTGTTTTCCAAGATGGACTGGAAAGGGCTGGCTCCCATTTTCTTATGTACTTCTCTCAAGCTGAAGAATTAATTGAATCATTCCACTCACATCCCATAAGAGCAGAGAGACCACAAGTACTATCTAATGGATATTCTCTTTTATGAATGCATGAGCAAGAAGAAAAGTGCCTTCTGCATGCTTCCTTGACACATCACACTCCACCCTTTATTTCTCTGCTATATCCACACTAACCTTCCTAAAGTTTGTCATTTTCTCTTACAGTTGGATTTGCAAGTGTTGTAGTCTCTGCCTCAACATTTTTCATCCCCTCATTCAGCATAGTCACCTTCACCTCTCTGGGGGTCTCCCACTAAGTCACCTAATAATATTGGTTGTTAGGAAAGTCATGATGTATTTTTGCCTGGAAAAACATAAAAAAAAGTCATGACTTTCCCAACTACCTAATACATTGTAATATTTTCCGTTATCATTGTCACGATTTGATTTATATATGAATATATTTCTGATTATTATATTTGTCTTTCCATGCATATTTTAGATTCTGTTAGGTTGTCAAAGATGTGTTGTTATTTTGAAAACCTTTTAAACCCTAATGTCTATCATAGTACTTGACATAGAGTAGATATTTAATAAATAGTTGTTGAATAAAACAATAACTATATGAGCCAGCAGGTGGTGTGATGATTAAGGTGCTGGATTCCCAAATGGTCAACTGCAGTTTGAGTGCCAGACCCAGTGGCTTGAAAATCACACAGGGATTGTGTGCAAAATCCCAAGAGGAAGACAGAGGAGATGGGATTGCAGTATGGCTATCACCCCTGGGAGTGATTTCTCACTTTATCTCTGTTTCTCTCTGGTGAATGCACATGCTGTATGGCAAATCCTAAAAGAAAAGAAAAACTATATAAACAATTCTAGAAGTAGTTTGAATGTTGTCGAGGTGATATCAAGTTCTATTTATTTCTTTACTTGTTCATTCATTTATTCTGTGAAAAGCTGACAGGAAGAGAAAGAGAGAAAGAGAGATGGAGCCCCAAAAAGGTCTTACTACCATGATTCACCCTAGCCTCATCCACATAGATCATGGTCAAACATGTGTGTACCTGGTATGTACAGGGAGGCCCTGGGTTAAGAACCTGGGACTTTTTCATGTGGGTACACTTGTGTTACTACTGTGCCACCATCTGGACTTGCAGTTTTTAAATTAATACTGAGCCACATAGTTCCACATAGGAATTCTTCAAAGCATAGTTCAGTTAAACACACTAATATTATGAATATGAGCAGTATTTTCTCAGGCCCTGAAAGCCTGGAGAAGTATGGCTGGAGTCCTTGACAATGGCAACCCGATTACATTAAGATGCTGTCTCTGTTAGCCGCATCTTTGCTGGTTCGGCCCAGCTCCCAGCGCCAGTTTAATGAATCGGAAAGTAGGTATGGAACTAGGAAGATACTCCTGGGCTGGCCCTGTAGCTGAGTGGCTACAGGGGCTAGAACTCACATGCCCACCACAGTTCGAACTGAAGAACACACTAGGTATGTGTGCATGCATGCCCAAGTCCCAACAGGGAAGAGAAGGGATTGCAGCATGACCACACCCCACTGGGGAGGGAAGGGTGCTCATTCCTTCTGTTTCTATGGCAAGCACTCATGCCCTCTGGCAATTAAAAAAAAATAAAGAAAAATTTCTGATGGTTTTGCCAAACAGAACTCTTTCTCCGTAGCTTACATTTTACTGTTCCTTGCTATCCCACTCACGTCTCTTTCACTTTTAGGGGGGAGCGATTGCACTTTTGGGCCCCCGCCCTAGCGAGTCTACCAATGAAATATGTAAGTTCGCTTTTCCCTGAATCCATCCAGTAGGTGTGGACTACACTGGTACACTTCAATTACATTAACTGCACGATTACAACCAATTTATCTAAAATATGGTGGAGCGCATGGACTTTCGGAAGTGTTTTGGGTGAACAGATGCACAGCATACGGCGATTTCTTGGAAGCTGTTGAACACAAAAATATTCTTCCCTCCACTTCTCAGATGGCCACTTACAGATTGTTGTATTTACTCAATACTGTTAATTCAGGTAATTTCTGATTTTTAGTTCACCTAACAACTTCGAACTTTTAAGAGTAACATTTAACCAAATATTTATTTTTGTAGAAGCCAAACATTTTCTCTAATTTTAAACACTTTTTCCCTGTGTAAAACTTAGAAAATGGGATGATGGTAGCTGAAGATAAAGGTCCAACATGTGTTTGTCCACTTTGGGTGCAATTGTACTCTTATAGGTTAGTAATCATGAATTTCTTGAGATTAAGTTTTATTTATTTTTACATTGTCAGTGCACAATACAGTATCTGACACACAGTGGATTTTTAAAAAATCAGTATTTAATAGATGGCTGAGGAGGCAGGACATTAGGGTCAAGATTAGGAAGGGGGGGCAGCAGTTAACATAATGGCTATGTCACTGAACTCCCATGTAGTCGACTGCGGTTTGAGTCCTGGACCCAATGGCTTAAACTCACACCGGGCGTGTGCGCATGCGTGCCCAAGATTCTGAGAAGAGAATGGAGGAGAAGAGATTGTGGCATGGCCATCCGCCCTAAGAGGTGATGTCTTGCTTTCTGTCTCTCTGTCTTTCTCTGTCTTTCTGGCAAGCGCACGCACACTACAGTAAAAACCTCTCAGAAAAATAAATAAATAAGTAAATAAATAAATAAAAAATGAGGAAGGCGGCAGCTTAATACATTGGGCATATCATTGTATAGGCAGTCCCTGACCTAGTACATTAGATTCAGAATTTTTTTTACCTTATGATGATGTAAAAGTGACAGGGAACCATAGAAACCATATTTCAAGTACCCATACAACTGTTCATTTTTAAAAATAAATCTTTATTTTTTATTGTTTTTAACTAATTCTTTTATTTTAATTTGATCAGAGAGGGACAGAATGAGAGAGAGACAGAGAGAGGGAAATTGAGAAAACAAGCTGTTAGGTCTGGGACTCGAACCGCAGTCAGCCATGTGGGAGTGCAGTGCCCTTAACCACCAAGCCACCCACTGGCCCCACAACCATTCTTCTTTACACTTTCATAAGAAACTCTACATGTTATTTAAAAATAGTCTTTATGTTAGATGATCTTATCCAAATATAGGCTATGTAAGTGTTCCAAGGACTTTTTTTAAGGAGGTTTTGCCATAAGGGAGTGAGCTTGCCAGAGAAAGAGACATAGAGACAGAAAGCGAGAAATCACCCCCCACGGGGGATGGCCATGCCACAATCCCTTCTCCTCCATTCTCCTCCTGGAATCTTGAGCCCACACACATATGCCTAGCATGATTTTTCAAGCCACCAGGTGCAGGACTCAAACCACAGTTGGCCATGTGGGAGTCAAACAATGTACACACTATGCCATTTCCTCATCTTCTGCCCTTGGCCTCAGCACTTTTAAGTAGGCTAAGCTATGCTATGATGTTCATGATGTTTAATAGTTTAGGTGTGTTAAATGTATTTTCAGCTTAGGATATTTTCAACATGCAAGGAATTTATCAGGATATAACCCTATCATAAATAGGGGAGCATCTTACTTGAAATCAGAAGACTGAAGACTTGACTCTATTTTTAACTTTGCTCTGATTTTTTTTTGTAGCACTACGTTCTATTTTCTTATTTTTAAACTTCCATCTCAACAAATACCATAAGATGGCTCATTCTTTCTTTTTTCTTTGCGCATAGAAATAAACATAATTATCAGTGACAATCAGTCCAAATACAGCCACATAAACCCAGTGTATTCATTACAGGAGGAGAATTGGAATGATACACAAAGACATGAGAACTTTACTACTTTACCATAGGCTTCAAAATTGAGTCTTCTATGTGTTTTTTTGTGTCATCTTTGAGGAAGTAGTGGTGGAGGGAAGTCCCAGAACCGCTCACTGAAATTAAGAGATGTGATCAACAAGCATATAAAATACTCAGTAAGTGGAATATATACTTTACTAAAGACTCTACTGACTATTCCTGGTTCATCTTTGGACAGCCAATTCCACTGTATTCCTTAATGTTCTTTGGACATGGGAGGCATAATCCCTCTTCCAGGAATTACCTCTATCTGTAAAGGCTGCCCTTGAATACTCACACAGAAAACTCCCCATTTCCCTTAAGACTTTGCTCTTAGTCAGTTTTACTTGTCCATTAGACTTATGAAATAGGCAAGAGGCTGATGAAGGCTTGACTCTAAAGATCTCTGCTTCAATACTGTTCTAAATAACAGGGAATACAATGAGGGTAGAAGGTGTTGGTTGGTTTCTTTTTTGTAAATAATGGCTTCCTCAAACTGATGTTGATCAGATCATCAGAAAAAGCCTCAGAAGAATTTTGAAAATCTAAAGAATTCCTTTTATGTCCTCTTTTTTCCTTTCCTTTATTTTATTTCACCCTCCTCTCCTTTCTTTTCTTTGCCTCAGTGAATAAAAATAAAGAGAAAATCAGATTAGGGCACAGTCATCCTGGCACAAGTGAGAGACCACCATTGCATGCTGGAAACCATGTAGAAGACTGACTGGGGTGGGGATTAGATTCCAGGATGACTGGAACACACAGGGTGCCTGTGATCCTGGCTGGAAAAACTGGGCACTGGGCAGGATTATGGAATAATGAAACACTGTAGCACTGTTGAGGATACTCCCTTTTTTAATTCATGAAAGAAATAAACCCCAAAGAAACAAAGAAACACATCAGGATGTTTGTGATAAGCTGTTCATGAAATCTCATTTCTGTCAGGCCAACTGCTTTTCCTGACTGAGGATAGAGTTACTCAATAATGATGAAAATGTTGATGCAGAAATTCAAGAAAAATCTAGCTAATGAATGATACAGTGGATTTTCCAAGAAAAGTAGTGCAATTAATACCAAGAACTTAGCCACAAAAAAGCTTCTGAAAAAGTGGAGGTTATAATAAGAATGCCATCTGACAATTTATCATTTTTTTCCATTAATAACAAAATGAGAGAGGTTGCCCAGATAAACTCTCAGTGATTCTTAGTTGGGGAAAGATCAAGAACTATCTATGTGTTACAGAGAAAAAAAAAAAAAGAAAAAGAAAAAAGAAAAAAAGGAAGGGGACTGATCATTTGACCTTAACAATGGTGGCCTTATTTTAAAAAACAAAACAAAACAAAACCCCAGAAAATACATTATGTTGCAAAACTTGCATGAATTTTTCCCCATACAGAAATACAACATAGATTGTTCTGTGCTGTAAGTAGCTAGCCTATCACAGGATGATTAAGCCTGCTTTTAATCTAGGAGTGGAACAAATATCCACCCTGAGCCTTGTGATAAGTTATAAGCATATTGTTTCTCATCTTCAAGTACAGAAATTGTGTAGAATACACTTTAGTTTCTCAGTCTATAAAATGGGAATTACATTTTTTCCCTCCGAAGAATTTACA
This sequence comes from Tupaia belangeri chinensis, assembly GCF_000334495.1. Lineage (NCBI taxonomy): Eukaryota > Metazoa > Chordata > Mammalia > Scandentia > Tupaiidae > Tupaia > Tupaia belangeri. The sequence goes on from NW_006209549.1 coordinate 232,886, forward strand.
TTTATTTACAGAAGGACTGATGATACATTGACAAGCCCGGATGTCTCAGTTTCCAGTGTAAAAGAGGAAGTGTAGATGAGTACAGTGACATTCACCTGCCCCATCCAACAAATCTTGTCTGACAGAGCTGCTCTTACACTTTGATGTTATCTGGGACAATTGTGTTTTTGAATGATGCCTCTGTCCCTTTGGCTTTTATGTTCCAAAATCTCATTCTGTCTGTGCAGTTTAAACATCTGTGCCCTTTGTTTTCAATCAACAATAAAGAATTCATTTGGGTTCACCATGACCCTGGCAACTCATTTGGTTTTCTTTTCAAAGAGGAGGAGATGGATATTCTTTGTATCTACAACAGTACAAGATGATTCTGGCTTTCACTGAATAAACCTTTAGTGATGATGTATAAGGGTTTTTATCATTCAAAGTTTGTCCATTGAGCTGCAACCCTCATCTACCACTATCACAGGAAATTTTCCAAATATTAACATATTTCCCTTGTGAAAACACACAAAGTCGTTCTGAAGTATTTTGTCCATAAAATACATTCCGGAGTAGACTGTGTTCCATTGATTTCATCTGTTTGGCTTCCACATAATTTAGGAATCCTTAGAAAGAATAGTAAATAATAGATGGGTGCAGGGAACAACAACAAAAAATTGAGGCACACAATAGTGACTAGCAATTTGTAGAAAGATTATTTCATAAGGTATTTGGGGAAAAAAAAAATAAAGGAAACTGAGCAAACTCACATTCTTTAGTCCTCCCAACAAATAAGCAAATGATTATTATCTGGTTATGACTTAGGTACCTACTAAGTGCTAAGGACACTTACATCAATCTGACAGTTACAGTCACAAATGTCACAAAATTAAGGCTAGTTGGGAAAATATGGTCATTATATAAATACTTTCATAAATAATATTGTAAGTGCAAGTGTAACCATGCGATCCCGCCTGAAGCACTTCCCGCGTGCTGTGATGACTGAGGTAGTCATTGTGGGTAGGTCTGACATAGAGCATGTCGGGAGACTCACTGGGGTAGCTGCCCTGTAAAATCACGTGCTTTCCGTCTGGTGTAGCTGCACTGACAAAGTAATTCACTGCTCATTTCCACATCACATGTCCACATTTTCTTCAGATCTTTTCTGAACTACAGGAAAGGGAAAGTTCAGAGTTATCTCGAAAGAAAAGTAGACCTACGATAATCTCAGGAAAAAAAGCTAAATGCACACTTAATTCATAAGTCTCCACTCTTGCATAGTGACAGTCTCAAAAATCAAGCTTTAATACCGTTTTTACACAGACCAAAATTGATATAATTACTGACCCAAATTGATGTAATATGCTGTTGGTTCAATATTTAAATGTATTCAATTTAATTCCTATTATTCTGAGAGGTAGGCATTTATCATAAAATTAAATTAGTATGCATGTAAAACTATAGAATTAGATAACTTGGTAAAACATAAAATAATTATCTTTATTTAAAGCTATTATTCTAGGAGTTGCAGAATTAACACAAAGGGGATCAATTCCAGATCATTTTGAAATTCCATTTAGAAGGCAGAATACATTTTTTTTTTCTTTTCAATTTGCCAGAGGGCATGTATGCTCACTGGAGGGAGAGAGAGTGAGCGAGAGAAGGAAAATGAGAAAGCAATCACCATGGGCAATGGTCAGGTTACAATCTCTTCTCCATTTAGCCTTTCATGATGTGGGGACATGTTTATGTATTTTAAGTCACTGAATCTAGGATTCAAACCATGCAGTGGGCCATGTGGGATCCAGCCACCTTAACCACCATGCTACCAGCTGGCCCCCAAATCCATTTTTAAGTGGAACTTTATTATTTTTTTCTTTTTAGAGAGAGAGATTTTTGCTATCAGTTGTGTACACTTGCTGGAGAGACAGACAGAAAGTGAAAATCACCCCCCAGGGAGGATGACCACACTGCAGTTCCTTCTCCTCCATTCTCCTCCAGGGATTTTGAGCATGCATGCACAGGCGCCCAGCCTGAGTTTCAAGCCACTGGGTCCAGGACATGAACTGTGGTCAACTACTTGAGAGTCCAGTGACATAACCATTACATCATTTACTGGTCCTGGAAATTTATTACTCTTGAAATTAAGCCCTTCTATGGAGTTTCTTATTTGGAAAAAAGGTTAGTGATAGCATGCTTGGAGTGTTCTTTTTATTTTTTGACAGGAGCTCACTGTGTTGTGATCCTTCTGTCTCAGCCTCTGGGTAGCAAGAACTGCAGGATCATGCTGCTGTACTCGGATTTTAGGGTGGCCCAGAAATGAAACTAGTCCTCCCTTGGGGCTCAGCCTGCCAAGCACCTCCTGTGTGCCACCATCGCTGGTGGCTGGGCCTTCATAGCATGTTAGGCAATGCTCAAAATTGTCTAAAGGGACCTGTAACTTCTAATGCAGGAGATCAAAGCCAAGACTAAAGTCTCTATTTTATTGCCAAGGATTTGTAGAGAAATCACATGCATTGAATTGACAAGTGACAACTTGTAACCACAGTGCTATCTAGCTAGTGGTTTCGCCTTGGTAAATTAGGTTATAAAGAAGTCTATCATGAAATATTTGAATAAAATAGTAGACAGCAATAGAACCAAAATTAATCATGTGTATCAAAAAGAGGAAAGGTTCCCTAGATATTAGAAATGTTTTTTTAGTCTCAGTTTCTTTATGTGTAAAAGGAAAGGAGGGTCAGCAGGTGACATGGAGGTTAAGGTGGCAAGATCTCATATGGCTGAGTTCATGGTTGAGTTCTGGACCCATGGCTTGAAAATCATGCCAGTCATGTGTGTCTCAAATCCTGAGAGAATGGAGAAGGAGTGTGGATTGGCCATCCACCCAGGGATAGACTCCTCACTTTTCCTCTTTCTCTCTGTCTCTCTCCAGCAAGCATCCTATAGAACAAAGCTGAAAGAAAAAATAAAAAAGGAACTAAATCAGCTCCCATTGGACTATTACTCTCTTCTTTACTACTGTAAGCCATTCCTTCACTCCTGGCATGATGATGACCTTCAGTGAGTGTTGTAGGTGCCAAGCCATTCTATTTGCCATGTGTTGACTCTCAGCAAATATAGTGATAAGGAGTACATGCTCTCATTGTCTCGATTTGCTTACACGGAGATAGCCCATCACAGAGAGGTAAATAATTTGGACAATGTTGTATATTTACCAACACATATTAATGTACCTGTACATAATGGCTTCAGCCTCTGTACTTTTAAATAATAATATTCAGTCCTAAATGTCTTCTCACTTCCATGCCTTTCCCTGCAGATATAGCCCATCCTCACATGTTTGTCTTATATCTTGCCATGTAACATCTAGTCACATTTTAAGGTTTAATGAAGATATACTCTGATTTTCCCTGGATATCCTGATTTTCATACTTCTAGCCATCTTAGAAGCCACGTCTGTGTGCTGGTACAGAACTCAGTGCTAACAGCACATATCACACTAGATTTTACCTGCACTTTTAGCTCTGTGTTTCCCCTATCTACTTGAGACCCTTAAAGGCAGACATATTAATTCTCCAATAAATATTTACTAAATTTATACATGAGTATGAAAGAGCTATATGAGAAAATTTGGTGAAAGTGCTTTGAAAATTGTAAGTAGCATGTCAGTATCATAGGTTTATTTTGCATATCATAAATGTAACCTAAGGCAAATAGGCATGAAAGGAAAATTTTATACATAAGTAATAAAATAAAAATTAAAAGATAAAAGAAATTAATTATGAAAAGGTAATCACAGGATATATATTCATTGCAAAATATTTCAAATTTGAAAAAATAAATAAAGTAAGGATATTTATAAATAAGAAAGAAATGGAAATTAGTTTTGCTTGATCAAAGTAAAATATAATACCCCTAGCTTTTTCAGCAGGCAGGATTGACAGAGGTTTCTCTCCCTGATTTGCTGAGGAATAATTGAAGGAGTCATGAAGAATCATGACTCAGTTCTCTTTAATTCTGTTACAGTCAAGAATGTTAGCGGTAATAAATATGCAATGTTGATGTGTTCAACCTAACACATATTAAACAGTGATAATAGAAAATGTTTCTTACATGAAGACATTTTTAAGAAAAAGACTGTCGTGTCAGAAATGGCAGAAGTTACTGATAAAGAATAATAATGAAGCCAGATCAATCATACATTTGTATTTCAAAAGAAGGTGGTGAATGGCCAATTCTTTTCTTACCAGGAGATTTGACAAGATCCTCTTTGCAAAACCAAATAGATTAATGACTAGTGAATACATCTAAATTATTATGAAGAAATGAAGAGTCTCTGAAGAGAAATATAGCAAAGGAAAATGTAGACTATTTATGAATCATGAATCTGTCTGCCTAGAGACATAATATCCCCAAATTAAGTATTATAGTTTACTCATGTTCACCATACAGATAGCATAACCTCTTAACCAGATTCTTTCAGAGATAGAAGATTATGTATGAGTTGCATATTAGACATACATAATGGATATCCTAAGTAGGTTTCTTGCAGCTACTATTAATTGTATAACAGTGATAATTGTCTCAGTTCTTAGAAAGTCACAGTGTCAGTTTCATTATTTTCCAAATAAATAAATCTGTTAGCATTCTCCAAGAAACAAAATTAATAGGATTATACACACACACAGATACATACACCTTGAGCATCATTAATCTAAAAATAAAAAAAATCTGAAATCCTCCAACATCTGAAATTTTTTGAGTACCAACTTGACAATGTAAATAAAAAAAGGAAAATTCTACACTGACTTCATAAGATAGCAGTTGTACAAACTCGCCTTAAGGTATGTATATTCATGAAACATAAGTTTTTTTGTTTAGACTTGGTTTCCCAAGCTATCTTGTCATATATATGCAATCATTCCAAAAATATGAAAAATATAAAACCAGGAGCTCTTCTAATCTCAGTCATTTTAGACCAGGATACTCAACCTGTATTCATGCGCAGACATATATAAAGAATTTATTATAAAGAATTGTTTCACAAGATTGTAGAGTCTGGCAAATCCAAGATCTTTATAGTTGGTTGTCAAGCTATAAACACAGGAGAACTGATGTTCTAGTTCCAATTTGAGTCTGAAGGCCCGAGGATCAAGAAAGCTCATGTAGTTCCAGTCAAGAGGCTTGCAGGGAAAGACCCAGGAATACCAATGTTGCAGTCAGAGTCTGAAGGCAAGAAAAAACTGCAATATCCCAATTAAAAGACCATCTTTTACATTGATAGTCATCTTTTATGTCCTCTTCAATAGACTGCATAAACCCTACCCACATGAGGGAGGGTGATCTGTACTGCTCATTCTACAAATTTAAATGTTCATTTCTTTCAAACCACCCTAACAGAAATACTCAAAATAACATTTGACTGAATGTCTGGGTACCCTATGACCCAGTATTATTGACATATGTAATTTACCATTAGAGAAAATTTCATAATTTTTCTTAGAACTAAATACAGTTTATTAGGTTTTAACTCATTGGAACCAGAAGCTCATCTTAAAGCAATTACTCTATAGACATATATGCCATCAGGAAAAATCTGTCTATATTTTTATTCTCCTTCCATATTTTTATCTTTTCCTGATAATCAGATTGTTATAAAAGATTTCTAGTAAATAATCTAGAAAGGTGATCAAATTTTCACTGATATTACTTTAAACAGCATGTTATATGCAGATTCTGGGAGTTTTGATCACAAATGGCATATCACTTAAGAAATAGCCTTTCAGCTTTTAAAACTTATGTACCTTACTAAAACGTATTCAGCTTCAAAAAAAAAAACTATAATTTTTTTGTGCCACAACTTGAGCTAGGCTCTCTTGCAATGTTATATCAGCTAACATTTAATAAAACCCTGATTGTCATCAAGTTTGGCAAGTGAAGCTATCAGGATTCAGGCTCAGATCTATACAATAGAATAATATATCATTTTTTTCATTACAGTTAACTACATTCTTAACTATAATCAACTATCATTTTATTTTTCACTGATTACAAATTGCACGTATGACAAAAGAGGATTAACATTACACCATACCCTAATCAATTCTATTTATTTAGATACACTAATGCAATCATTATGATAGTTACCTGAGACAGCTTCTAATTAGTCTTAGCAGGTGATTATATCTGCAGTTGTTTCAGTCCTGATTCTCATGAGTAATTTTGGATCATCACATAGTACAATCACAATATTAACTATGCAGTATAAAAATAAAATGTTGTCTTCTAATATCCTTAACACATACTAGACAAAAAGAAATTTGCATGTTTGGGATGGGCTAAGGAGTGTAGCACAACTCTATATGCAACAATATTCCCTTCTATGTCCGCTGTGATATCAACTTTTTAGAACATTAGCACTTGCCCTAAGTACCACTAATACCTAATAGTTTCCTATCTGCAGATTAGTGATATTGACCATTTTTTTTCATATGCTTGGTATCCATTTGTACACCTTTTTAGAAGTATTCATTCTCATTATTTGCTCACTTCAAATACTGTGTTGACTTTCTGCTACTCAGGTGTTTGAGTTTCTTGCACACCTGGTTATCAATCCCTTGTCAAATGTATAGTTTACAAATTTTCTCTCAGTTTGTGGGTTGTCTCTTTGCTATGTTACTTCATTGGCTATGTAGAAAAGTTTTTCACCCTCTTTGATCAAATACTGTTAGACTCCCCTTCCATATGTATTCCCTAATATTTTTCATATTTAACTTGGTAACATCCTAAAACTCTTTCACTGTTTATGTAGGTCCTGTTAGAAAAGGCCTTTCATTATTTTTATATGAGTCATTCTGCGTCTACACTTCCTTGAGGACTTGGTGATAATTAGAGATGAGTACTCTACATCTGAAAGTTCAGGGGTTTTGGAGTCCAAAGTTCTCAGCCATATCTGTGTTTGTCTCCAAATACCCCACTAGTTTTCTTAGTGGCTAACTCCTTCCCCATATTACCACAGATATGGAGAGACCTGGCAACTGTGAGCACTTAATTGGTTCTGCAATAATGAAACTTTCACATTTAGTCTTGCAATGGCTAGGACATGTCTGTTCTGTGCATACATGAAATAATGGACTTTTTAAAAAATTGCTAAAGAGATTTTCTGATTTTCTCCTTGTGCATTGAGATGGATGGCAACGTTTTCTTTGTCCTTTACGGAGAAGCCATAGCCTACATCCGTTTCTCTTTAATAATCACCACCATAATGGTGAACATAGACATCTCATATTCCTGCAACTTGCAGTCTACTCACACCACTTCCCAGCCAGGCCTAGGGAAGAGGTGAGTCTTCATAATGCCCTCACGAAGCGACATCAGAATCAAGGAAGATGCACACGAGCTCATCAACCAATCCCAGAGTCCTATTTATAAGATCTGCTTCCCGGTTCACCTCCTATCCAATTACTATGTTAATCAGAATCCCAAAGGAAAATAGTTATACACTCAAAAAATATGTAGAGTATAATAAAAAGACTATTTATAATGATACAAACTGGGTTGTAAAATTTAAAAGAAATATTAAAGCACTCGCATGAACAACAGTGGCATGCAGCTCCCACCACAATGTCTGAAGGGAAAAGATGTCAGGAGGACATTATTAGCAGAGCTGACTGAGGGAGCTCTAGGAGAAGACAAGGACTGGCAGTCAGGAGCCGTGGTTCTCAGTCAGGGAAGTCATTACCACACCACAAGGCCTAGGATGGACTGAACCAGGAACATCGGTACCTGTATTTCTTTTCTCCCACCTTCTCATCTCTGCTATTTCTGTCACTGGCTAAAACCCAAACAGAAGACAGTTTAAGGAATCACAGGTGATTTGCTTTATAAAATGACACTTCTGTAGTTTAAGGTATCCCAGGTGATTTGCTTTATAAAATGACACTTCTGGGGTATAAAATAAAGAACAGTAGAGAATAATCCAGAAGTTCATACAGTACATAAGCAACTCGATTGTCAACTCATGGGAACTCAATTGTCCACCTGGAAATACTGGGAAAAAAAAGAAGGTGGCATTCTTCGGATTTTATGCCCTGAAGTTTCAGATGCACGGATAGCTTTTCTGATCTAAAGTTTCACATACTTTGTGCATGAGCCGTTTTGTGGGGGCTGAGCACACCTGAGTCATTGAAAAGGGATTTTTTTTATGCTTTCTTTCTTAAAAAGAAAATGGGGCCAGTTGGGAACTAGAATTAATTCATCGATTTCCTCACATTTCATGGATATGTTAACTACTGCATAGGCAACATATTGGAAATGAATGATCAGTTAATCAGCGATTAAAGCTATGTATAGTGGGCCAGCTGGTGGTATGAAGATTGAGGTGGCTGGGTCCCACATGGCCAACTACGTGGTTCAAGTCCCGGACACAGCAGCTTGAAAAACACAGTTGATACATTGTGTACACACATTCAAAATGAGAATACAGAAAGAGGGAGTGCAGCGTGGTCATTTCCCCAGAGGAGTGATTTCCCACTTTCCCTCTCTCTCTCTTTGTCTTGTCTCTCTCTGGCGAGCACTCATACCATACAGCCAAACAAAATAAACAACAACAACAAAACAACAAAATGAACAAACAAACAGAAACTTTTAAGTTCTTAGCTTCATCTAGGGGAGATAAAGCTTTGGTGATAAACTGTGGCCCATCACAGTTCAAACTGGCCTGGTGACTTAAGAAACTTAGAAGTTCCACACCCTTTTTCATTTATACGTAAGAAATAGTTTTGTGCCAGCCCATAGCCTGGAGGTTAAGGAAGCTAGAATCCTCATGGCTGATCACGGTTCAGATCTCAATCCTGTGGCTTGAGAAACCCAAGTGCATGGATGCGGATGCACAAAATCACAGGAAAAAGAAATGGAGAAGGGATTTCAGTATGACCCAGCCCCATTTGGGGTGCTTTCTCTCTGTCTCTATCTCTGTCTGTTTCTGTCTCTCTCTCTCTTGCTCTCTGGTGCATACACTCTATGGCAACTAAAAAAATTAAAAAATATAAGTAAATAGTTTTCATTTAAAGTATAAATTTCGAACTTACTATGAGTTCTAAAGTGATCGAATCAAGAGGTTTCAACTTTTGGGAACAGGTTAGAAGCTACAGAAATCACCTAACACAATGGATAGCACTTAGCAATCAAAAACAAGGTTAATGTGCACAGTGGTTACGAATAATTGATATTCTGTGTTCCTTCTTTCTTTCTTTCTTTTTATTTCTTTTTTTTTTCCTTACATTTTTGCTTTAGGCACATATGCTCACTAGAGAAACAGAAAGTGAGAAATCACCACCCAGGGGAATGACCATGCCTCAATCCCCTCTCCTGCATTCTCCTCTCAAGATTTTGGGCATGTATGTGGCTGGTGTGAGTTTCAAGTCACTGCCGTCGGCCATGTGGGAGTCCAATGCCCTAACCACTATGCCAGCTGCTGACCCTTAGATGTCCATTTCTGCTCAGGAAGGATCAATATTTTAGTTTGAGTTCAAAGGCAAGAAAAAGTCAATATCCTGGTTTGAAGGTAGTCAAGCAGAAGGAATTTTCCCTTACTTGGAAGAGTCAACTTTTGCTTTTCCTTCCAGCCCTGGCAGAAGGAATTTTCTCTTACTTGGAAAAGAGTCAACTTTTGCTTTTCCTTCCAGCCCTTCAACTGATTAGACGAGGCCCACCTACATTAGGGAGAATAATTTGCTTTACTCAGTCTATCAACTTAAATGTTAATCTTATACAAATATACCCTCACAGAAGCACCCAGATGATGTTTGACCAAATATCTGGGCTCTTCAGGGCTCTTATCATTTTGCCACATAAAATTAACAATCCGTTTCCATACCCATTAGATGTGCAACTCTGGTCAAACATTGCTAGCCACAGTTTTCTAATTTGCATAGCCAAAGCTGACTAAATGATCACCATTCTTTCTTCAAGTTATATATTCTTGTGATGTCAAGTGATCAGTTTGTGAGTACTTTGAACAAAGCTGAGAGTAAACTGTCTACAAAATTATTCGTTCATGCTTTCTCCAGCCCAAATGTTGAAATTTACAGTGTGGAAGCTTCATTCAAGCCTTGCACAGTAGTTTACCTATTTCATATTTTCACTCCTAGGGGATAAAACATGAGTTTCATGGCGTAGATTGCAGTCTTCATTTTAGATTGGGGGAAATAGAAGCCACAGTTGAGTAAGGAGTCTCTACAAATTATGAAAGATGTAGAGCAGACTGTGTTCAATTTATGGCATTCTGTCTCTGTCCAGGCCGTTTGTCATTTCTGTTAACTGCTTGAGAAATTGAGTTCTCTCTCAACAATTCTTTCTCATCTATTACTTAATATATTTTGCAATTGTTAGTTCTACTTTTTTTTTTTTTTTTTACTTTCTTGAACTTTCTGTGTAAACCTACAGGGATTTTTGGTTTTCTTCATTCTGTTTTCTTTCTTTTCACAGTAATTTTGTTTTTCTAGATGATCTGAACACCAACTAAAATGTAATTATAAATGTTTCAAAACTATTCAAAAATATCTAGATGGAAAAATTTAGCCCATGTATGTAACGGATTATTGTGTGGCAATACGGAACAATAAGACCCTGTCATTTGATTCAAAATGGATGAATACATAAGATATAATACTAAGTGAAATAAGGCAGACTATGAAATACAAACACTGTATATCCCACTCAATGTATACCAAATGCCTGCACTCTATTAAAAAAATGGCAAAATCTGGGAACCAGCAATTAGTATAATGGTTATGTCGCTGGAAGGCAAACACAGTATATCTCTGCTCAATATATACTGAATGTCTATGTTCTGTGACAGAAATGGAAAGATCCAAAGATACAATAGTAGGGAGGGCAAGCGTAGGTACCAGAAACTGTGTGGGAGGGGAATGGGTAGAAGAAGGTGGGTAGAAGGAACTCAGGGATGAAATACTTGACAGACTTAAGAATGTAAAGTTCTCAGTTGAAAATGATGTGTATGTTAATATTCTCAATTTTATTGTCAGGTATTGCATGTATACATTGAAAAACTGTATTATCTGCTACAGAGATGTACAATAGTTAAATGTTAAGAAATCATTAAAAAGTTGGTAAGTTTAGACATTAGTAATGCATTCTTCATCTTTCTCTCTAATATTACTTGAATTTTCATAAACGTGCATAAGCCTATAATTTTGAAAGATGGCATTTCTCATTAGTGGTAGCAAAATATTTTAAAACCTTGGTCTAATAGGGTAATAATGTCAATTTGAACTATCTATTTGCTAGCCCACATGTTAGCCCAACCTGGAAGACAAGTTACCTGATGCACTGAGCTAAGATGCAGTAATTGCTAGAATTCCTAGTTGGATTCATATAATCACCTTTAAAACTTTCAGAAAAATTAAATATCAATCATTAATAGTCTCAAATTAACAGCATTGAAGGATATAATAAATTCCTACAAAGAAGGAAGAACTCACTAGTTTAAATAAGTATGAAAATTTTTTATCTTTTCAAAATAAGCTCACGGGTATATTTTCTTATTTTAATTTAATCAGTTTCTCCTATTTTAATTTTGGCCTATGAAGATCATTGGTTCCATATTCATGTTTGATTATTTACAAAATAATTAGGTTCTGTTTTGAACATGTAAAGCAATATATGCCTCCCTATGCTCAAATTGAAATTTTCTTTTTGCAGGTTTAACTGTTTTTGAGCTTAGGGGTTGTAATGTGAATTTCTTTATATATCTTCTATTGTGTATTTCAATGCCTTTTTCAACTCAAATGCTTATAAGCTTCGCAATTGTAAATTTTCTTTGTAGCAAAGAAAAAATATGGGAATAATTGTGAAAAGTTATGAGGCTAATTTGAAAAGCTGTATTTTAGAATTTTGCTTCAATCCACCACCTAAGACTATGTCCCACAGCAAAATTAATAAGACTGGAGATCCATTAATTCTTTTTTTAACTCTTTTTTATTTTTATCATATTCTTGTTTATATCACATTGAATCACATATAACTTTACAGTGTATTACATTTCTTTTTCCAGAAGGAATACCATTCATATCAGTCAGTACAAAGACATTAAAATCCCCATCATCATCATCCAATAGCTTTTCTTTTTTTCCAGATAATTATTATTCCAATTATTTTTTAAACATTTAATCACTATTTATCATTTTGCTTGTAAAAAGACTTTACCCAACATGAAATACTTCTCAGACCTTTAATTCTTATATATTTACCTCGCTTTTTATCATTATTTCCTATCCTCACAGTCTGTCCTTCCTGGTAAAAATGTCTCCTAATTACAAAAGATATGGTATAAATATAGCAGGCCATATTTATAACATCTGACCTAGTCCAGTCAGTCCTGACCTGTTAAAAATGAGCATGAAATTAAATTACTGTAATATGTTATTAAGGCTAGAATTAAGGTACTCATTCATTTAATGAATATTGAGCATCTTCTATACATAAGGCACTTAAAGAGATGAGTGAATGACTCTCATGAGCTTTCTCAACTAGTGCTTTTCAAACTTTAACGTGCAAACAAATAAACTAGAGATCTTGTCAAAATGGAGATATTAATTCTGTAGTTGTGGGGCAGGGCATGATTCTGCTTTTCTTACCGAATTTCTAACAGCCCATCAAATTCAGGGCAATGGAGTTGCCTGGAATAAGTACACTGATGAATTCAGCAGAGGGGTCATCACAGGGACTATTTCGTGGGAGAGAGGAGAGTTAGAACTCCCACTCCTCCCACTCCTAGCTACGTTTTGTTCTTCCCTCTCCCACCTACAGGCTCTTGGATCTAAGGATGTTCTGATCCTATCTGCCATTGCAGACTCCTCCTCATTGTGTCATGGGAGGCCTGTCCTGTATCATGGGCAAGGATGGAACCCTCAATCCAACCTCCAGGGTGGTAAGCCTAAGTATTCTGGCTTTGGTCATCTCGTGGGTTAGTAAATACTCTTTATATACTGATATTCTATCCCATGTGGCTAGCCACGGGAAAGCGATGGGGTCATTTTAAGGAAAATGTTTAAAAAGAGACATGAAATTGATGGTAATTATTTTCATGGCTCTTATGGATTTACTCTTTGAACTTGGAAAGCAAACAGGGC
>NW_006209549.1:246179-250199 GCF_000334495.1 Tupaia belangeri chinensis
AAGAGGTTAATACCTCCCCACCACTTGCTCTTAATAGTCATCCTAATTTTCCATCAGTTTCAGTTGAGGGGAAGGAGTCAAAGAGGTGGAAGGTCCCTGAAGTGCTCTTGATAGGACTGGGGTGTCATAATTATAAAGAAAGGGTGTACAAGTGAAGGAAAGGGTCTGAACTTCTGATCAAACATGTGGTACCAATAAGAAGTACCCATTTCGGGGGATTATTGCATTGAGGCCCCAAGTTTATTATATGAGATACGTAGTCCATGCTAGGGTTATTTTTCTTTTCCCCTCAATGACTTGAGCTTGTCTATCATCTGTCTATTTACTCAACCCTGATGATTAAGGGTGACATAAAGCATAGAGAGTCCATTGTATGCCTCTTGAATAGATCCATTGATGTGTAATTTGCTGTGGTTCAAATGCATCCCCCAAATTCATGATTTATATCTGGTGTGCTATGAAATGAGATTAAGAGGATGAAATACAACTCTGGGGGTGACAGGTGGGGCCTTTGGGAGATTAGGATCAGAGTAAGGTCCCCACGATGGATACTTATGCTTGGGTTTATAAAGAGACACAGAGATGCACACAACTGCTCTGTTTTCCTGTGTACTCAACAGGTGTGACCCTTGGACCTCAGACTTTCAAATTATGAGCCAGATAAACCTCTGTTCTTTATAATAACCAGTGTAGGTATTTCTGTTATTAGTACTGTGCCCAGTGCATACCCTGCCATTCAGGATCCTGAGGAGCTGGAGTGCCAAGGAAACAGAATCATGGTGTAATGAAACCCTCTCAAAGCTGCTTCTCTGTATTACTCATATGTGTGTGCAGATGCTATCTATTATTAAAAAAATAAAATTTTATGAGGCTGCTTTTAAAATGCTTTATTTTTATGAGAGAGAGAGAGAAAGATACTTTTGACAGGGTCTCACCCTACCGAGATCCTCCCCACAGCCTCCCAGCCAGCCAGGGATATGGGTGCACTCAGGTCTCCTTGGAGTGTTCAAGTCACCTGGGGTCTGAACCTGGGTCTCCCATGTGACTCCAGCGTTACTTACAGATGCCCTACTTCCTGTGCTACTGAAACAGAATCATCATCTCCTATTTATTTTCCTTCCTTCCTTCCTTCCTTCCTTCCTTCCTTCCTTCCTTCTTTCTCTTTCTTTCTTTCTTTTTCTTCCTCCCTTTTTCTTTCTTTCTTTCTTTCTCCCTTCCTTTCTTTTTTTCTCTATTTCTTCTTTCTCTTTCTTTCATGAGTGAGGGAGAGAGAGAGAGAGAAAGCACTCTTAGCAGAGTCATGGGCACTGAAAACACCCTCATCCTCAACCAACCTCAGATCACAGATTCATGTATGCATGGCATATTCAGGGATGTCTCCAGATGCATACCCAGAACCTTCCCCAAGGGTCAGTCTCAAAGAGCATCATGATTTACTGTGCACCAATGTTCATCTCCTCTTCCTCTACTCTTTTCTTTATTCACGTGAAAGTGAGACAGATGAGCACTCTCCACAGAGTCTGGTCACTGTAACTCACTTCTTTCTGTCCTCTGGTCTGTGGGATCTTGGGCACTCACATGATACCTGGTGAGTTTGGGACTGACCAGACTGGGAATCCCAATGATGGTCTCCATGTGGGATTTGGCTTTTATCAAGAAACCCATTAGCCCTGGCACAGAGCTGGCCCCTCTTCCCTTGCTTCTGATAAAGCTCTTTCTGTGGATATTTCTTTATATTCAGAAGTGAATCACAACTTTTCCTATATTGAAACATTTACAAGTTATCCTACATTATAGAGTTCGGCATTTTTGTCAATCAACATCTGTAACCTAGTCTGGCCTGTCTTCTAGGACTGTCTTGAGACCAAGTACTCAATAAAAAGAAAAATAAAAAAGGAAAAAGGTGAATTCATTGTCCGACCATTGCCTTTTTGATGCCAGGAAGACAGTAGCCCTCAATAAATATTTGAAATACCAGTTAAATTGTCATCTCAAAATTTAAACCTAGAAAAACCTGTGAGTGTCCTGAGCACCAGTTAAGAACTTTAGAACCAGAATTTATGGGAGATTGGGAAAGGAAGGTATGCATTTTTTTATTGACGCCCTCTGGGAAGATTCTGTAAACTGCAGATTGAGAAGCACTGTCTAATTATGTTCTGTTGGGAGAACCACCCAAGCCAGAGAGCTAAAGTTGGGCAGAAAGCTGGTGGATGTGATATGAGAGGGGAAAGCAGAGTGTCTTCTGCTCAGTCCTCTCTCAGCCCAGACGCCGCCACCAGGTTCCTGAGAATCCTTGGAGCATACTGGGGGAAGTGCCAACTGTCTCCCTTATTCATTGTAAAGTTATCGCGCAATTCCCCTATGTCAGGAACTGCTTTAGGCCCAGAGTGATGAAAATCCTCTTTTTAATTTTTATTTCCTAACTAACATCTTAGATGACCATTCATGCTATGGAGAAAAACAAATCAGGAGAGAGAAACTGACAGCAATGGAATTGGAAGAGCAGACTCCAAGTGGGGTGGGACATGTGGAGTTTATCTTCTAACGGCTTCAGTGTTCTCAGCTAAGTAGAGAAGCAGGCCGTTGGCTGAGATTGATGGTGGCTCATTGCTGCTGAACATTTGGGAAAAAATGGTGGAAATTTGAAATGATTGTCCAGAAGAGGAGAGAAAATAGAACTGAGATCCTCTGTCAGACCACTGGGTAGCATTAAGACCCACTTCACTTTTAGTGACAATGAACTTAAAGCATAGCCTGTGGTCATTTTTCCCACAACGTTCAGCCACAGCATTGCCCTCTGAAGAGAGAAGACATTGAATTTTATGAGTGCTGTTATCTTGCCAGGAGTGGAAAAAAAGTGAAAATGAAAAACAACAGTTTAGAGTGAAATGCAAGGGACTGATCATAACAAATGTCTGTGGGGATTGAGGCTGGAACAGTGTATTACATGGACAGATATCGTAACAGTGAGAAGGACCTTCTTGTTCCAGTGAAATTTGTAAGTGCAGATGTACCCAAAATCCTTCTATTACTCATTTTTGTGCAGAATATACAGTGTATTTTTCTCTAAAATATGTAATGTTACATCTCACTTAGTTTCCTTGTGACACGGGGCAGACATGTCTATCAATAAACTCACAGCATCATTATTGCTAATTCTCTGTATGTCTTTTCCCTGCCCTCAACAGAATGATGAGGTAATAAAAGGGAGGGCCATTGTTTTCTTCCTGAGGCTGGAGCCTGGTATAAAAAACAAGCAGTTTTATAAAGAACTTGAGTTCACTTATTTAGAACAACATCACCACTTTGGAAACCTTATAACATTGTATGCTTTCAAGTTGCACATTGTGCTTACTAATGTAATTATTTCCTAGCCTTTACTCATAAACTAGATTAAAATTATAAGGACAAAGAGGATCTTACCTGGAAACAGTCATTTTTTACATGACTTCTTAAAATTACATTTGAAAAACTGCAAATGTTGTTTCTTTTTAACGGATTTATTTTTGGAGTTTTGGAGTGAAGAGAAATAAACACTCAAATTTTTATAAGAACACATTCACCACAGACAAAAGTACTCTCACAAAGAATTCAGAAACAGAATATCAAATATAACTGTCTGGGACCAGCAGATAGTGTAATGATTACATCACTGGACTCCACAGGGCCAACCGTGGTTTGAGTTCCTGACTGGAGGCTTGAAGCTCACGAGGGACACATGTGTTTGTGTGTTTGCCCCAAATCCTAAGAGCAGAATGGGAGAGAAGGGATTCAGTGTGGCCAGTCCCGGGGAGGCGAGGTGTGTGTGTGTGATATTTCCCGCTTTCTTTCTCTCTGTCTCTCTGGCCTGTGCACATGTCCTGTAACAAAAATTTCTCTTAAGGGACCAGCAGTTAGCGTAATGGCTATGTCGCTGGACTCCCACGTAGTCGACCGCGGTTCGAGTCCTGGACCCAGTGGCTTAAACTCACGCCGGGCGCGTGTGCGTGCGTGCCCAAGATCCCGAGAGGAGAATGGAGG
>NW_006209549.1:250299-278992 GCF_000334495.1 Tupaia belangeri chinensis
AAAAACCTCTCCAAAAAAAAAAAAAAAGAAAAAAATATATAGCTGCCTGTTTTTAGTTTTCCAACTGGGAAGGCCTCAGGAACACAAGCCAGCTTTTTATCTTCCTGTGAGCAGGAAGTTCATTCTTTCTGTTTCTAACTATGCTTCTTTTCATATTAATGCTCAGCAGATAAAGTACATCCATCCACTAGGCACATTGTTGGAGTAATATTCTCCATTATTTGGGATGATTATTCTATTCCATTTTCAGAAATAAAAACTATAAAAACACATGAGGACTCCTATTTTGTCTTTCATTTTAAAATGAAAACCTTTATATAAACCTAACAAAGCATGCATTCTTTGTCCTTTTTTTTTTTAATTTGCTAGAGAGCACATGTGCTTGCCAGGAAGAGACAGAGAGTGAGGAGAAGAAAAAAGCACCTCCCATGGAAAATGGTCATACTGCAAACCCTTCCCCAATTCTCCTTCATTTAGGGATTTTGGGCATGCACACACATGTACCCAACATGTTTCTCAAGCTCCTGGTCCGGGACTTGATCCATGCAGTTCCCCATGTGAGATCCAGCCTCCTTAACTACCACACCATGGGCAGGTTCTGAATTTTCAGTATGTTACACATGATGGGTCTGAGATTGTCTATAGATAGATCATTTGGCTGTTGAAAATAAATTCTGATAAAAGTTATATCCTTAGCTCCTGTTTCAGTCTTTCTCCTATACTTAAGAGAAGCATGTGTTCTTTGTAGTTTAAAATACATATTGCATATGATGGGACAAAGTGATCGGTATATAGATTTTTAACAGCTATTCTTAGAAGACCAAAACAGCTATTCTTAGAAGACCTTAACAATTCAGGATTTTTTTTCCCCCAACTCCATCTTTGGACATAAGTAAAGTGATGAGAAACGTAAGTAAAAGATGGCATGAGAAAAGAAAGTATATCAATACAGATGTTAACAAATTGACCTGCTTCAAATAATAAAATACAGGAATTAGCAGGAAAAATTCCATTAAAGCTTATATCTACTTATTTTTTAATTGCCAAAGGGCATATGTGTACACTAGAGAGAGAGAGACAGAGAGAGAGAGAGAGAGAGAGAAAACGCCTCCACTGGGACGTGGTCATGCTGTCATCCTTTCTCCTTCACTTCAGGCATTTCACTTGCAGGCACGTGTGCCCAGAATGCTTTTCTAGTCACTGGGGCTGGGATTTGAACTGCAGTCATCCTTGTGTGATCTGGCCTATTTCTCCTTGTGAAGTTCTTGTGTATTGGGAAACAGAATCTATAAATGCCATCCTACATACCCAAACAATATTCAATACCCATCCTCACTCTGAATTGAGAGTGATTGCCTGAGAGATACTCTGGACATTTGTACTCAAACCTTTGCATCTGGCCAGGGTCGCTGTGCTGACTTTGACTGGAACAAGTTGAGAAATGATTAAAAATAGAAATATTTATGGTATTCGGGGGTTCAAAAATGTAGAAAAAACATTCTTCATGACAGTATTCTATAAGGAAAGCCTGTCAGAATATGGTACCAAAGAAAAATTCATGTTGTCAAGGTAAATGATGCTAATGTCAAAATGTACATATTCTTAATTTGGAATATTTGAGAAAAATTATATAGGAGGAAGAGTTCAATAAACCCTTGCCAAGGTATTGCCTGTGAAATTGTGGGTTCCCCCACTTAGTTCACATTTGAGAAGCCCTGTTGTTTTAGGAACACAACAATGACTTGGCATGATGGAGGACCACTGTTAGAGAACAATAGAAATGCCTTGCTTCCAGAACACCATGGACTATGGACTCTGAGTGAATGCATACCCTGGGAACATGAATTTCCTTCTTGCAAACAACAGGAGAACATTAGTGCATGATGGTGCATGATCTGATAGATGTATTTTTCCAGATTGCAAGGTGTTCTGTCCAGCCTCTGTCATCATTTAATCTTACCCCCTCCCACACACACACACACACACACAATCGATACCATAATGGACATATTCTGGAAATCCCCCTATTTTTCTAATTCTCTAAAAAACAACTTTCTCTAAAAAATAACTTTCCAACCTCCTTGCCTTAATACATACCGAGGACGAGAGAGGCTTAGCCGTGGCATACTGGTATGGCCTCTCCCTCTACCTCTTGACTCAGATCTCTGTCTCCAGTAGTTGTTCTGTGTGTGCTTCAGGTGACTCCCTGCCAGTCAGAGGAGTCGTAGGCCACCATTTCTAGGATAGTGGTATGTCATTTGCAGGCCATGGGCTTTGTCACTTTGGAGAGTATAAAGGAATATTTGGTCCTGTATTTCTGTCTCTACTTGACTTCCTGATAACTACCATCCTCTCTTCACCATAAGCCATGGATCAGAAGTTCAGGACAAGATGGCAAGACAGTCTCTCTCAGGGAAATTAGCTTGTGTATCCTGACAGCTCTGGTTATGTCCAGAAACAACACACCAAGTAGTAAGGTTATACTAATCTGATTTAGCAATCTGGTCAGCAAGCATTTGCTGAGCCCCTACTCTATATCAAGTCCTATACTAATCTTCCAGGTCAGAAAATGAGTACTAAATGGTTCTGTCTTCAAGGGGCTGTTCTATTGGTCCAGGCAACTTAACACATAAATCAACTAAATATATTAGGTCATCAGGAAAGTCATAACGTATTTTTGCATAGGAAAATATATCATGACAGTTCTAATGACCTAATATACAGCAGAGGGCGGTAGAAATAAAACTAGAAGGAAGAACACAGCTCTGGAGAACAAAAGAGTAACTATTTGAACCTAGATTGGGAGAGAACTGTCAGGATAGCTTCATGGGAATGGTTTTACTAATCTAGAATTTGGAGGAGGAAAAAATAGGAGTTTTCCAAGAAGACAGAAAGAGAAAATACACTTTGCAGTAAGAAGCCGTATTTGAAAAGGCATATGCTCTAAACCACCAAGACTTAGATGCTGAATGAATGTAGCACTTAGGAGAAATGAAATAAAAAATCTAATGCTCTATATTGAGACAGGGTAATACAGGGAGTGAAGCCATGTCTGGAAAAGGGCAAAGGTGAGCACTGCTTTTAAACACAAAACAAAAATATGGAATAGGTTGTATGAGTCACAGTGGTGGCAGAAAACATACAGCACACCAAAATTAGACAATTTCTGGAGAATTGATATCAAATGTCACATTCCCATTTCTGTACATGTCACTTCCCTTTTCCAGAACTTAAATACCAATTTGACCATGAGGCTAGCTGGAGTTGTATGGAAATACAGGGACAAGTGCCCGATTTAAATCGTGTTATGATTTGTTCTGTTAAGACTATTAAATTGGCTCACTTATTTTTCTCTTAACACTATTCAACAACTTTTCTTCTGAAAATATATATAAGCAAATGTATAAAATAGTACAAATAGTTTATGGGTATATTTTTATAACTTATAAAAAGGTCATCATACATGTGAGTTAACATGTTTTATTCAGTTATCACAGAAGGAAAACCAGCTCATTGAAATTCTTGCAGTGTTTCAAGAGCCCAACTTAAGGATCAGTTCATTCTTTCTTGTGAACAATTATTAGGCTCCTTCCATCTATCCTAACCACAAAGTACCTGATTTTCTATAAACACACTATTTCCTGTGACTCAGGTAAACAGCAATCATTACTGACACAGCTCTAAGTCTGAAAGGAATACAAACATGAAATGTCAAATGTGAAATCATATCTTTAGCGGTAGTTTTAGGTAAATCACAAATACTGTGTTTTGCTTACATAGACATCAAAACCTGTATGAAAACTGAATTCAAACACTGTCAGTTACCTGTTGCTATAAGTGCCTCAATAACTTGTGAGGATGTGAGAGAATAAAGTATTTAGATGTCAGAATTTACGGTCTAGTGCAGGGGCCCTCAATGCCCAGGCCGTGGGCCAGTTCCACTCAGGAAGTACAGCATAGGAGGTGAGAAGAGGCTGACTGAGGCTTGAATCACCTTGAAAACATGCCCTTCATTTTCCTCTCAATACTCTCCATGGAAAAATTGTCTTCTGAGTAACCAGTTTCTGATATCAAGAAGATTGGACACTGTTGATCTAGAGAGCTTTCGCTATGAAAATGCAATTTTACGATGTTTGTGGGCGTAAATATTAGAAACTTCTGTAAACAGAAAAGTGGAGGGACCATTAAATAATTTTGTCATTTTTTACGTCTAGGTTATGCAATTGCTGCCATGAATTGTTCAGGTTTATCTGCTAAGGTTGATTTGAATAGAAGTTACAAAATCAAGGGACTATTTGGCACCCATACTATGAACAATTTTTAAACAACTGTCTTGTGTACTTTTGCTTTAAAAAATTATTCATTATGAGAGATTGAAAGAGACAAAAATTTAAAAATTGATTTTTTATTTTTCATATATAAATAGAGTATTTTGAATTTTAAAGCATACAGGTACTAAGTCAGAGGCTGTGATGTATAAAGAGATGATAATAAGAAGTTTAACTTACTAGATAATATTTATATATATAGTTATATATGATAATTTAGTTTTGAATTAGCTGATTTTAATTTTTTAATTATTTAAAAAATTTTATTTATTATTTTTTAAGAAAGTGTGTGTGTGTGTGAGAGAGAGAATGTGAGAAAGCAAGCTGCTAGGTCCACGACTCTAACTGTGGTATGCTACATGTGAGTCCAGTGTCCTAACCACCATGTCACCTGTTGACCCCAAGTTGATGTGTACTATCAGAGACAAACTCAATTATAAATCTTGTAATTCTATAGTTTAAGAAGTAATATGATTCAGAGATGTGTATTGACCTGAGAGCTAGAAGAGATATACTCCAATTTGTGTGAACATCAGGCTGGTTAAACTTGAACGTGTCACCAAACTTCTCTGAGCCTGCGGTCTGTCATTTGGTATTTTGGGAGTAAACAGTGGGTGTTAATTAGATAACTTGTGAAAAAATACGACTATGTTATAAAGGCATTCCTATACATGTGTCTAACTCTGTGTTATGTCCCAATTTTATATTGAGTACATAGATTTCCTTTTCTTTCTCAAAATGTGCTGTACTGCTTATGTCCCTGAATTGGATTTAACGTCCAAATTAAAATTTAGAAAAATATCGATAATCTTTTTTACACCAAAAAATATATTTTATGTAAATTTTTAAAAAAAACTTAGGACTAGTATGATGGCCCAGTAGCCAAGAGAGCTGAATCTTACATGGCTGACTGTGAGGTTTGATTCCATCCCTGGTGGCTTGAAACATATGCTGGATGTATGTGCGTGTGTATCCAACATCCCCACAGGGTGTAGAAATGGAGGGGAAGTGATTGTGGTGTGACCACACTCTGGGGGAGGGAGGGGTACTGCTTTCCTCTTCCTCTCTCTATCTCTCTCTGTCTCTCTCTCTGTCTCTCTTTGGGAAGCACACATGCCCTTGGGCAAAGTTAAGAACAAGAAAAGATGATATTTTCCTATTGTGAAAAATGCTAGTACTACATTTGGAGCCAGAAATCAAGCATAGATTTTCTTTTCCCCTCTTTCAACTATATCTGATGACAACTCAATAAACCATATCCATGTATTCCATCTGACATCATCTCGTTTCCAAATTCTACTCTTCTAAAGCTGCCACAGAGCACATACACTCACCAGAGAGAGGCTGAGTGATGAGGTAAGGGTAGGAAACACCCATCAGTGAGACGATGGTCATGAAACCACTTATGTTCTATATCTCCACCAAGTCAAATTTGGGGCATGTACACACATGGTGTGTTTTTCCAGTTGTAGGAGCCAGGATTCAACCATGTGAGATCTAGCTCCCATTAGCTATCAGACTATAGGGTCAACCCTGAAATTCCACTTTTACTTTATAAATAAATAATTATTACCATATCACTTTGATTCATCTCTCTTGATTAGTGTATTTCCAATGTTGATAGATATTTAATGAGTAAGTATGTGACTTCACTGGAAACACACTACAGCATAATTGGCAGCTTGATCAATACGTTATTATGTAATCCCTGACACATCCTCAGCAGTTGAATGAGGTAGGGAAATAGTCAGGTGTCATTACCCGTCTCTTTCTTATGTGGAAGAACTGGTCCCACAGCTAGTAAAGGAAATTCTGCTTCTGACTTATTTTGCTTTGATTTTTATATTATATCAATATTAAATTATGATTTCTCCATAAAATCATGTCATCTTATGTTTAAATAATTAAAAAATAGATGGTATCTTTTTATTACAGTAACAAAAGTTATTTTATACAAATAAAAAGTCTAAGATAATGGACAGACCTAGAATTTATAATACTAAATGAAATAACCAGGCTATGAAACATAAATGCTATGTCCCAACATAACATATGATGAGTATTCTCATTTATTAGCAGAAGATAGACTCTATAGCATAAAATTAGAGTTTTCATAGATACTAGAAGGTGCATGGTTGGGGCAGTTCAGGAGACAATGATTAGCAGATACGAGAATGTAGGTAAACAAATGGAACAGG
The DNA here is from genome assembly GCF_000334495.1 of Tupaia belangeri chinensis. NCBI lineage: Eukaryota > Metazoa > Chordata > Mammalia > Scandentia > Tupaiidae > Tupaia > Tupaia belangeri. The sequence goes on from NW_006209549.1 coordinate 256,826, forward strand.
TTATTATTATCCAATAGTACACCACAGCAGAATGAAACCTGTAGTATATGATTTAATATATACTTCAAAAAATAAGAATGAATATAAAATGTGCATTACATAGCGTAATGTTAAATGTTGGAGACGATGAATGTTTATATCCTTGATATGATTTCTACACACTGTATCCATGCTTTAAAAAACCATATTGTATTCTGCAAAGATGTACAACCATTATATGTAAACCAATCAGAGATTAAATTATATATATAGAAAGAGATAGTTATAGATACACACACACACACACACACACACACACACGTATCAACTTTATTTACCAGTTTAGAACTCTCTGCAAAGATTCAGGAAATAATTTGTAGTTCACATTCTTGACTCATTGAGACTTTGCAATATTTTAGTTTTTTTCTGAGAGTAATAAACAAGCAGGCATTACAAAGTTCTAGGAAAAACTATGTCTACATGTATCAAAACAAAAAACTTTCAATTAATTGTAATGGAGGTGATTTATTTAATCATTATAAAAGATAGATGCTGCTCCTTCTCTTCCTGTTTGTGGAATATAGAAGTGAGTGGATAAAATTGATCTGTTCCTCCTGGATTTACTTTTTTTATTCAAAATCTCTATACCTCTACTCAGATTATTGTTATATTTCTATCTTTGTAATCCATCATTCAGATGTCCAATTTAACGTGTCTTCTGTTTGGATTATGGTTTTTATGATTAAGAAACTGAAAACCACTATTAAGTTGTTCTAAAAAAGAACATAAAGTTTTTCATATTCCAAAACTCTGGTTCAACTGTTTTACCTATATTGATATATTTGCTTTCAATTTTGTTTATTCTAGTTATTCTTTGAAAAAATATTATGGTAGTAATAGATAAATGCAATAGGTTTCTTTAATAATAATAGATCATTCTGAATATCTTTTTGGCTTTTATTGATCCAATATCATTTCTAGTACTTTTTTAAAGCAAATTAAGTCATCCAAAATCTTTAGCCCAAATAAATTTCTCATTAACACGCATATTTTGTACTTAGGGAGATTTTTAGTTTCTTGCATTATACTGTGACTCCACAGACCTAAATATTTCTTGGATTCTTTTACTTTTCTTTTTTTTCTTTTTGAGAGAGATTTTTGCTATAGGGTGCATGCACTTGCCAGAGAAACAGAAATCAAGAATCACCCCCCCCCCTCCCAGGGGGAATGGCTACAGTACAGTTCCTTCTCCTCTCAGGATTTTAGGCACACATGCATGTGGATCCAGTGAGAATTTTAAGCAGCCATATCTGGAACTTGAGCTGTAGTTGACTACGTGGGAGTCCAGTGACATAACCATTATGTCGTATGGCAGTCAGTCTTAGATTCTAAACATTTGCTCCATTTTCCATCACTGAACACACTTCTGCCTGGGCAATTGAACTTTCCTTCTTTGTTTATAAAATTCTGCTCAATTTAGTTCTCTTAGCCTCTGAGAAGTTCTCTTAAACTTTTCTAAGCAAAGATGATCCTTCTTTGAAAATATGTCTGTGATCCTTTTTCACTATAGAAGTTATTATAGTGTGTAAAAGTTGTTAGTTTCTTTTAGTCTCCCCTGCAGAACTGTGAAGACATTGTGAAGAGAGACTTTTTCATGTTCAGGTTTGTAGCTCATGAACCCAGAAAGATATTAAGCCTTCTCTGGGTCTTAATAATAGGAGATAGATTGAATGGATTAATGAATGTCAAAGGACAAAGGATGAGATTGGAAAGAGTTTCCAAGTTGGTACTCATTATTTTATATAAGAATTTCTAGGTGAAATAATAGACTGAGAATTAAAAAGGTGAAGCTTTTCTAGGGTTTCCTCTGATGCCTAACTAATTCAGCAGTTTTCCTGCAGTCAAGCATTTATTTAAAAGATAATATTTAGGTATTTTTTAATTTAATTTTAAATTATATTTAATCACTGTACATCTTTACAGCATACACATTGGTTTTTCCCCACGTGAATACAGTCATATTTGTCAAGTCATAATATTATCGTGTATATTATCACCAGGGAGAAAACTGAGGAAAGAGATTTAGGTTTTTGTTTTTTACTTTTTGCTATAGCATGCATGAGTTCTCAGCAGAATCTTAATTAGCTGGTTTTCTTGCTAAAGAGACAGACAGAAAGCAAGAAATCCCTCCTGAAGGGAATTATAATGCTGCAATCCCTTCTCCTCCATTCTCCTCTTGGAATATTGAGCACACAAGCACATGCACCTGGTGTGAGTTTCAAGACACCAGGTCCAGGACTTGAATTGTCAGTCACGTGGGTGTCCAGCACCTTAACTACTATACCACTTGCTGGCCCCAATACTTAGGTTTTAACACTAGGAAAATATTTTTTGGACAAAGTGAAATTTTAGAATTTTTAAAAAATACATAATCAAGTCTTAAAACTTTGTCCTCACAGGAAGTAGTAATAAATAAAATTGTTTATTTCTGTAAACAACTTAGCAATTGAGATAGTTCTGAACTCATTGTTCAAAATTCTGATCAAATTATGTAGGGTATTTTTGTTTGTTGTTTTCGGTTTTATATAGTTTCAACTGACATTTTTAGTTTCCTTAAAGTACAGGTAAACACCAGTTATTAACAAGGAATTAATGTATGCTTAATTAATACTTGGATATTACAATGTAATATCTGCAGTAAGTTTATATTACCATACTAAGTTTATAATAATTTGACATTAGGAAATCATTTCAGAAATGATCAATTATTAATAATGGTATGGTAATTCAGTTGCATGGAGAAGATTTACATCAATACAGTAAAAGGAAGTGCCATTGTTCTGTGCTCATAGCTTTTTAGAATTAATAAACCTATATTCATAGATTAATTAGATAAAGATGGAAGGAAAATAAGTAGGTGATTTAAAACAGAGAAGGGCAACAGCAATTTGTTTTGCATTTATGCACATAGTGGTATGGGGGATAGGGGTTGAGGAATTTTTTGGATGGACTGAAACCATCTCACCAATAGCAAAACTGCCCTTCAGGTTAGCAGTAGACCAGTGGTCTGGGTCTTAACCTCAATCAAATCAGAAGTTTCCTTGAAGGATTATACACCTTTCTTTTTTCTTACATCTTTAGCACATTGAGTGACAAAAGTAATCTTACTTAACTTGCCCTTTGGGCTCATTTTGATGAAAAGTTCTTCAGCATTTCAACATGGGTAGCAGCTTTTCCAGTTATGACCTCACTGGATATGGGCTAACATAGAAGAAAGTGAACAAACAGAAAAGTCTAATCCAGATAGCAGAACTTTGATGAAATGAGACCCAAGGGTAAAATTGCTTGTTGTCTCTTAAATGACAGTATTAATCAAAAAGTAAATCTGTTAAGCTAGTTGAGACACAAGCAATAGTGTATGCAAATCAGCTTTTGTTCTTCAACAAACAAAAACAGAATTCTCAACGACTTTCAATATGCATTTTTACATAAGATTTTGCTCATGGATCTTTGGATTAGGAGAGACGAAATTGAGACTTTGGTTCTGTTTCAGACTGCAGCTCAAATTCAGGTTTGGTGACCAGGCCACAGCAACTAAGCCATGTTCTCAGGCCAGGTGAGAACACCAAAGTGAAGCACAGAGCAGGCCACTGTTTCTGCCAGCTCCACTGAAATCCCTTCGAACACAGCATGTAATAGGAACAAGGCTCATAACAGTCAAGTAGAAAAGTAATCTCTGACCACAGTGAGAAGAGAAAATGACAGAACATTTGTTGGACAATAATGTTAACTATTGCATTTATTTAGTCAATGAGCTCAAAATAATAAAATGGCTGTCTTCAATGCCAATTGACACAAAAATCTAAATCTACACCAGCTCACCTGCCCTACTTGAAGACATTGCTGCATAGAAAGAAAATTTCAATGTAGGGTAAGAAAGGAAAAGGGGCAGTTAGGAAGCCACTATAATGAAATTGTTTCTGACTTCACACACACACAAAAACAAATCTGCCCACTTTCGATAGTTTATGATAAATACTCATTCTCTTATTACCATCAATATTTATAAAATATTACTATTATTATTGAAATGACTATGAAAAAAATTCTAAATATAGCCAAATATTCAATATTTCCTCTCAGAGTAACAAAAATCTGAGTTATTATATAGATGTACAATTTACCTGAATAAATACTGCATTTCCCAGCCTCCCTTCTAGATAAGTGAGGGTAATGTCAAGTTATTGTCAATGAGATATAAGAAGAAGAGACAAAAAAATGTCCTCAGATATGTCATCAAAATTCAGTTAAATATGAAGGAGACTACCAGTAAGTGAGACTCCAAAGTGGGCTAAGATTGATTAGAAAGATAATATAAATAAAGCATCAACAGTGCTGTTTTGCTGTTTTTCTTATTTCTGTTTGTCTGTCTTTGTTTTCTCCTGGGTAATTAGTGCCAGGGAAGCTAATGGCACGAATTCTGATTTATAAGTAAGAAAAACAAGATTCAAAGGGGTATGTGATACTATTTTGTTTTACTTACTCATCACTTTAGGAATTAGGGATTTATTCAAACTAAGGATTTCTGACTTCCTCCTTTACATGTATGAACATAAGTATAGACGCTAGGAAATTTAAAAACTTTTTTGAGGATGGGATTTAATGAAAGTATGTTTGATTTTTTAGAAGGTGTCTCCTGGCATAGTTTAAAGGTAGAAGAAATAGTTTATCAGCTTCATCTCCTACCTAAATCATCTCAGTTGTCTCTCACATCAGGCATCCCAACACCTTGAACAGCTCATTGTTCTTTACTAGTCACTAGCCCATTTGCCAGTGAGTTGTATTCAGAGATTGTTATAAACACTTAGAAATCAGTCAGAGGTTATCCATCTTGCACGTTCTATGTCTGTGATTCTTAGACGGCGATCTGCATGTACACTCACTCGTCCTTCTTGTATATTCATATACTTGAATGAATTCCATGGAGAGCTCTTGTAGAATTATTTAAATGAGAAAGGCAGAATAAAAATTCTAAAGATGAATGAAAAATGTACCAGAAAAAGAAAAATCCACTTACAGTGGTAAAAGACTATTTTTTTTCAAATTGAATAACTTTAAAATCAAGAGCATTAACAGCAGTACTGCATATTGAATTAGAAATAATTGCATTTCTGTAGCAAGTGAGAACAGCAAAGTTTATTATAGTTCTCCTAAAATGTGGAAGAATAATAGGCTTGGAATGAATAACCAACTTTGGATTGCCTTCTATATGCTGGGAACACTGCTAAGTGACTTAAATTTGTTATTCAATCCCAGTGATAACCATAGTAAAACACAGTGATTCATTAAATCTAATACATGTAGAAACTAAGACTCAGAAACATCACCTGAAGCTACACAGCTAGGAAATGGCAAGCCTAGCAGATAGGATGTGGCAAAAATCAATTTGAAGCCTAAATTGACAGCCTCTAAATCCCCTCATCTTTCCAACCATAGAAATTTCATTCCTTTATGAAAGACTTCTCAGATAAATACTATGTATTTCCAACACTAACCTGTATGTAATGAGGAAGGCAAACATCACTTTCACTTCACCCTTTTGCCCAAGACTTTATACTCTAACTAGAGAGTAGAACCTAAGATATTCAAAAATTATGAACTACGAACTCTACTGAATTCCACATGATTAGGAGATTAATCAACATAAGCTGAGATCATTGTTCAGGTCTTCATTGTATATTTGCAAAGATGAAAGGAATTAGCATTCCCAATGAATTATGAGACAAATATGAAACCAACTCTAGAATAGGAAGAGTGCTAGAACACTGTAGAGAGACATAAAAATGAGATTCTCTGCAATTGTTTAAGGATCATTTAGCAGGCTAGCCAGTGGTGTGATGGTTGAAGTAGCTAGATTCCACATGGCCAACAGTTTGAATACCAGACCTGATGGCTTCAGAAACATACTGGACGCATGTGCATGTGTACCTAAAATACCTAAAGGAGGGAGAGGTGGAAGAGGAGAAATGACAATATAACCATCCTCCCAAGGGAATGCTTTCTTGCTCTCTCTCTCTCTCCATCTGTCTGTCTCTGGTGAGTACATGTGTTATCTATAAATTTTTTTAATTGAAGTTCATCAGTTACTGAAGTACTTGTTTATAGATCATTGATATTCAAGGAAAAAAAAAACCCTCATTCTTAATAAGTAAGATCTTGAAGACACCATACCCATAATTTACCCAAACGTATTCACACACAAAACAAGGGGAGCACAGGATAGGCACATCACTGTGTCCTTGTGGTTCAAACAGCTACAGTGTATATGAAATATTTTACAGTTCTTTCTAGAGTATTTTCCTGGGGAAGTAAGGTTGAATTCCATTTGCGAAGCTGGATGTGCATTTCTATTTTTCTTTTTTTAAGGTTTTTGCCATATGGTATGTGTGCTAGCTAGAGAGAGAGAGACAGAGAAAGGGGAAGTGAGAAATCACCCCCCACCCCCAGGGCAGATGGCCACACCACAATCTCTTCTCTTTCATTCTTCTCCTGGGATTTAAGGCATACACACATGCACCCAGTGTGAGTTTCAAGCCACCAAGTCTGGCATTTGAACCGTGGTTAACCATGTGGGAGTCCAGTGCTTTAACCACCACACCCTCTGCTGGCCCCTGCATTTCATTTTTGATCACACACATCAACATACATACATATATGCATATATTAAAAGACTTTTAAAAGTCTGTGGAAAAAATGAAAGTAATTTTGGTATCAAAGAATTGAAATTCACACTTAGAGTTTTTAACCACATGTATTTTCCATGAAATTTGGAAGACTATTCACATGCACACATATAGACAAAACACACGTACATGCATATTCAAACATGCACACAAATTCTTGAAAGAAGTCATTGAGATAGTTGCCTCCTTTTTCCAAATGAAAGCGTTTAGGCATAATGTGGTCAAACTGCCTAGTTAACGACTATTCATATGCACACATATTGACAAACACACATACATGCATATTCAAACATATACACAAATTCTTGAAAGAAGTCATTGAGATAGTTGCCTCCTTTTTCCAAATGAAAGCGTTTAGGCATAATGTGGTCAAACTGCCTAGTTAACTTGCCCAGGTAGAACCAGGATGTTATCTTAGTAGCTGACTCAATATTGTGTCCTCACACTCATCTAGTAAAATCTAATTACAACACAAGGGCATAGTACAATGTCTCAATCCCTGTAACAGTAAAAATTTCTTCTACACAGAATAATGAGTGCAAGACTCAAAATAAAGGATGGGTCAACTGTGGGAGTGAGTGCAAACTTTAGCTATAGAACAAGATGATCTTAGTTTAAGATCTGCTTTTATCACTTACTGACTTTGCAACATAAGGGTGATTGGCCAAACAACAAAAACTAACATGTATTGCAAATGTCACCTTAAGAGCCTTTAGAACTATCATGTTACATAATTCTCATAAGAAATTGCTGAGGTTGCTAGTATCATTTTCTTTATTTTACCATTGGGAAAAGTGTGGAGCAGAGCCTGAGATCTCACAAGGACACCGAGGGAGTGACTAGGCCAAAACTTAAACTTTGTTCCCAAACTCGGATTTTAGCTACTCTGACTTACTGTTAATCATCTTGCCCTGTGCACCTTACTTCTATCAGCTGATAAAAGAGGATGAAAAACTTTTACCTTTATAATTATGAAGATCAATGGATGTACTTAACCTTCTGCACTCTGAGCAGATGAAAAGTCTTTAAAAGGTTAATAAAAATGTGAGTTATGAAAAAATTATGCATAGATTTCAAAAACATTTTGTACCAATGTAAACTCATACTTAAATTCCACCTTTCCATGATGTTTTTGAATTCCCTTTGTATAAAGTGGCATGAGCGAGAGAGATGGTGCAGGTTAAAAGCTCTACAAAGGAATTAATTTTGATTCTAGTAATTCTTCTTTTTGGGGGAGGTGGAAGAGAGAGATTTTTGCTATCAGGCATGTGTGACAAAAACGTTTTGTACCAATGTAAACTCATACTTAAATTCCACCTTTCCATGATGTTTTTGAATTCCCTTTGTATAAAGTGGCATGAGCGAGAGAGATGGTGCAGGTTAAAAGCTCTACAAAGGAATTAATTTTGATTCTAGTAATTCTTCTTTTTGGGGGAGGTGGAAGAGAGAGATTTTTGCTATCAGGCATGTGTGCACACCGGAGAGAGAGAAAGAGAGAGACACAGAGCGAGAAATCACCCCCTGGGGGATGGCCGTGCTGCAATCCCTTCTCCTTCATTCTCCTCTTGGGATTTTGGGCACACAGGCACACACGCCTGGCATGAGTTTTAAGCCATTGGATTTGGGACTGGAATCACAGTCAACTATGTGGGAGTCCAATGACATAACCATTATGCCATCTGCTGGTCCCCTAATTCTGCTTATTGCTTATTTCTTGAGTTAGGAACAGAATTGAAGTGTTCCTTATCCAACAGCATAGTTTAGACCCTGGTAACTCAGGGCTTCTTTGTAAAGGACATTCCTAAGGGACATCACTGATCTTTCTCTAAATTTATTAGAAATAAAATTGAGGGCTAGCCACACTTGAGAATTTAACCAACCAATAAAGCATATTCTTCACCATGGGAAATTATCTCTGAATTTAGAGAAGTCTTGAGGAAGTATTTTACATGAGAGCCAACTAGACTCCAGGTAGTTTACAGCCATACTCATGGTCCTTACTCAAGGGGCCTACTCTACTGACCCATTCCTGGGTCAGTCTGACTGAGGCGTGTTCAGGCTGAGTTTTACATGATAACAACCTTTTGCTACATTAAAATGTAATTATGTATGTACAAATGCATATGTGTATAAATATAGAGAGATGCATATTAAGAAGATATATAAGTAAGATCATTTTCAAGTAATATAAAAGTATTAGACGTATTCAACAGTTTACTCATAAACTTCATAATACTCTATGGGAATTAAATGGGAGTCAGTGAAACTTACGGACTTTGCAATTCCAGAGAGTTACAGAATGAATTGCAGCTCTGACGATTAACTCTATGACTTTAGGTAAAAGCTTAGTCACTTGTTTTTAATTGCCAGAGAGAGAGAGATACAAGAAAGCGAGTGGGAAAGCACCTCTCCAGCGGGTCATGGTTACTTCCAAATCCCATTTCCTCCCTCTCTCCATTCTGTCAGGATTTGGGGCACATGCACACACACCTGCCTGGCTTTTTTATCAAGCCCTCATGGCCAGGATTAGAATCAAAGTAGAACATGTGGGATTAACTTCCCTTAACCACTAGGCTATAGGGCCTGCCCCATGTTTAATTTTCTAATCATTTTATTCCTTAGGAAATGAGTATAAACAATGTCTGACTTTTGAAGTTATTGCTAGAATAAATAGTGGTACAAATATTGACATGTAATAACATATATCATTTAGTACCTCGCATTGGCGAGTACACAATAAATAGTGCATTTGTTTTAAAGAGAGATTTTTGCTCTTCAGAGAGAGACAGAGAGACAGAAAATGGGAATCACTCCCCAGAGCAGATGGTCACCCCGCAATCCCTTCTCCATTTCCCCTTGCTATTTTTTTTTCCTTAGGTTGAAGTGTTTATTTCCCCATTCCATTCCCAACATTGCTGTCAGTCTTTTTATATTTTATCTAGTGCATCAAAGACTATCTTGTTATTGTATTAATTTGCACTATTGTGCTTATTCGTGAGGTTATGTATGTTTCTTCTTTTTTAAGAGAGATTTTTGCTATAAGGTATGTGTGTTTGGCGGAGAGACAGAGCTATGTAGAGAGACAGAGAGACATAGAGAGGCAGAAAGTAAGAAATCACCCCCCAGGGGGATGACCATGCAAGAAATAATCCTCCAGGGGAGATGGCCATGCCGCAGTCCCTTCTCCTCCATTCTCCTCTTGAATCCCCTAGGTATTGTTGGCATGCACACACATGCACCTAGTGTGAGTTTCAGGTCTCCGGGTCCATTTGGTCGTACTGTAGCCAACTATGAGGTAGTCCAGCAACGTAACTGCTATACCATCTGCTGGTCCCACATTTTTAAAGAAGTATTTATTTAGGTATATGGATTCTAAGAAATTTATAAATGTTTAAAAAAGTAAAATCAGTACCAGAGTTATAGTAACCTACTTGGATTAACTTGAATTAATAAAAGGAAATTATTGTTGAGTAGTTTTTAATGAATTTAATTATTATCTGATATTTTTCATACATAGTGTTTGATAGAATGTGTCTAAAAGTATTCTTAGGTCATTTACTAATGAATAGTAAGGATGACTTAGTCATTTGAAGAAATTAAAAAATTGCAGTTATATCTTATAACTGCATTTTGAAATGACTAGGAAATAGTTATTAGAAAGTTTTCAATTTAGTCTTGGCTCTAATTTTCCATGAGAAAAAATTTACATAATTAAAAGCTTAATTATTTTTACCTGAGGTAAGTATTGATTATTTTAGGCGAGAACAAATTAAACAATTAAGAATATTTATAGTATCTTTCCTAAACTTCAAGTTTAATGACGTTGCCACATACAAATAGCAGATAAAATCAAACCATATGATCACTGTTTTTCATATGTTTAAGAATACTACTAGCTAGCCATGTTAGTTTGCTAAGAGGCAGTCTATTACAGAGTTTAAGTGCATGGGCTCTAGAAACTTACCTCTAGAATGGGGATGATAATTATACCTCCTTGAAGAGTTAATATTCTAACACCTTGTAAGCATGTTACTGGCCAATAAGGTCTGGCTGCTGCTTCTTGAGGGTCAATGAAATGAGATGAGAGAAATGCTGGAGAAGAAGCGAGTTTATTTTTGTAACAGGTTATGAGGAGATAGCAAGCCCTATCAAACTCTCTGGAAAGCTCAAAGTGCTCTAAGTATTTATAGATCAAAGATACAAGCAGGTCCAAATCACTGCTCACTACCATCGATCAGTCAGTCACTTTCGCCTGAGTTATTATCCTGATTCCTGTTTTACTTCAAATACTTATTTAAAAATTAAAAGTTCTACATCTGAAACTGGTTGATTATCATGCAGCAAAGCAACTTTTTTGAAAATAACAACTGAGAAAGCTGGAAAAAATTTTTCATAGGAGAGTTTCCCAAGATAGTTGTTTTTGAGGAAGAAGCTGGAGTAGAGGAGAGAGGTCTACTGAGGTGAAGCCAAAGCTTCGTATTGCTTTTATTCTCCAGCCATTTGTTAATTTGTAAATGATATGGGGCAGAGAGCCTATAAAGTCAATCATTAAAAGACAACTGAAAGACAGAGATCCTGAGCAGATTTGTCTCCAAATACAATTTGGAATTCAGCAGCACCAATAAACCCATACCTGAAAGATGACACCAAATCGAGAAGCACACTGAAGTATGGCTGAGATTTTGTGTCATGTTTCCCCAAATCACTTTGCAATAAGTGACTGGTAGGAAAAAGTCCGTGAAGCAGAGCTGAAGGTACCCACTAGGAGAAGCCAAAGCACTAGCAAACCCTCTGACCTTAGGCTGATAAATATTTATAAATTATGTATCATAAAGAATGGAAATAGGACCAGTCCATGGCCTCATGATTAAGAAAGCCACATCTCACATGACTGATTGTGTCTGAAAGCCCAGTCCCATTGGCTTGAAAAACCATATCAGGCACATGCACATGCATGCCCCAAATCCCAATGGGATAGAGGAATGATGGAGGAAAGATTGTGGCATGAACACTTTCCATGAGGAGTGCTTTCTTCCTCTCCACATCTCTCTGTCTCTGTCCATCTCGTGCTCTCTCTCTGGCAAGCACACAGGCCCTCTGGCAAAATTAAAAAAAAAAAAAAAAACAGAAGAAGAAGAAAAAGAAGAAAAGATAGATATTAGATTTCTAGTTACTACCCAGGATAACTAAATTCTACAAATAAGTGAGAGTGACAAAGAGGTCACTTCTCTCAGAGACTGAGAGAAGTTACAATTTAGAATGAAGTAAGGTGAGGTGTTCTTACTCTAACTTTCTCAGAAAGCACAAATAAGTCCATTCAGAGGCAAGATAAGAACAGTCATACCTTTAAATATTTCTTCACAATCAATAAGAATTTTTTACCAGACTTCAAAGGAAACAAGAAACAAGTTTAAAAAAAGAAAAATAAATAATAGAAACAGGTGCAGAACTTGTCCAAATAATGGAATTAATAAACACAGGCTTTTATGTAATTGTGATTTAATCTTTATGTTCTAATTTTTTTTAAATCTCAAGAAAACAGAAAAGTAGAAAAAAAATACATTAGAAATTGTTCACCATGAAAGCCAATAACCAATATTAACTCTCCAGTAAAGAAAAGTAGCATATTAAACAGAACAGAAATAAGTATAAGGCTGTTAATTAATGACACTTGCTGCTAAAACCATTAATATCAATTTATTAAAGTATATTAGATTGCTAATGAGAATTTTAAATGGTTTATCAATCTGGAAAAATATGGATGTTTCTTAAATGGTTAAATACAACGTTAACATGACATAATTCTCCCCCTGGTATATATGCATGGAGAATGAAAGTATTTGTCCACAAAAAACTTGTTTATGAATGTTTATAGCAGCATTATTCATAAGAGTCAAATGATAGAAATAATTTAAATAATGGATGAATGGGTAAACCAATGAGGTATATCTATACAAAAAAAATTGGTCATACAAGACAATGATAGTACTAATATGTACTACAACATGAAGGCATCTTGAAAACATTATGAATGAAGCTAGTTACAGAAGACCATTTATTATATGTTTATGTGGTATATCTAAGGGAGGAAAATCTACAGAGACAGAAAATAGACCTGTGTTTGCTTAGGGCTACAAAGGATGGTGGTACTATGGTTCAAATGTGTCCCCCAGAAATACCTGTGCTGAAAAGAGGTGAGTTACTGTAATGATGCTGAAAGGCTGGGACTTAATGTGACTATAGTGTTGAAAGGTACAGCCTTTGGGAAGTGACTTATTGGGGTAAGGTCATCAGAGCAAGGGTACCATGATTGGATCCTGGTGGGTTTATGAGAAGAAGGAATGAGAGACAGACACATGCTCACTCTACCTTCACATGTAATGCCATGCATCTTCTTGGGACTCAGTAGGGAACACTTTTCAATAAGAAAATCCACACCGGAGTAATCCCTTGAAATTGGACCTTCAAAGCTATGAGCTAAATAAACATCTGTTTTTTGTTTTGTTTTGTTTTTCGTTTGTTTGTTTAAGTACCCCGAATCAAGATATTTCTGTTAGCAACAAAAGAGACTGAAACAAATAAGAGTGTAATAGCTTGAACATAAAGTTATTATATGAGGTGATTAAAATATTCTGATATGGACTGTTCGATGATTGCACATTTCATTTTATAAAGTAAAAAGTCATTGAATTGTACACTTTAAATGGATTAATTATACAGTGTGTAAATTATATCATAACAAAGTGATTAAATAAGTTCATGCTTAGTAAGAAAGCAAGGAAAGAAAGAAACAGAAGGGGAAAGACAGAGAAAGTATATTATACTAATAGATAGAGACATTGATAATCCTTTCTTTTTTTTTTTATTTTTAGAGAGAGATATTTGCTATAGGGTGCATGAGCTTGCCAGAGAGACAGAAAGTGAGAAATCACCCCCTGGGGGGGATGGCCACACCACAATTCCTTCTCTTCTGGTGTCACTAATAGAGACATTGATAATACTTTTATTATTATTTTTATTTTTAGAGAGAGATATTTGCTATAGGGGGCATGAGCTTGCCAGAGAGACAGAAAGTGAGAAATCACCCCCTGGGGGGGATGGCCACACCACAATTCCTTCTCTTCTGGTGTCCTCTTAGGACTTTGGGCATGCACATGCATACACCTGGTGCACGAGTTTGAAGCTGCTGGGTCCAGGATTCAAACCACAGTTGGCCATGTGGGAGTCCAGCAGCATAACTGCTATACCATCTGCTGGTTCCAAGGCACATTGTTAATCTAATAAATGATATCTACGAAACCATATAGCAAACACTTGCTAATAAAATGTGTTGGAGCAACTAAAACAAATACATCGAGTCACCCCTTTCCGAAAATGATTCCAACTATTTTTAGTTAGCTCTAACTGAGAATTCAAATACCCATATTCCAAAATTTTGGAACTTGTTAAACTATTAAAAAACAAGGGACCAGCAGTTAGCGTAATGGCTATGTTGCTGAACTCCCATGTAGTCAACCGTGGTTCATGTCCTGAACCCGGTGGTTTAAACTCATGCCGGGTGCGTGAGCGTGCATGCCCAAGATCCTGAGAGGAGAATGGAGGAGAAGGGATTGTGGTGTGGCCATCCCCCGGGGGGTGATTTCTCGCTTTCTATCTCTCTCTGTCTCTCTGTCGTTCTGGCAAGCGCACCCACCCTACAGCAAAAACCTCTCCAAAAAAATATTAAAAAAACAAGATGGCAAATATATTGTAGTTAATAGCAATTTACTGTATTCTTGAAAAATGCTAAGAGAATGGATTACCATACGGTCAATTGATCTTCAGCAAAGGTGTTGAGAATACACAATGAGAAAAAATAGTTATTCCTCCAATGGTATGATGGTTGTGAAAATTTACATGAAAAATAATTACACTGGACTCTTATTCACACCATACATAATTATCAACTCAAAATAGTTGAAAAACGTAGATGTAAGACCTGAAATCTGTAAAACTCCTAGAGGAAAATAGAGGGAGAGCTACACTGGATTCTTACTCACACCACACATAATTATCAACTCAAAAATAGTTGAAAAACGTAGATGTAAGACCTGAAATCTGTAAAACTCCTAGAGGAAAATAGAGGGAGAGCTTCATGTCATTTGTCTGGGCAATGATTCCATGGATATGACACCAAACTCCAGGCAACACAAACAGAAAATAATCAAGTGGGACTGCATCAAACTCTGCTCCATGTCACCCGGACTGCTTATATCTTATAAACTGAGCAACTGTCAACAATTTTGATATCTGTGGGGGCAAGAGAGATCCTGGAGCTAATCTAGGAACTAATCCTCCTCAGATACACAGATAGAAGCATTTAAGCCATTATATTGATATTTTGACAGTCTTCGAATTTCTGTCATTTCATTTTCTTTCTTTTTTTTTTCTTTATTCAATTTGTCAAATTTGTTCTCTCATTCCCTTATTATCCTTTTGGTGGCTCTAGGATTTATAATGATTTCTTCTTTGAGAAGACCAGTTGATGTGTATTCGCTTATTTGATATTTTGACAGGTACCTGTAATATTTCTTTTTCTTTATATATTATTTTTTACTTAAATTTAATTTTTTTTTTTTTGCCAAGTCTCGATGTTATTGATCATTGCTTCTGTAATGTGTGTTCTGAGGCTGAGACCTTGGGCTTAATTTTTATTTTAACAAATTCTATTTTTTAAGTTTGATGTTTTACTTTTTGTAAATCTTTTATTTATCTTTTTTGCCACTCTTTCACGACCTCATTGAGGATGTTGTTATTTATGTTTCCATGGTCTTGACTGCACATTTGGTCACATCTGTCATTCTGATATTTTTTATGAAACTTTCTCCTATTTTCACTATATTTTCCTGCTGCTTTATATGCCTACTACCAGTTTATTGAACACTAAATGAGTTTTGTGTTCATTCAATGTAAAACTTCAAGTAAATTTAAAAATAACAGGCTGCTAATCAAAATTATCTTAATTATATTAAAACACTCAAAACTGAAATGATTTTTATTTTCTGTTGCTAGAGGATGTGTGAGCTCACTAGAGAAAGAGACAGAGAACGCATCTCTCAATGGAGTCTGATCACATCTCAATTCTTTTTCCTCCATTTTTCTTTTCTGTCAGGATGTAGGGTTCACATGCACATGTGTGTATCTCAAGCTACAGGAGTTAAGATTCAAACCACAATTAGCCATGTGGGATCCCTGAACTCTTGAACTGTTTTGTTTGTTTGTTTACTTTTAAATTTATTTATCCCATGAGAGAGAGAGAAGAGACATTCACCTCCAACTGGTATTCAGTCTGTCTTCTGTGCCCAGCACCAGGGCATGCACAGGTGCCAGTGTGCACCGGAAGATGTCTGAGGGTGAGCCTGGGAGGTGCCTGTGTGCTGCCAGCACTGTGCAGCATGGCACCACTGCTGTCCAATGGGACTCATAGAGACCACATTTCTTTCTGGTGATCCAGAGGAGCAGATACTGATTCAGAGTAAGGATAAGTAGTGTGCTGAGTAGTTACCTGATATTTTTTGTTCTTGTTGTTATTTTTGTTTTTATTTTTCACATTTATTTATTTCTCCAATGAGCAAGACAGAAAGAAAGAGAAAGAATAGAGATAAAGAGACAGCAACTCAAAAGGGTCTAAATACATGATCTACACCCAACCTTAGCCAGCCCCAGGTCACAGGCACACATGTGGCTGGTGTAGTTAGGGAGGTTTCCAGGCGTGAACTTGGACCTTTTCCTAGTGAGTTAGCCTACTAAGGCATCACATTTTACTGTCGTGCTATGGTCTAGACCCACCAAAAGTTTTTAAAAAATTTTTAAAGAGAGATTTGTGCTATTGGGTGTGTTCACTCAGTAGGGAGACAGAGACACAGAGAGAAAGAGCGAGAAGTCATTCCCTCACCCCAGGGATGAGGGCCACAACACAATCCCTTCTCCTCCATTCTTCTCTTTGGACCTTGGGCACACATATACACCTGCCTAGCATGAGTTTTAATCCTCAGATTCATATTCAAACCACAGTTGACTGCGTGGGAGTCCAGTGATATAACCATTATGTCATCTGCTGGTCTCCCCACCAAAAGTTTTTAATAGCATTGGAGCCATTTATTTTTTCTCTGAATTTTCTATTGGTGCTTTCCTGCATATACCGTGACGTTTTGCCATTTTGCAGTCCATAGAACACAATGTTCAAGGGAATCTATTTTTTAAAAGACAATTTGAGTTGCCAAAATACTTGAAAAATGCTACAATCAGCATCTTCTCCATAGAGATTTGCAATGAACTATTTCCTATTGAAGATATCAAGAGCTATTGCTTTAAAGAAACTTGATGAATTTTATTCTCCCTGAGAAACACATTTTATGGTCCCTTATGATCTCAAATAAATGTTGGCCATTCACAAAACACCATTACCTTCTCTTAGAATCCAGGGCAGAAAATGTGATCCCTTTAATAATGCTGAACAAAACATAATACACAAAGGCAGGTTGAATTATTGATGAGAACGTTGTCACTGTCTGAAATGAGAAAGTTCACTAGATCTGTGGTATTTATCTCTTACCCTGCATTTAATGAAGTAGAAAAAGTTGTATATATGAAAAAAAATCTTTATAAACAAGTAGAAGAGAACATTCATTCATCCAGTAGTCATTCATTGGCCATCTGTATACTGGAATATGTATGAAAATAAGATTATCAAGACTAGATAGTTTTTCCAATATATTAAAAACAGAAGATAGAAGCCTAATAAGCTTCATCCCAGGATGTGTCATTATTTTTCTTTTCACCCACTGACTTCTGTGCCTATCACAATATTCAGTACCTATAGCCTGACTGAGGGAAATTTGACAGCTATTATGGGTCACTGAGAAATCATGATGTGTTTTTCTCTCCAAAACGCATCATGGCTTTTCCAATGACCCAATTGAATGTTACCATGTCCCAGGAGTCATAAAATTTTATTTAATTTTTACAAAACTACTATAAAGCATACTTCAATTATTATCTGTATTCATGATAGAATGCATGTACATTGCATGGGAGAGAAAGAGAGACAAGCAACCCCAGAGGGTCTTGTCATGCCCTGGTCCCCTATCTCCAGTCTTCCACCCTGTCAGATCCTAAGCACTTGTGTGTATACCTGGTGTATTTCAGGCTGACCAGGCCAGGGACTCAAACTATAATCTCCATGTGGAATCTGGCTTCTCTTGAGCAAGGCATCACCGCCATGCCATGGAGCCTGCTCACAAGCTTACTTTATCATCACATTGTATTGTTGGAAACTAAGTTCAAAGACACTGAGAAACTTGTCCAAAATCAAATATAAGGTAAAAACAGCAGGTCTAGGACTTCAATTCCACAGTCTACCATGTTAGTCAGCTCAGGCTGTCATCACAAAATACCACAGTTTGAGCGAGTTCACTAGAGAAATTCATTTTCTCACAGTTATGGACGCCTGAAGTCCCAAATCAAGGTCTGGCATGTTCAGTTTCCTCTTTCTTTGACTTTCAGACAGCTGCCTTCTTGCTGTGTTCACATGCTTTCCCTTGGTGTTTAGGTATGTGTGTATACAGAAAAAGAGAAAACACACTCTCTCTTCCTCTTCTCCTAAGGCTGCCAATTTAATCAGAAAAGAAATTTGATTCAATGACCTCATTTAGGCTCAATTATCCCTTTAAACCTCTATCTTCGAATAATGGCCAAGTGAGGATTAGGTTTCAATTATTAACTTACTATTTTTTCCCCATAGAGTGTGTGCACATGCACTCACTAAAGAGAGACAGAGACAGAGAGAGGGAAAGTGAGAAACCACCCCCCTAGTGAGGATGGCCACACCACAATCCCTTCTCCTCCATTCTTGTTTTGAGATTTTGAGAATGCACACACGCACACCCAGCATGGTTATCAGGCAATTAGATCCAGGACTCAAACCGTGGTTGGCCATGGAGCACCTTAACCACTATGCCACCTGCTGGCCCCACATATTAACTGGGGTACAGAATTCTGTCCATGGCACTCATCTTACTCTTTTGGGGTTTGGTTTCTTCTTTACACTAATATATACCACATATAGGAGTCCAACCTTACATTATGCAGACATTGTGATGAAGATGGTTTCACTTCATTTAGCCTTTTAGATAATTTCTTTTATCCTCCTTTAGTCATCTTTGTCCACTGAAGGTACTCTACCCAATGTCCCTTCCTTGGCTAAACATGCCTTTTAAGTTTATACTTTGTATTTTTTTCTTCTTTTTTTTTTTTTTGAGAGGTTTTTGCTATAGGGCACATGCATTCACCAGAAAGACAGAGGGAGACAGAAAGTGAGAAATCACCTCCCGGGGGGCTGACCATGCTGTGCAATCCCTTCTCCTCCATTCTCCTCTTGGGTTCTTGGGCATGCATGTCCACATGCCCAGCATGAGTTTTATGCCACTGGGTCCAGGACTAGAATCGCAATTGACTATGTGGGAGTCCAGCAACATAGCCATTAAACCAAATGCTGGTCCCATATTCTTTGATTTTTGATGTAAGAGGTATGATGTCCACATTGTATTTCCTGATGTATATCAGATAAAAAGAAGCCGTGTGTTTTGTTAGATTATAATTCCCTGGGCAATAGAAATGATGTTCATTTTTTTTTTTTTGTCCACAAAAACTGGCACAGTATCTGGTTCAACATGAACAGTAAAATTTCTGACTGAATAAAAAAATGAGAGTGAATGTCTTTAGGCATTACGTCATCACAATGATACTGTGAGCACACGCAGCATGTGGGACTTCTCCCAAAGATCTGCCGATGCCTTGCTTCTCGAACTTTCCATATAACATTGCATTGCACCTATATTGAGCTGCTAGATTTCCCATTGTCCCATTGTCTATTTTTGTTGCTTTGTTACTTGTGGTATTCTGAATTTCATTGTTTTAGATTTTAAGCATTGGATATGAGTCGAAAAGTAATCTCACAAATGAGAAAATAAGCCATTCTAAGATCAGAGACATGTAGAAATTTTCTTCTGCTCTCCAAAGAGGGGTCAATGCAAAATCTCACACACATTAATATTCAGTTACTTATTGCTAATACTATGTTACAAAAATGGATAATAAAACTCTTCCTTCTATTGGATCTTTTAATACGTTTCTGAATTCTTAATCCCTCTACCTAGGATTAGAATAATCTACATCTATGTAGCATATATTCATGCATTCTTTGGGTATCTTAGTGAAACTATATATATAAAAAAACCTAACATACTTTAAAAAATAATTTCTAAGACGTGTCATCTTTTTAGATGTGAAAAATAAATTGTGCACAACAATTGAATATATTAAATACAATCTATACTGATTAATAGAAGTATCCTATCACCCCCCAATAAATTAGAAGTAAATTCTAATGCAGAAATCTCAATAAATAATTTTCAATAGAGTACAAGAGTAGAAGTCATTAAAACTGCGTTAAATTTTCTATGTATACAGGCCAGCTGGTGAAGTGGTGGTTAAGGTGACTGGATCCTACATGGCCCACTACAGTTCAAGTCCTGGGCCCAGAGGCATAAAACACATGCCAGGCATGTGTGCATGAATTTTTAAATACCAAGAGCAGAGTGGAGAAGGGATTGTGGCATGGTCACCCCTCCTGGGAGGATTTTTTGGTCATCCTCTCTTGGGGAGGAAGCGGAGGTTTCTCACTTTTCCTACCTGTCTGTTTCTCTCCAGTGAACAAAAAAAAACCCTATATCATATTTTAAAAAATTATATGTGAGTATTTATGTTCATATATAAAGAGACAGACATATACATACTTAGACATGTATGCGTGTAATACATGTATCTCTTGATACCGGATTCCAAAAACTTAACCCTGTTTTTTAAAAAGGCCACAGAAACTTGGCTTACCCACCAATCACTTGGTACAATGAATCAGTAAATTGTGGCTTATGATACATTGATTAAAGGGAGTTTTCAGTTTTAGGTGATAAAATCTGGCCACAATATTGATTAGAAAATTTACTTTGGTGAAACTATTTGAGTGAACTTATTTAAAGCAGTAGGCAGAGTCTTACTTTCTGTATGGAATGAGGTATGCTACCAGTAATTTGTGATCAACCATAGTCGAGTTAAATGTGAAGTTATGGTCAATGTTATCTTGTTAAACCAATCAATGCTGGTATTTCCATTTATTATAAATGAAGGATACCCAACCATGAAAATATGTTTGCCTTTCTTTTCCTTTACAGAGAAACTCATCCTTCTCTTTCTTTTCTTTTATTAATTTATTTTTATATACATTCAATCACATTATTTAGCTTACAAAGTGAACATTTCAATATGTGAACATTTCTCTCCAGTCCAGTTGATCAAAATATCTTCAACTGATAACACCACACCTCCCCATCCTGTCAATGCTCTGCCTCCATATCCCTCCTCCAAATGTCCTTCCCTAGGCCCACTCCTCCACACACACCACATCTGGAATTCACACCCATCTCTAGTGTTTGTATGTACTTTAGTCAATCAGTTTCAGTCATAGAGTGCAGACACTTGGTATATATTAAGTGGGCATATACAATGTCTCTCCTTCATAGCCTGACTTGCTTCACTCAGCAGTAAATCTTCCATATTCTTCCACTTTCGGTCAAAAGCCAGGTTTTGTTGATTTTTATCACTGAATAGTATTCCATACAGTATATGTGCCACAGTTTTTCAATCCATTCATCCGTACAGGGTCACTTGGGTTGGTTCCATGTCTTAGCAATCGTGAATAGTGCCACAATAAACATCGATGTGCAAGCACTTTTCCATTGAAGAATTCTTCTGTCCTTGGGTAGATACCGAATTGTTGGATCATATGGTAGTTCTATTTGTAGATTTTTGAGGAATCTCCGAATTATTCTCCACAGTGGCTGGACCAATTTGCATTCCCACCAGCGGTGTAAAAGAGTTCCCCTTTAACTACACCCCTGCCAACAGTTACTATTTTTTGTTTTTTCAGTCTTAGACATTCCAAGTGGGGTTAGGTGGTCCCTCATTATTGTTTTGATCTGCATTTCCTTACAATGAGGGATGTTGAGCATTTTTTCAAATGCCTTTTGGCTATTCATATGTCATCTTTAGAGAGTGTTTTTTTCAACTCCTTCGTCCATCTTTTAAGAGGGTTGATCACCTTTTTTCCAAACAACTTCTTTAGTTACTTGTATATTCTTGTTATCAGTCCCTTATCTGATGCATAATTTACAAAAATATTTTCCCATTCTGAGGGCGGTCAATTCAGACTAATTACTGTGTCTTTTACCATGCAGAAACTTCTTAGTCTGATGTAATCCCACTTGTCTATTTTGGAGGATTATCGACTGTGCTTTGGGGGTCTTTTTTTTTTATTTTGAGAGGTTTTTGCTATAGGGCACGTGTGCTC
>NW_006209549.1:279183-316172 GCF_000334495.1 Tupaia belangeri chinensis
AAGAATGTGTCTGATACTTTGACTGGCATTGCATTAAATATGTAGATTAATTTGGGTAGAATTGCCTTTTTGATTATATTAATTCTTCCAATCCAGGAACATGGGATGTCCTTCCACTTTTTTGTGTCATTTTCAATTTCTTATTTTAGCTCCTCATAGTTTTTCTTGTGGAGGTCTTTAACTTCTTTGGTTAGATTTATTCCTAAATATCTTATACTTCTCTTTCTTTTTTAAAACACTTATTGTAACTTATGATTTATATATAACCATTATTGTAATGGCTATGTCACTGGACTCCCATGTAGTTGACTGCGGTTCAAGTCCCGGGCCTGGCGACTTAAACTCATGCTGGGTACGTGTGCATGCATGCCCAAGATCCCAAGAGGAGAATGGAGGAGAAGGAATTGAAGCGTGGCCATCCTCCCGGGGGGTGATTTCTCGCTTTCTGTCTCTCTGTCTCTCTCTCTCTCTGTCTTTCTGGTGAGCGCATGCACCTTATAGCAAAAACCTCTCAAAAAAAATTTCTTAAATTCTCTAGTTCTCAATTTCCGTGTGCATTTAATGAACACAATACGTTGGGTTTTTATTACTGATTTTCAGTAGTGACCAGTGCTTAGCACAGTATTATTATAGAAAGAATGATCATCAGTAGAACATGAGTTGAAATGGTGGTAAAGAATTTAGGCAAAGTATTTCTACTTGATCCTCTAGTGTCTTGTTTTAACCTTCATGTTCTTAGTGGAGCAATAAGTTTGTAGCTGGTAGGCAAGCTGTGGAACTACAATAGAACAAAGCAATCTGATCTCTAGGACTGAATTAATACTAACATTTACCCAAATCATAAAATTAATTGGGTCTAGGTGGTAATAGTCAAAACTAAAATTTCTTAAAAATATCTGCCAAGGATTTTTTTTGGAGAGGTTTTTGCTATAGGGTGTGTGTGCTCGCCAGAAAGACAGAGAGAGACAGAAAGCGAGAAATCACCCCCCAGGGGGTATGGCCACGTTGCAATCCCTTTTCCATTCCCGTCTCGGGATCTTGAGCATGCATGCACATGCACCCAGCATGAGTTTAAGTCACCAGGTTCGGGACATGAACTGCGGTCAGCTGCATGGGAGTTCAGCGACATAGCCATTACACTAAGTGCTGGTCCCTCTGCCAAGGATTTTATCAGCTTTGAATAATCTTTTATATGTTTGCCATTATTCTAGACATCAAAGCATTCACCATCTGTTTACAGAAACAACAGTGTACATAACTGTGCGTGCACATGTCAGTGCAATATACTTGTGTATATTAGATGCATGAATAAAGTGATGGGACTACAGTGATTGGAAAAAATTCTACCAGAAGAAGAGAAAAACGGTATCCGATAAATTTACAGAGAAGGATTCTTTTGAAATGAATGCTTACAAAGGAAAATATTTTTACCAGAAAGTGAAAGCAGGCAGGAGGGAGGACATTCCAGAGGAAAGCTAACAGCCAAGAGGCAAATTCAGAGATTCATGAAGAATCATGATGGTGTAAGGGTAATAAAAGTTGTCTGTGAATTATTCCAAAATTCTCCAGGGTTAGCTAATCTTTTACCCAAGAGTCTAAAGTAGTTGTGTTTGTGTTTTTGTTTTTAATAATAGTCATCAGACTAACTCTGGCTATCAGAGTTTTAGGGTCTTCGAAGCTGGGAAAATTGCAGATAAAAGTAGTTTGGAATCTGACCCCTGGTGTATGTTAAATTGAAAATTGTTGATTATAGTATAAGGAAAACAATTTTATAGTTATTCTGTGGTTTGGGTGAGATTTTAAAACAAGGATTTAAAGTTAAATTGAGCCAAATCATAATGAGGTTTAATTATCTGAGTGAGGAATTTGGCTTTTATTTAACCAATGAAGACAGGTCACCAAGGCAATTGAACTGGAGGAACAACAGGACCCCAATGTTCCTAAGATTCAAATTCTCTCCCAATCTCAAAAAAAAAAAAAAAAGTAAGAGTCTTCTTTTGTAGAGGAATAAAGTTATACCAATCTTGCACAGATACTGAATTCTTTAATAAATATTGCTATCTTCCAATCATTAGAAGTAGGTAAATAGTGTAAGTCTGTTCCCCACAACTTTCTACCAGATTGTTATAAAACCAAGCTTTAAGCCAAATTTTACTGCAATGGCAACCATGTATAAGACAATTCAGACATGATGAAATAAAAGAAAAACAAATAAAAGGATGAAACAATCCTTCTCTTCTGTAAATTTGATGAAGCCCTAGCTCTCTGCCCTTGTATGCACTCCATCAGCACCTAATGTGAAAATTTCTCCAAAATGAAATGCAACAATAGTCTAACAGTGGGATTTTTTTAATCATGTCATTGGAGTCAGGGATCCAAGCAGCATCCGATTTAGTAAGTGGAATGACGGCTGCACCAAAACCAAGCTGAAACCAAGCTTAGGAACTCTTTTTCAGGAGGATAGAATCCAGCTGTCTCAGGTTAAAAGGCCAAAATGCATTTCTTTATTTCCTAGAAAATACGTAATTTTTCAATACTAGTATTTTCACCAGTGAAAAAATTATTTCTAACAGCCATTTCCAATAATATAATAAAAAGTGTAATATAAACAAGAAAGTAAAATAATTTAAGTAAAAGTATAAGAATTGTTATAGCAGCTGCCTCTGGGATGTGGAATTTCGATAAATACTAATCTATCAACTTCACTAACCATTCTATACTTGCATGCCCTTCTCAAGACGAATCAACTTTTAGTACTATTTCTGTAAAAAATCTGATCACTCTTCCTAAGGTATGGTTTAGAACTAATAAATACACACTAAGAGGCCTCATTGTGGAGGCTGGCAGGTGGCATGGTGGTTAAAGGGCACTGGACTCCTACATAGCTGACCATGGTTTGAGTCCCAGATTTGGCTGCTTCCTTTTTCACTCTCTCTCTTTCTCTCTCTTTCTCTCTAGTTCTGTTCTTCTCTGGTCAAATTAAATAAAGTTAAATAAAATACTTGTTTAAAAAAGAAAAAGAAGCCTCATTGTGCAAAACTAGAGGATTACAGACAACTGAACAGGAAGTGCCTACTTATTTTTCTCATTACGGGGCTAAACAGTCTTCAGATAACCATGAGATCTCTCTTTTCATACCTTAAGGCAGAATCCCTATTTTGTCTAGTCATTTTAACAATTCAACCAGGATATTCAATACTAGAAAGTCTTTCCTTAAAATTTCAATCTTTTAATTTCATTTAAAGCTACAAATTTGAAAGATGACCTTCCAGTTTAGAAGAACAATTGTGAAAAAGGGGGGTAACCTGGTACTTCAATCAAGGTAGTGAAATATACCTTGATTGTCTCAATATCCCGTTCCTACTCTTTATGATTTTTAGCTTTGTCAAAGTTAGTAGAGAGTAGTCAGAGAATAAGTGATCTAAGCCGTATTGTCTAACTACTAATAACGAAATCTTAAATTGGTAAACTCTGAGCGGCCAATGTTCACGTACAGTATTTCTCTCTCTATCTCACTCTTATTTACCAAAAAGAAAAAAGAAAAAAGAAAAAAAAGTTTTTAGTGGGTTCTTTAGAGTCTCCTTTCTCACCTCTGGAAATGTTATGCTGTGCTCTTCTCTAACATTGAATGACTCTTCTTTAACTTGCACTCTTGGCTTACACTTCATATAAAGCTTCCCAAGGTAAGTGCATTTAGTTTTGGTTAGGGTAGTCACTCCAATTGACCTATCAGTTTACATTGCCATCTAATTTGCATTACAAATAGCATTGTTTCTTCTTGAAACCTTAGACCAACCAAAAGCTGTTTCTACTCAGACTCTATCTCTGTCTTTCTCTCAGTGGCCCAGTCCACCAGCCTCTTTCCTTTACATGGCCCCAGGCAAGAAGTAAGCCCCAATTCCTGACACTCAGGCTCTAAAGACCAGGTCTGCTCTTCTGAGAAGATGCTCATCACTTGTCTGCTGCAGAGGCAGCACCAACATCTCTTAAATTCTGTGGAACCACAGCAAGTGTGGCAAATGACAAGCAACCAGGCTCCTGTCCTTAGAGAGTGCTACTTTCTGGAGTCATTTTCTTCAAATTGCCTTAATTTGTGTTGCCATAGGTGTGGGAAGTGTGTACCAAGCCATCAAATTCCTCTGGAGGAAGCCGTGTTCTCCATTCCCTATTATTCTCTATTATTTCCCTGTCTTCTCTTGTGATTAAAGTGAAATTGGGTAATGTGTCATGGGAAGCAGAAGCTACTGTTTTTAATATTTTGCAAATTATGCAGGTGCTCTATTTAGAACAGACATTTTTCTCCCCACTGTCCACCCCCAGCTTTGGGTTTCACTCTAACAAAGAAGGGGGAAAAAAAGCCTCACTTTTTCTCTCCTGTTAGACATTTGAATAGATCATTTAGTGCTTATACAAGCTTTTAGAGGAGTTATTATTTTGTATATGGAAATTTACAACCAGAGGGAGCATATAATTAGCCTAATTTCTCACAGGTAGAAATTGGTGGTGAAATTGAGAGATAAATATATGTATGTTTGACTTGAAAGTCCATGCTTACAGCTGCACAAATATGCCCGGTTCAATTGAACAAAGAACCTGTTCATAAAACAGACATTGACTGGGGACCAAGGAATCATCAGTTATCTGAAGAACAGAAATTTGGATGTGTGTTTTTTTACCTGCTGAAATCATCATTCTCAAAAAAAAAAAAAAAAAAAGATTTTACATTCCAGATTTCCTCAGGAAACTCAGAGGATTTAGCTCCTCTGCCAACCTGTCAAATATGCCTAATTGTAGGACCAGGAGGTGGCGTGGTGGTTAAGGGCACTGGACTCCTATGTGGCCAACCATGGTTCAAGTCCCATACCTGGCAACTTGCTCTCTCAATTTCTCTCTCTCTCTTCTCTCTTTCTATCCCTCTCTGGTCAAATTTAAATAAATAAATAAACAAACAAACCAACAAAATAAAATAATTCTTAAAAAAATATGTGCCTAGTTGTTAAGATCAGACCCCTGGGGCCAGCAGGTGGCATACTGGTTAAGGTGCTGGACTCCCACATGTCTGCCTATGGTTCAAGTTTCAGATCCAGCAGCTTAAAACACACCAAGTATGTATTCATGCATGTCCAAAATCCCAAGGAGAGAATGGAGCAGAAGGAATTGTATTGTGGCCTTCCCCTTGGGAGGTGATTTTTACTTCCTTTCTCACTTTCTCTCTTTCTATCTCTCTGTGAGCTAACACAATCTATGGACAAAACATAAAAAAAAAAAAAAAAAATAGCCCCTGAAATTATTGCTGAAGGGTATATGCACTCACCGGAGAGATAGTGAGAGACAGAGAGACAGAAATGAGAAATCAATCCACATTGGGAATAACCATATTGCAATCCTTTCTCCTCCATTCTCCTCTTGGGATTTTTGGCACACACACGTACTCAACTTATGTTTCAAGCCACTGGGTCCTGGACTCAAACTGCAGTCAGTCATGTGGACATCCAGTGAGGTAACCATCACTCCACCTGCTGGCCCCAGGCTCTTATTTCTGACATCTGCAGTTTTTCCAGAAGACAACTTGGCTAGAGGTTCAATATGGTCATAATTTTCGTTTTGTTAAGTTTAAACAGTGGAGTTTTCTGGTTTCTTCTAGTACCAGTAAACAAACAGTACTTTGGTTTGTTTGTTTTGTTTTGTTTTGTTTTTCACTAGCATATCTTGCCACATATTTCAGTTTTGTGAAAACCTTATACATGAGCCAGCTGGTGGCATGATGGTTAACGTGGCTGGATCTCACATGGTTGACTGCACAGCTCGAGTCCCAGATTTAGTGGCTTGAAAAACATACTGGGTGATTGTGAACATGGGCCCATAATCCCAAAGGAGAAACGGAGGACAAAGGATGGCCACCTCCTGTGAGGGTACTGAATTCTCACTTTGCCCCTTTCCTTCTGTCTCTCTCCACTACACACATGCATTCTCTAACAAATTTAAAAAAAATAAAAAAAAGAAAGTCTTACACACATTAATAAAAACTAAATTATATTATCAAAATGTTGTAGAGACACATATTGAGGTTTAAAAGTGATCAGATTAAATTTATTAAACCATATACCCAAGAAACCTTTCTTAATGACCAAACATAGGCTCAACCAAGAAGATATGCATTGCTGACACAGCTACTCAGACTTTAAGGCAATAGTGTGGCCAGTGTTTGACAAGCATACCCACCCTAGTCCTCACTAATAGTGAGATTGGGGCAGGAAAACCTCATGGTTAGACCCTGTCAAAGAGTAACCTTTTTTTCTTTCTTTTTTATTGAAAACAAAACAACAAAAAGACCAAGGTTAAAAGCTGATTTTTATTTATGTCATCTGTTTTTGATCTAGATTTATCTATATAGTCTTAATTCTTCAACTACACTTACCTTTTAAATTTTTTTGTGATCAGCTTGACTATCACCATAAAAATTTATCTTAAGCCATTTCTGATCAGAGTAAGAACTTAATATATCAAATATGATGGCATAACTAAAAATTGGAAAACCAGTTATTTTGTTCTTATTAAAATATAGTCTTATATTATGGTTCTAATATTCTATTATTTTCTGAAGTTACTAACTTTAACTTCAGGATTATATTAATGCACTTGTGTATGTTTCTGAGTTGTCCACGTGAGGCAAAATACAAGTACAATGAATTTGATGATTCAAAATGCTGGTTTTTCTTTTTGGTTGCTTATTTCACTCATGATAAAGAACAGTGCATGTGCATGAGAGAGAGAGGGAAGGAAGGAGAGAGAAAGTGACAGAGGGCTAAGGAGAAAAATACTCTCAACAGGGTTTTCTCACACCAGCCACTCAGCGTATTGGGCATGCATGTGTGTGTACATAGTGTGTTGTCAAGCCAACCTGGAATCCAAACTAGAGCCGGCCACGTGGTCCCAGACTAAAGCAATTAAGTTTGCTCCCAACTGTGCCACAAGGCTGGGCCAATGATTTTTTTTTTTAATTTTTATATCCTGAATAAAATAACTTGGATGCTAGGTTCCTCGAAGAGAAGAATGAAAATGATCTTTCCAAAGAAATTACAGCAATTTTTGGGACAAGCCAGTATGATCATGGTTAAGGTGGTTGGATCCCATATAGCTGACTGCAGTTTGAATACACGCCATACATGTGGTGCATGTGGCTGAAACCCCAAAAGGACAGAGAGATAAGAAGGGGTTACAGTGTGTCTATGTCGTGTGGGGGGGTACTCTTTTACTTTTGTTCTGTCTCTTTTCAGGGAGCACAAATGGCCTATAGCAAATTTTAAAAACAGAACAAAATAATTCACTAAGCTGTTAACTAGTATGCCTTGTTTATTTAAAACTTAAAAGTATCGAGTGTCATTTCATTGTGTACAAGATGAAAAGCTATTAATGAAGATCAATATCGAAGGAGAGCATGTTTTGTTTTAAGTTTGGTTTACAGCAAGGGCAAGCTTCATATGGGGTACTGGGGGTCTATGGTGTTGTATCCACTCTAATAAAGCAGATTTCACAAAGAGCATGCTGAAGCTATGGAGAGCTAGCTGGTGAAAAGTCTTGAGACTGTGGTAGACAATAATCTACCTCCCAGAAAACGGTATGTGTCTTAATGCTTATGAGTGAAAACTCAGGTATAATGAATATTTGAGTTGTAAGTGAACACAAATTTAAATTTTAATTGAATAACCAGTTACATTTATAATTTTCTGTCAACATTTTATTATTTTATTTGGTAAATATTTTTGCCATTTATAACAATTTGCATTATTGTGTGGAAATGTGACTCTCTAGTGGAATATATCAATTTTGCTGCTAGCATATAAAAAGCATTAAAGAACAATTCTTTGACCCACTGAAAAGAAAGCCCAAGGAAAAGAAAAAGGACTAGGTATTTTGAGAGTATTATTATTAACTCGTAGAATGATGATTGAAATCATTTCACTTCTTTTTGCTTTATCCTCCTAATTTGTAGTGCAAGGACACTTGGTTTGCACTAGTTTTAATAGTTTATGTAAACTTTTGATCCAAAGTGCAATAGCAATGATAATATGAGTGATGGTTACTTGAACAGAGTTTGATTTTGAATATTTATTTACATGGACATTAATAATCTGTGTTTCAATTGAGAAAGTAGAAATGGCAACAAATTGCTAACATACATAAGCCTAAAATGATGCGGATCTTCCTTTAACACAGTCTTTCTTTGTAGACTGACCAGGAAGAACTATACTCACTTCATTTAAGAGATGAAAGCTGAAACAAAAAAGAGTAATTAGGTTAAGGTCACTCAGTTGATAAGACAGACCAACTTGGTTCTTGGAACCTAGGATCAATATCGCTAACTGACACATTTTATTGCTTTATTCATTTAATACATGTTTATGGTTTAATCTATTATGATATGAGGCAGTGTTCCAGGGGTTACAATGATTAAAACAGAAAAAGACCCTGCCCTTGCATAGCTTACAGTTTCATATAGGAGAAGTAGACATGAGTGTTTCCCCTTACTGACCCCTGGCAGAGTACACTGATTAGCTGCTTTGGAGTTGGGCCATCTGTAACCAGCTCTAGCAACAGAAATAGGTACAAAAAAGAAGTGTTGCATATGTCTTCTTAGGAATGAGCTTAAAAGCTCTTCCTGTTTACACTAAGGTGAACTAAGGGGTTTTGTTATAGCTCTTATGGTTAAAATCCTTGCAACATCTCTGAAATAGAGCTCTCTCATATCCTGAAGCCATAAGGTGTAGATATATATATGACATGAGTAAGATAGAAACCTTGCTTTCACAAGCACTGGGATGGGATGATGTTAATTATTGCCATATTACCTAAGCCATCCTTATGAAACAGACATGGAAAAAGTGATGAGTATTGTTACTAGAGCTAAGAAACTAGAGTTCATTTTTTTCTTTTAAAGAGGTCTTATTTGAAATAAGACCAGGATTATAAGTAGGACATAGCTTGGCATACAGAATAAATAAGTATCAATTAGTGCTTCAAGCAAATTAGTTGGGTAAACTATGGAAATGAGAGGAGAGTCAAGTCAAATTAAGACATTTGCAAAATCATTCTAGTAGCAATTATGGTAAATTTATTAGAGCGAGTACATTTAGATCAATCTATCAAATGGTTACATCAGTAGTTTAGCTAACAAAGTCATAGGGCTAGTACAAATATGCTAGCCATGAACATGAGAAGTGGACACAGTTGATTAATATGAATTAAACAGATGGAAGAGGAATCACTTGGTTCCTGACAGGATAGAGACGTAGTCATAGAGGGAGAAGGAGTATGGCAAAGGTTATCCTCAAATTTTTAGTTTGACCAATGGACTGTTTTTTTGGTAAAACTTATAGGAAAAATATCACTGGAGGAAAGAAGTTCGGAAATCAGAGACAGACATGTATGTTCAAATTTGAGGTTTGTTGAGTAATATTCAGCTGAAGAATTGTGCTCTGATTTGCTTTGTTTTTAAGATGGGAGAGAGTTTAAAAAAAAGATGGGAGGGAATTAAACATGTTTAGATTCTAGTGGAGATGAATCTAGTAATAAAAAAAAAATACTGAAGAAACAGAGGAAGTGTAGGGCCTTTCTAATAAGGCAGTGGTTGAACCATATGCTCTGGAAGCCAGAACCCACATAGTTGACCACAGATCAAATTCCAGTCCAGCGGCTTATCACATACATTGGGTCTATGTGTGTGCAGGCCTGCATGCCCAAAATCCTTATGGGAAGAAAAAATGTAGGAAAGAAGATGACTATGTCCTGCTAGAAGGTTTTTTTCTGGTAAGCATATGCACTATCTGTAAGAACAAATCCAAACAAAGAAAAGAAACAGAAGACATGTAGTGAACTGAAAAAGATAACCTCTAATATCTTCGGAATGAAAAATGTGCAGACAGAACTCTCTTATGTAGACAAACATCTCCAGAAGATGTTGAGGCATCTCTACAATTATGATCCTCTATCGCTAATTATCAGAGACATTCTGATTTTAAATACCTCCTTTGGTCATCAGTCGTCAGGATAAACCATTTTTCTGTCCTAAAATAGATATCATTTCTTTCATCTTTTCCAAATTAAAACAAAATGTCCACCCTAATCTCTTCTAATCATCTTTGAGTCCAGCTCAACTTCTATTATTTTAAGTGTTTCCATGCATCATGGCCTTTCTCTGCTAAACTATCACCATTCTATATTTATTTTATTTATTTAGATTCCTGGAGTTGTTACCTAAATGTTTTAATTTTTTTTCCCACAAGCTTTGCTGTAGGGCAGTTTGTGTCTCGTAAGTAATACTTGTTTTTTCTGACCTCAGTAGGCTTTCCATATGAGTCCCATGCTGAACTATATTGAGCATGAAAATAATCTCACGAAGTGGTTAATGGTTTTAATTCAACCAGCTGTGATAGAAATAACATATGCTTTTCCTTATGCTGTTGTTAAAGATAGGCATGTTCCTTCCACATAAGAATGATTCCATAATAAAACAGAGCACCCTAATTGCTACGCTGTATGTAAAAGTTGCCATAGTTAATGGAGGTGAGAAAAACTGGTATTTATGAAAAATAAAATTTGGTTATAGAAGACTATTTATTCTTGGGTTGGGACTATTACTTTTCTTTTATTGAGCCAGTTTTTGTTTTGTTTGCTTTACTTTGCTATATTTTAAATCTGTGCTGTTTTTTTCTTTTTCCATTAGATATGGGTGAGAGTAATAGATGACAAATATTTCAGTCATAGTGAGAATCAAGTGAAAGAGAGTACACACAAGCATGTACATTACACTTATAAACTGCAAAGTAGTCTACAAATATTACATATTGTGATTTTTAACTTGTGTTCTAGGACATATTTCACAAAGGTAAAAGGCACTGAAAGATAAACATAGGACGGGAACAAGAGTTGGTAACAGGAAGGTAGTCTAAAATAACGACTAGCCCTGGGAGGTGGGGGAAGCAGCTCTGACAGGAGAAATGCTTTGTATTTCCAAAGTGAAGTCCCCACTCTCCGTTGATTCTCATTATTTCATAATTGTTCTAAGTCATTTTCTTTTTTTTTTTTTTTGGAGAGATTTTTGCTATAGGGCGTGTGCGCTCACCAGACAGACAGAGACATAGAGACAGAAAGTGAGAAATCACCCCCCAGCGGGCATGGTCACGCCGCAATCCCTTCTCCTCCATTATCCTCTCGGGATTTTGGGCATGCACGCACACGCGCCTGGCGTGAGTTGTAAGCCACCGGGTCCAGGACGTGAACCACGGTCGACTATGTGGGAGCCCAGCGACATAGTCATTAAACTAACTGCTGGTTCCCCTAAATCATTTTCAAAAGCAGGTAGAATTGAGTGGAACTACAGTTTCACAATTTATCTACTCTATATTCAAAATCAAAATGGGTTTGATACAGTGGTGCTTTCCTGATAATTATTTTGCTTCAGGCAATTTCCCTTTTTTTCTTTCCTTTTTAATTTTTTTTTAAGAGGGATTTTTTGCTGTAGGGTTCTTGTACTCACCAGAGAGACAGAGACAGACAGAGATACAGTAAGTGAGAAATCACCCCTGGGGGGATGGGCACACTGCAATCTCTTCTCCATTCTCCCTATGAGATCTTGGACATGTATGCACATGTGTCTAGTGTGAGTTTTAAGCCTCTGGGTCCAAGACTTGAAACACAGTCAGCTACATTGGAGTTCAGTGATGTAACCATTACACCATCTGCTAGTCTGGCAACTTTCCTTTTGCTCAAAGGAAATACATAAGAAGAGAAAGAAAAACGTTGCACTCTCTAGCCATCCAGTATACTAGACTATGTGTTAAAGTGTTGGAGATCAAATGTCATTTAATAAATATTTTCAGTCCACCTAGAATCTAAAGTGTACTGTAAAAAATAAAGAGGTATGCAAAGAATTCTGGTAATATAAGAACATTAAAATTCAATAGGCTGCAAAATGTTCAGGAAGCATGGAGAAGAGATTAGTTCTTGCAGAGTGAAGACTGTCTCTGTCCAGTCTGTCATTTGATGGCAACTTTAAAGATGAGGATTCATAATTTAGATCTGAACTATGAAATAAGAATTTACCAACATCGTGATTCTCCTCCCCCCACTTGGCCTCTGATTCTTGTTACTGATTAGGGCACTTGTTATACTTATTTACTGTTTATTAAGCTATTTAATTATGCTCACTATGCTAAATTCTTTACAAGTTTTTTTTTTATTAAATACAGTAGGCTTATGACTACTCACACACTTTGTGATTAAGCAAAAAGAGGTTCAAAACATTAAGCAGATAATTAGAACAAGATCAAACTTCAGGTTAAGCAGAATAGCAAACAGTTGAGTTTTGTGTTGTATATCTCTAGGGTTCTGAAGTTGCAGTGTTTATGTATTTTTATCTTTGTTATTTCATTTTTTCCTTACTTTAAGAATATTTGGCAAAATTTTGCCAGGACTACTTTCTTCAGAAATGCAATATAGTATTTAATAACGGTCAAAATCCTGGATGGTGAAACTAAATTGTGGAAATCTTTATATTTTAATTTGCCAGAGGGAGGAGCATGCTTTTGCCAGAGAGAACAGAGAGATGGAGAGAGAGAAAGAGAGAAAGAAAGTACCCACCAATGGGGTATGGTCATGTCAAAATTCTTTCTCTTCCATTCCTCCAACCTGTTTAGATTTGGTTACACGTACACATAAACTCAGCATGTTTTATTGATTTCTTTTAAAGCTTTTTTTTTCATAGGGCGTGTGCACTCACTGAGAGAGGAAAATTGATAAATCACCCCCTTCCTGGGGGTGGGGGGGAAGCAATGCCACAATCCTTTCTCCTCCATTCTCTTCCCGGGATTTTGGGTACACTTGCACATGTGCCCTTCATGATTTTCAAGCTGCCAGGACTGTAGTTAGAGCAGTCAGCCATGTGTGAGTCCAGCACCTTAACTACGACACCACCTGCTGGCCCCCCAGCATGTTCTTCAAGCCTCCCTGGACTGGCTTCAAGCAGTACAGCCAGCCAGCCATACCGGATCCAGCTCCCTTAACCACTAGTCATGGGACTGGCCCTGCCAGAGATCACTTATTTCCTCAGTTTTATTTGTCTTTAAAACTACATAGTCTAGACAATTTAATATGCTGATAGTAGAATATAAGCCACAGAAACAAACATCATTTTACTATTATGAATAAAAAACATGCATAGTATTTTTAGACATACTATTTGAGCTTTTATGTTATGTTTCCTCTCTAATGTGTTGAAACCTACTCTTTATTTTATTAGTGAAAAACTTTAATGTTAATAGTTAATTTAAATATAGACTGTATATTTCTGCTTTCCTTGAAAACAAGACTTTTAAAACATGTTGACTTTAATCAGTACCTGTCATTTCTTATACTGACCTCCAACATTTTATTCAGTTATTTAGTTAAAAAATGACTTACTTTTTCATGAGTGAAAGAAGGATTGAGAGAGAGCGATAGCCCCAGGATGGTCGTCCTACCATGATCCACCCACAGCTCCAGCCAGTCCTTCATCCTGACCACGTGTGCCTGGATTTTTCAGGGATGTTTCTGGATGCAAACCCAACACCTTCCACCGTGGATCAACCTTCCAGAGTGTTGTGCTGCCATTCAGCCCCCTAACATTTTAATATCTCCTCAGTAAATTTGTCTTCATTTCAATTTCATGCTAAGGGCCAGCAGATAGCATAGCAATCACATCACTGGATTTCCACATGGCTGTTTGCTGTTTGAGTCCCAGACCTGGTGGCTTGACCCTTAGGCCAGGTGTGTGTGTGGACACCCAAGATTCCAGGAGGAGAATGAAGGAGAAGGGAGTGCAGCATGACCATCCCCCTGGGGGGGTGATTTATCGCTTCCCCTTTCATAGTCTCTGTCTCTCTGTCTCTCCAACAAGTTCACACACTCTAAGACAGAAACCTTTAAAGTAAATTAATTAATTTTGGGCTAAATATTAAAATGCTATTTAAAAGCCACATACCTCTATTGAATATCCAGAATAATAACAACAATACATATTTCCCAATTATGTGCAAGTGTTGCTCATTTTTAACTGCAATAGCAATAACAATAAATATTAGTAAACGTGTAGTAATGGCTTACTGGGTGCCAGCCAGTCGTTACTCATTTAATTCTCAGAATGACACAGTCAGAAGTGAACTAATGTAGGTATGAACTACAGCATAGTTAACCAACTGGAGAACAGTTAATAAAATTAATAAACTGAGAAGCTGTTGAGAAAAGCAAGGTTTTAAATATGCAATGGGAATAAGTTTGATTCCAGACAGTTGTTGTGAACATTGTTAGTTAATTAAAATTTGCTCAATACTCTAGAAAACACTAGCCATCTACCCACGTACGAGTGATTCATTGTTAGTAGTAGAGCGATTATATAACTGTTGAAAGTAGTAATGCTAGCCCAGTCCATAACTGATATAAGCATTTCAAATTTCTTTGTAGACCTTTATACTGCTTTATTTTAACCAGAAAACAAGTTCAATTTTACTGCCATAGACAGATTTTTTCTTTTTTGGCATTTTACTGTGGTTGCTGTATTCTGAAAGTCACATGATAACTTTGGAGTTCAAGTATGTCTTGTCTATGGCAAGAAAATAGCACTGCTACAGTCCTCAGGATGGATGAATTTGAGCCCAAAGTCCTCTATAGAGTCCACAATAAAAAGACTTCATCAATTGAACTGGCCAGTTCAAGAGGTTTTTTTTATCCCCAAATAACTGCTGTTTGTAAAGACACCTATAACCTACCTGACCTTGCACCATTAGTGACATTCAGACTCCTACACACTTGAAAAGAAGTGTCAAGTCAAAGGGAATAAATGCTTGCTAAGTGCAGCCATTGTGCTCACATTTGCTAACCTCAACTCCCAGGTGTATGCACCTAGTATTTTAAGAGTCTCATCCAGGGTGCCACTTTCCTGTCAATGGCTTGCTTGTTAGGTAGAGAACCGCTACAATTACTGTAAGATACCATCAGACTGTGTGACTTGAGATTGGCAGGTGGGCCAGAAGGCACTTTTCAGTGGTTCATAAAGGTCAAATAATTCTCTTTTTAAAACAATTTTTTGGGGCCAGCCCATGGCATAGTGGGTAAGGCAACTGTATCTCACATGGTCCAGTGCATAGTTCAAATCTCAGATCTGGCAGCTTGAAAAACACAGGGTATGCGGGTATGCTTGTCCAAAATTCCAAGAAGAGAATGGAGGAAAAGGGACTCCATGTGGTCATTCCTTCTACTGGGCAGTTTCTTGCTTGCCCACTCTCTCTTTCCTCTTTCTGTTCTGGTGAGCATACATACCCTGTTGCAAATTGAAATAAATAAATAAAACCTGTCCTTACTAAGAAGCCTTCAATGTTTCTTTTTATTTATTATTTTTCTAGTTTGAATAATTTTTGAGCTTCCAAATCCAAAGTGGAAGGAAGTCTACAAATTAGATCTGATTGTCTGTAAGGACACATGACATAGTTAACCTAGCATCTCTAATAATAGCAAAGGTGATTGATTCTAGAAAAAAAATAGATTTGTTTTTCTACCATTGTGTTTCCTCAATATAACATGATGCTGGTTGTTACTTGGTGTGTGTTAGTACCTACTCCTTAACTTGATCCAGGATTATCACATTTTGCAGATACCTTAGAGTGAATGATATTAACTCTGCATGTTTTAGATGTCAAAGCAGGTCAGCTTGAGGTTTAGAAAGACCGCAGCTATCGTGACATTAAGGAAGGTCTCTAAGGAGAATGATCTGACCAAGTGCTGAGTTGTGGGGAGGCCTGTGTCAGGAGTGGTCCAATAATCAGGAGAGGGTATCTGAAGTAAACACGAATCAGGATTATGACACAGGGGAAGCAATGACTCTGACTGATGATAGTGAGGAATGATTTGCACCTGCTTGTATCTCATATCTGTAAATATTGAGAATGTGTTGTGCTTTTTGAGACAGTTTTGTTATGCTTGCTGACTGTCTCTCTATGACCTGGTTGCAGAAATAAACTGTCTTGCTCGCCAGCTTCTGCCTCTCATTTCATTGACCACAACTAGAAGCATCTAGACTTAGTTTGCCAGTAACAGTGCAATATGGTGAATTTTTGAATGTGCATAATCAGTGACTTAAGTGAATTTATAACGTATTATCTAGCCCAAGAACTAATATCCTCCTTTTGACCAGAAATAGCAAATTATTTTGATATCTTTCGAAGACTAAAAATAAGTTGAATCTTTCATGAAACAGTAAGATTTAAAAGTACAGGAGATTTACTGGGGTTAACTATAGTTTGAATATGTCCCCCAGAATTCATGTTTTGAGACACAGTAACGGGATTAAGAGGATACAAATTTGATCAAATTATGGTCAGGAGAGTGGGAAAGCAGGGTCTTTGGGAAGAGATTAGGACTAAGGTCATTAGGCTGGGTCCCCATGGTTAAAGTTCTGGTAAGTTTGTAAGGAGAGGGCACAAGACTAGAACAGACACTCAGGGACAGCCTCTCTGCTTTGCTTTGACCCTTGTGATATGATTGGGCTCTGCACAATACCTATCAGACATGGCCCCAGCACTTCTATGAGTAGGTATCATAAGTTGAATTCTCTTTTTCTTTTCCTCTTTGTCCTGTTTTCCTGATACCAGCTGCAGGGCACAGTTGATGCTCACAAACATCTAATGACCATCACCTTCACCTTAGGGGCTTGGCCCAGGCTAAGGCTGATCCAGAGGTATGCCAGTCCTCCCATGTTAATGTCACAAGATTAGGAGCATTAAACCCTCAACATGGTCTGCCGATTCTGTTCATTGATAAACTAACTTGTTATTGTAACCTTTAAGCAATGTATGTATAAACCAGACCCTTCTCTTGGTGACAGGAAATCTGCATTGATCTTTGATTGGTTTATGAGTGCTTTGTTCTTTCCTTATATAACCTAAGCCTGTGCTCCCTGATGGTATGGACATCCTCAGCCGTGCTTCAGCAAGCATTCTGCCCTGCCTGAGTGAGTAGTAAGCTCTTCTTCCCCTGCTGCACCTTGAGCTGTGTTCTTTGGGATGGGCAAACATGTCAGGCAAGTCCTTGCAGATTTCGGGCACCCCAGCACAACTTCCAACCCATGAGCTGAATGAACCTCTATTTTCATAAATTTCCCAGTTTAGGGTATTTTTGTTATTAACAGCAGAACAGACTAAAACAGATTAGCCATGAAAGACAGAAAATCCCAAACAGGCAAGAAACCCCTTCAAAAAGCAGTAAAGATCTGACAACAATGGGGGAAGAGAGGGAGAAAGGAAGATCAGGAAAGAGGATCCTCACAGTGGAGTGTAGCTTGGATAATTCTTTCTCCATGCCAATGAGGTTCTCCAGCATACAACATTGTCCTTGGGACTAGCAGATGACAAAATGGTTACATCACT
Organism: Tupaia belangeri chinensis; assembly: GCF_000334495.1. Lineage (NCBI taxonomy): Eukaryota > Metazoa > Chordata > Mammalia > Scandentia > Tupaiidae > Tupaia > Tupaia belangeri. The sequence goes on from NW_006209549.1 coordinate 296,637, forward strand.
GGACTCTCATGTAGTCAACCATTTTTTGAGTCCTGAATGGAGTAAGCCACTGTCCAGGACTTGAACAACGGTGTTCAAACAAGGGCATGAGTATACATGCATGCCCAAAATTCTGCGAGAATGGAGAATGGATTGCAGAATGGCTGTCCCGCCTGGGGGGTGATTTCTCTTTTTCTCTCTAGTTTTCTCCTGTCTCTCTGGCAAGAGCATGTGTCCTACAGCCAGAAAATGATAATAATAATAATAAACCCACAAAAACCAAATTCTTACAGAGGAGTCTCACTTGGGCAAAATGACCAGACTCTCTTGTTCCATGTACCCATGTATATTAGTGGTAGGCAGGATAATGCCACCTCCTATAACCACATCCTAATTCCCAGAAGACATAAACTTGTCATGTTACTAAGTAGGGGAATATTAACATTGCTGATAGAAGATTTGTAATCAAGTAACCTAAAAGTAGAGAGATTATCTTGGAGTACTGAGTTCTTACAATGCAATCACAATTGTCTTTAAAAGTGGAGGCTCTTGAAGAAAGAAGAGACATACCTGTTACTCTTGAGTAATCAAATACTGTCCACAGGTCAGAACATGAAAATCCTATAAGCTTTGCACAAAGTTAATTACTAGAGTTTTAAATAGCAGGTTAATATTAATATACATTGTCTTTTCTATGTGAGCCTTTGCAAACACAAGCAAAATGATTCTTATGGGGATTCCCTATTTTGAACATGTACTTAAAGTATACTGGAATGCGGAGATCTGGACCTAAAGAACCTAGGATTTTACACCCTGCAGTTTCAGCTCCCCCATCCTATAGCAATTCTCCCTGCAGGCAACTCAACTCCCTGCCAGCTCCTTTTGAGCAGCACTAAGCTTGTTAATGAGCTGGCATTTCTCTTCAATTTGATAGCCTGTTTTTCTGCAAGCCACTTCTCTCTTTTCCCATAAGCCAGCTTCTCAGACACTGGGTAAAGCTAAACAAAACCAAGAAGCCTGAACAAAGCCCCTCTGACACAGATAAATATCCCTCGCTTCAGTTTTTCATTGGCGATCCATTTTTTGGGACTTACTCCCCACTTGGGGGAGCTCTGATCTTTCTTCCCTCTCTTCACAAATACTCAATTTCACTATCCCTTCTCTGTGTTCACATCTCTAATTCCTCATGAGCATAAGATAAAGAATTGGTTTTGCTACTGTTCCTGCATGGATGTTGAAACCGTGGACCCCAACTTCATGCATTATAGGTTCCTGCATCTGCAGGAGAGAATTTTCTCCTCATCTGCCATATAAAGACAGAAGAAAACAGTAAGCCAGGACTCAGACTCTTCACAGTCTCTGGCTCTGCTAACACCAACGCCATCTTGGACTTCCAGCCTCCAGAGCCGTGAAGTATAAGTGTTGTTTAAAACACCTAGACTGTGGTTCATGTGGCACAGCAGCCTGGGCTACAGTAGTTATCACTCATTTACAAAGTGTACAAAACATGGGCAATGTAAAACAATCACTAAGATTCTTCCACTGACTTTAGAAAGGGCGCATGAAAGTATAAGACCTTAGAACGTACATTTAAAAAGTCGGAACTAGTCCTGTAGTTTAGCAGTGAAGAGAACTAGATTCCCACATGACCAACTATCGTTTGAATCCTGGCCCAGGTGGCATGATAAAACACATCAAGTACATGTGCATGCATGGCCAAAATCCCCATGAGTAGGGGGAATAAAGAAAAAGAATTGTGGTGATACCTTGCCCTTTGGAGGAGTGCTCATACTTTTTCTCTTTGGGCACTTTTGTTCCCTGCAAGAAAAAAAAAATCAAAATATTTCAATTAAGGCAAATCTTGTAGTTAATTTTGTGGCTATATGGAAAAACGTACTGCTTAATCTGCATTATTTTGTTTCTTTAATTTTCCCCTATAACATTTCAAACCCCAAGTTCTCTGAAATACATGTAGGGATAAGCATAACAAGTTAGTGAAAGTATAACTGGGTTTCAAGTCTACCTCCAGTATTTCTTTTTCCCCCCCAATTTTTTATTATAAAAACCTTCAAACATATAGAAAAATCAAAATAATCATATATATAAGCATATATATGTGTGTGTGTGTATATGTATATATAAAATGTGACTACATGCATTTTTCCTCAAATGTTGCAAAGATAAAGGCTCTCAGTATGACTTTTTTTTTAAGACAGAGTCCTTTATATCTCGATCCTCCTTCCTCAGCCTCCTAAGTAGCTGGGCTCACAGGCACATACTACTATGCCCATAGTTTTGGCATGGCCCAGAATTGAACCCAGGCTTTCCATGTGGCCTCAGCCTTCCAATCAGTGTATGCTACTGGAGCTCCTCTTCCCAGTACATGTTTAACATCTACAGTACAACCTCACTACATATGAGCACAGCTGAATGTTTGTCACAGCTTCACTCTGTGTCAGTTTTTCTTTTTTGGAGAGGTATTTGCTATAGGGCACGTGCACTCGCCAGAAAGAGAGACAGAGAGACAGAAAGTAAGAAATCACCCCCCCCAGGGGGGATGGCCACACCACAATCCCTTCTCCTCCATTCCCTCCTGGACACAAACACACACACACATGCACACATGCACACACACACACACAGCGTGAGTTTAAGCCACTGGGTCCAGGATTCAAACTGTAGTCAACTACATGGGAGCCCAGCAACATAGCCATTACACCAACTGCCGTTCCCCTGTCTCAGTTGTTTTAAATAAAGAAGATTGGCAGTGATAATATGGGCAGGCTTATCCAATCAGTTAAAGGCCTTAAGAACAAAACAAAACCTTTTTCTTCCAGAAAAAGAAATTCTGCCTTAAAACTGCAGTTGAGTTCAGCTTGTGGAGGTGCATAGGTAGTACCACCAATTAGGAGGTTGTAATCCATATGGGAGGTCCAGGTTCAGTTCCTGGGATAATTGGCAGGTTGAGACCAGAGTATTGCAACACACACAGGGAGACCCTGTCAGACCCTGTCACCTCGCTCTGTCTCTCTTTCTTTCTCTCTCTCAGCCTCTTTCTTTTCCTATCTCTGCCTCTTTCTTTCTCTCTCTCTCAAAGTAAGCTAATGAACAAAACACCCCACAGTTCGTTCAGCTTCTGTTAGTCTCCAACCTGTGGACTTGCTCTATAGATTTTCAACTTGGCAACTTCCACAACTGCATGAGCTGATTTTTTTAATATTTTTTAAATTATTATTCATATATTAAATCGCTATACATCATTTAAATTGTGAAGAGACTTTACCCAGCATGATATACACCTCAGTCCAGCCCAGTTGAGACCACAATACATATCCTCGTCAACAGATCATAAACCTTATCTGTGTTCAAGTCTCTTACCTCTCCATTTCCCCCCAAATTTCCTACATTCTTCCCCTCTCACTCTCTTTCTACTTTGTCTCTAGTGCCCATTACAATTTTTAATATTTTTATGTTCTCCATCTTTCAGTCTCTACCATAGAGTGCAGGCAGTCGGTATATGTTAAGTGGAGACATGCAATTTCTCCCTTTCATAGCCTGACTTGCTTCACTCAGCAACAAATCTTGCATATTTGCACAATTTCTATGAAATTCCAGGGCCTTTTTTTTGTTTGTTTCTTTTGACTGAATAGTATTCCATGGAGTATATGTGCCACAATTTTTCAATCCATTCATCTGTTTGTGGACATTTGGATTGGTTCCATGTCTTAGCAATGAATACAGAAGTGCAAATGCTTTTCCGACTGAGTGCTCTCCTGTCCTTTGAATAGATACCCAGGAGTGGAATTGCTGGATCATACGGTATTTCTATTTGAAAGTCATTGAGGAACTCCATATCGTTCTCCACAGTGGCAGGACCAATTGACAATCCCACCAACAGTGGAGAGTGCCCCTTTCACGACATCCCCTCCAGCACTTATCATTATTTGTTTTATTGATCTTCGCCATTCTGACTGGGTTTAAGTGATATCCCAATGTGGTTTTGATCTGCATCTCCCTTAAAATGAGGGATGTTGGCATTTTTCCATATGCTTTTTGGTATTTATTTCATTTTCAATGTTGTTAGTTCCTTAAAGAAGATCTATATCTTTATCTCTATTTTTCTTGGGCCTTAGAAACATCTCTAATCATTTCTTACAATACAGACTTGCTGGCAAAGAATTCTCTTACTGCTCTTTTTATCTGCAAATTTCATGTTTCATTTCACCTTTGTTCTTAAAGGGTATCTTCATTTGGGAGAGATCATTGTGTGTAATGCTACTTTAAGTACTTTAACACCCTTCCACAGACTCCTGGTATCCATATTTTCTAATGAGAAATGCACATTTATTTAATGCATTGCCTCTATGTCATGTGCCATTTTTCTTACTCGAACTTCAAGATATTCCTGTTGTCTTTGATTTTTAGCAGTTTGCCTGTGATAAATCTAGGCATGATTTTCTTCGTATGTGTTCTCATAGTTTGTGGGTCTTCTAGGATCTGTCAGTGTATATCTTTCCCCATATTAGGAAAAGTTTGAGCTGTACTGTCTCAAATATACATCGTGTTTTCCCGTTCTCCTCTGGCGCTCCAATTACAGATATGTCAGAACTTTCGATACTGTCTCACAGATCTCTGAGGTTCTCTCCATTATTTTAAATCTTCTTTATCCCCTGCAGAGAAAATGGCAAGGCATTTTCAGGAGAAGGAATAATATGTGATAAATTTGACAGAGAAGCACAAATGAAGATCATGTAGCCAGGGCATAGAAAATAAAAAATCCCCCCTGCCTGGTACAGAGGCTGCATGAGGAAGGGGCCAGAGACAAGGCAGAAGAGATAGGAAAGGGACAGATCACTGAGGATCTTAATAATCTTAATGCCACAATACATTTTTTTAATATGAGCCACTGAATATATATAAGCAATGGAGTTTCAATTCACTTTCATGAATCCAAAATCATTTTTTTGTTTTGGTTTTTTTTTTTTTTTTTGGAGAGCTTTTTTGTTTTGTTTTGTTTTTAGTTTTTTCTTTTTTCTCTTTTTTTTGCTGTTTTTATTTATTTATTTATTTATTTTACATTTTTTAATATATTCAATCACATTATTTATTTTGTTTTTAGCTTTTTGTTTTTTGTGGGTTTTTTTGCTGTTTTTATTTATTTATTTTACATTTTTTTAATATATTCAATCACATTATTTAGCTTACAAGGTGATCATTTCAATATAAGAACATTTCTCCCCGGTCAAGTTGATAAAAATATAGCAACGTTACCGGGCGCATGCCCTCGCCAGACAGAGACAGAGAGATAGAAAGCAAGAAATCACCCCCCGAGAGGAGATGGCCACGCCGCAATCCCTTCTCCTCCATTCTCCTCTCGGGATCTTGGGCACACACGCACATGTGCCTGGTGTGAGTTTAAGCCACCAGATCCGGGACTCGAACTGCGGTCTACTACGTGGGAGTCCAGTGACATAGCCATTATGCTAACTGCTGGTCCCTCCAAATCATTTTTTAACCACTTTGCTCCAAGATTTTCTACAGTTCTTTTTGCCTGGGTCTTTTCTTTCTTTTTTTTTCTTTTCTTTTCTTCTTCTCTTTTCCTTTCTTTTTCTTCTTTTCTTTTCTTTTTCTTTCTTTTATTGTGTAAAAGTCTTTATGACATTTGCTAAACCTTTGTACACATGTTCATTAATTTACAAAATGACACTGAAAATCATCCCTGCAACAGTTCAGATTATAGTTTCATAATTCTTTTTACTATTTGGCACTTATTGTTTTTATTAGGTAAATTTCTTCTTAATTCTATGAAACTCAATTTGAAATACAGTATCCTTCAATTTCAATTTATTTCTTTTATATTTTTTATTATTATTTATTTTATCTTATTCATTCTTTTTTTTTTTTTTTTAATTTTCATTTTTTTTTTTTAATTTGACCAGAGAGAGACAGAGGGTGAGAGTGAGAGAGAGGGGAATTGAGAAAGCAAGCTACCAGATTCAGGACTTGAAATCTGGTTGGCCATGTAGGAGTGTCCAGTGCCTTAACCACTGCGCCACCTGCTGATCCCTCAATTTATTTCTTTAAAAGCAGTTAGTATGTTAGGTCAGATTCTTTAGAAACAAAACCTTATTCAAGGATTTGGATGTAGAACATTTTTGTTGAAAGAGTGCTCTCAAGAGAAAGGGCATGAAGGGAGAATAAAAGGACAAGGGACAGAGTTGGACAAGTATAAGTCTCTATTATTTTTGGCCTCTGATCCTACTGGGATCTTTTGAGCTTGAATTGCACCAAAAGTTGGGTCACATATTCAGATAAAATGGGCAGTTTTTTTTTATTATTATTTATTTATTTATTAGGCATGATTAACCACCTAGACTCACAGCATTTGGAAGGTGAATGTCCCATTTTGCTAGTGGAAATCTTGTCTAACAACAATCTGCATCCACTAAAACAAATCCCACTACTCTCTAGAAAAACAAATTATTGAAAATTATATGACAATATCTTTCCTTTTTTTATATTAGACTATCAGATATATTCCTGAAGACAATGTTTTTTTTAAAAAATATTTCTTTACCTTACAAAATATCAACAGACCTATTGCAGTATACCCAAATCAGTAGTAAACACATCCTTATACACAGATGTCAGCTTTATTCAGAAATTGTATAAACTTGGAAGCAACCAAGATGCCCTTCAGTAGGTGAATGTATAAATAAATAATAATAGATAATAGAATATTACTTATATATAATATAAAAATATTTCACATTCCATTTCTTAGCTGTCAAGACATGAAAAATTCTTAAATACATATTGCTGAGTGAAAGAAAACAATCTGAAAAGGTTATACGCTGTATGATTTCAACTCTAGGATGTTCTGGAAAAGATTGAACTATGGAGATAGTGAAAAAGGACCCGTGGTTGCCACGAGTCAAGGGTGCGAGTAGGTAAGAAGATGAAGCATAGAGAATGTTTAAGCAATGAATCTACCCTGTAGGATGCCCTAATGGTGACTAAAACACCAAGCGTGAATCCCACTGTAAGCCATGGTCTGGTGGTCTATTCGGTGATAACCACAGGTTAGTGCAAATTCTTAGGTTATATCAGTGGCACCACGATGCTGCTAGTGGGGAAGTTTGTGTATATGTAGGGCAAGATATATTTGAGAAATATCTGCACCTTCTGATCAATTTTAGGATGAACCAAAACCTACTCTAAAAATAATCTACTTAAAAACAAATAAAATACAGTAACAAAATAATTAAAACAAAAACAAACTTTCCTAAGGTAAAAGTCACCATTAGAATTTCTTAACAGTGCCATTTACCAAAGCCAAATGCATATCTTTACCTCTTCCTGTTCTTCCTTGTGAAACAAGTTTAATATTGACACATATTCTGAAATAAAATCCATTTATAGAAATGATCTCTGTATATAAAATCAATGAATTATTTCTCCTATGTGTTATGTGAGGCTCTAAACTTCCAGTTATTCATTCTTTGCTGTAAAAATCAGATATGACAGATCTTTGCTTTCATGGTTCCACTTGTAATTCCCACATTCCTGCAGCAGATATCTCTCTCCGATCATGGAAGTGGGTTTCCCTAAGGCCTTAGGTTCCGTTTTAGAACAGCAATCAGGCAGATAGTCCTAATCATTTGAACAGTGAGTTAAACATGTTTGGCACCTATGCATAAAGTGGTGAATCTTTGTAACATAATTTTAATTTCCTAAAACTACTGCTTATAACGTGATGCTTAGGTCTACCTTCTGGAAAGGCAGGAAAACTGAATAAAGGTTTTAAGATAAAACAACACTCCCACAAAGTCTAGTTATCTGAATTTAATATAGGTAAGATCTTGGCTGATGAATGCATAAGTCATTCTTTTAGTAAGTCAGGCAGAAAGCATCCTAACGCATTGTGCCCAAGTGTTTAATCTTACCCAGAAGTCTGACGCTCTGATTGGCATATTGCTTAGCAGAGAAGGGATGCTTCTGTGTATCTTTGTTGTTGATGTTGGAGAGGTTTCTTTTTGTTTCTTTTTTTTTTTTTTTTTTTTTTTTTGCTCTAGGGCACGTGCGCTTGCCAGAAAGCATCCCCCCCCAGGAGGGATGACCATGCAGCTACCCCTTCTCCTCCATTCTCCTCTCGGGATCTTGGGCGTGCACGCACATGCGTCCGGTGAGAGTTTAAGCCACAGAGTCTGGGACTCAAACTGTGGTCGGCTACACAGGAGTTCAGCGACATAGTTATTACTGTAACTGCTGGTCCCCTGCTTTTGTATATCTTGACAGAGCTAAACATGATTCAAAGATTAAAATTGGCAGAATTTTGAAATATTTTTTCTCATCTAAGTATTTTTGGTGCATTGTTAAGGAATCACAACCATTACCAATACTGTTCTATAACTAATAAATGAGAGTTGCCAGTAACAAAACTTGGGGGAGAAAACAGCATCATTATTAACCCCTAATCAGCTTCTAGCATTCACTGACTACCTCACATGTCCCTTTTATCCACGTGTTTCACACATAAATTACATCAGATCCACACAATAAACCATTGTGCTGTCTTATTATTATGTGTAATATTACTAAAACCCTTTGCAGATGAAACTGAAGTTTGCCCATTGTTACATGTAAATGATGTTACTAGAGTTTGAATTCAGTCAGCCAAGCTCTAAAATCTAAGGAGCATTTTAATTACAAAACCAAACTCTGCAGACAAAACTAAGCTGTATAATTTTAATATTAAGAGTAGATAGACCCTATTATAGGAAGTGTGCATAATATCTCTCTATCTCTTTAAAGTATTCAGAGCATAATTATATTCTCTTCAACTTTACCTTCGAAACAATGCTAAAATGTGTTTCATTTTGTTAAGAACTTTGCCAGAGAGTGCATGAGGTCACTGGAGAGAAACAGAGAGAAGGAAAGTAAGAAATAATCTCCTAGGGATGATGCCATGCTGCAATCCTTTCTCCTCCATTCTCCTCCTGGGATTTTGGGCATGCACACACATACACCTAGCATGATTTCAAGCCTCCAGGTCTGGGACTCATGTGGTGGTTGGCCATTTCGGAATCTAACACCTTAAGTACTATGCCACCTACTGGCCCTAGTGCTAAAATAATTTAATGACAATTGTAATGACAAAAAAGGGAATTTAAGTTCAGGCAGATTAAACAGTACATACATCATCTCAAATTAGTAAGCAATAAAGCCTGGATTCCAAAACAAACTATAACTATACACCCTAACTCGAGCACAGGCTGTGCCTTTCAATGTCAGGTATACAGATGTTTAAAGCTCAAACTCATTGCTGAGGACAGGAGTATAGGTGGTAATTTACAACCAAAGGTAATCTAATCTAAAACTTCATAGGGACAATGGCATTTTCATTAGTAGAAATCAGCCCTGTGCATGATAGTCCTAAAATTTGAGTTAGTGTCTTGAAGTGGGATTAAATGGCAGGTCGGCCAGCAGGTGGCATGGTGATTGGGGTGTTGAACTCCCACATGGCCAACCGTGGTTCATGTCACAGACCCAGTGGTTTGAAATTCATGCTGAGCAGGTGTGCATGTGTGCCTAAAATCCCTAAACAGAATGGAAAAGGGATTCCAGTGTGCACGCACCCTAAAGCAAAAATTTCTATAAAAAAGAAAAAGAAGAAAGTACTTTGGCAGAGGATCAGACTACTGACATAAAACTTATATTTGTCCCATCATACAATATTAAACTATGTTTTCTTGAAAGTCACAAAATATACCTGTTAAAAAGACAATGAAGGTAGAAGATGAAGGAGCTGTAATCCTGGAAGCAAACGGCAGACACCTGTATTAGTCTTTGCAATCAACGTTTACATGAACTGATGCACAAGGGGACTTCAAAATGTTATGAAACAATGGAGTTGAAGTACAAGCTTATTTGGTAAAAAACAACTTTGAGGGAATCAGCAGTTAGCGTAATGGCTATGTCGCTGGACTCCCACGTAGTCGACCACGGTTCGCGTCCTGGACCCGGTGGCTTAAAACTCACGCTGGGCACGTGTGCGTGCGTGCCCAAGATCCTGATTTCTCGCTTTTTGTCTTTTTGTCTCTCTCTGTCTGTCTGGCGAGTGCACGCACCCTATAGCAAAAATCTCTCCAAAAAAAAAAAAAAAAACAACTTTGAAATCTTTAATAATACTATACATTTTCCATGAACTTTTTGTAGACCTTACCCTCTAAATTCCTGAATTTCTGAGCTGTCATGTGGGGCTGATTACTATAGTTATCTCAGAGTTATGAGTAAAACAGGAATGAACACAGTGCTTCCCATGTAGTAAATATTTAATGAATGTACTTGCTGAACTCAAAGTCCGTATCATTATTATTATTTCAGCTTACCAAGGAAAATGTACTGCGTGAGAAATTTGTAAGAATTGAGATTCAGCACCCCATTATATATTACACTGATTGTCCACTCTCGAATAAACTCATGTTCTGTAAGCAGAAAAATTTAGAGAACTAGACCAGGTATCTTTGCTTACTGAGCATCTAATATCACCTTACTTTACCATTTCACAGCAGTATAGAGAGACTCTAATCTATAATATTATTGTCATTCATCCCTGATTTTCTAGATATTCTCAAATTCAAGCTTATATTTTTTTCTTAGAATAGAAAATAATTCTCTTGAAAAATAATTATAGAATATAAGGATTGGGAACCAGCAGTTAGCATAATGGCTATGTCGCTGGACTCTCACATAGTCGACCACGGTTCGCATCCTGGACCCAGTGACTTAGAACTCATGCCGGGCGCGTGTGCATGTGTGCCCAAGATCCTGAGAGGAGAATGGAGGAGAAGGGATTGCAGCGTGACCATCCCCCCTAGGGGGTGATTTCTCACTTTCTGTCTCTATGTCTCTCTCTGTCTGTCTGGCGAGCGCCCACGCCCTATAGTGAAAACCTTTCAAAAAAATATATTTATATAAATATAAATATAAGGATTATATAATCATATTAATAGATTTCTTTAAAAATATGTTTGTATTAGTAGTTCTATAATTGGGACCAGCAGATGGCATAACGGTTATGTCTCCAGACTTCCACATAGTCAACTGCAGTTTGAGTCCCAGACCTGGCGACTTAAAACTCAAGCTGAGTCGGGCGTGTGCTGCGTGCATGCCCAAGATCCCAATACGAGAATGAAGGAGAAGGGACTGTGGAGTGACCATCACCCAGGGGGTGGTTTCTTGCTTTCTATCTCTCTCTCTCTGTCTTTCTGGAGAACACATGTACCCTGTAGCTAAAACCTCTCTCAAAAAAACAAAAACAAAAACAAAACAAAACTAAACTAAAAACTCATGCTGGGTGCATGTGCACTCATGCTCAAAATTCTGAGGGGAGAATTGAGGAGAAGGAATGAATTGCAGCATGGCCACCCCCTGGACGGTGTTTTCTCACTTTCTGTCTCTCTGGTGAGCACAGGTGCCCTATAGCAAAAATCTCTTAAACAAAAATAAATAATTCTGTAACTAAAATGTACACCTTCCTATGGCAATCACCCAAATGTCCTCATATAAAATATGTTCCAAAATGTATGCCAATTAAGTTAGCATACAAGGAACATGGAGAAAAATGTGGCGTTACCTAGCAGGTTAGAGACGCATGCCTCTTCCAAACATCGGTCATTATTCTGATGGAAACACCCAGGTTTCTCTCTGAGAAAATGTCTCCACTTGTAATGGCCTAGATGTCATCTGATAGAATCAGCACTATTTTCCAAGCATGGACAGGGATTTAATTTGAGTCACCTAGAGTTAGGACTAGTAGTTCTGGTCTAATTATTAAGATGAAATTGTTCTCATTTAACTAAGTAAAGAGATGATAAAGCAAAAACCTGAAACTAACAGAAACAGATGCAGCTATACTATGGAGATGGTCTGAGAACGAAGTCAGTATAATGTAGAGCAGAGCCAAGAGAGATCCTATCCTGGCTATGCCCTTCGGGTCCTGTAGGCCAGCTATTCTTCCAGGTGAATTAGCACAGGGCTTCATAGTCACATGAGTCAATACTCATTTATGATTTAAAATTTGGATTCTGTCATTTGTCATCAAGAGTTCTGATGAATACAGAGATCAGATAAACCATCTAAGATAATATGTCTAACCTTATTTATGATATTAACCTAAATTTATAATCCTCCTTAATAGTTACTTATCAAATGCTCATTAATCTTTATTATGCCACACAAAAGTGTTAGCAATAAAAAGGTGAGTAAACTACTTTTATAATTTGTTTATAATTTTAGAAGGCTATTACATGTCAGTATATTATGTGAATCACATTTTGAAGGGATTATTCTGCTCTTAGAGTAAACAAGAATTAGATAGAAATATTTAAACTGATTTTCCTGTTGCATGAAAAAGATATTAGTGATGAGTGGAAAGAGGTCAACCAGATGGTCAAACCATGCTGAGTCCCAATGCTGAATGTTCTATATCATTTATTAATCTCATAAGTAAAATATTGTTAATAAATATTATATTTGTGAAGAATAATCTATTTTAATTTAAATTTATTTTATATACTTAATATTGATTTTAATCAATTTATACCAATTGATTGTTTTGTAAGTCTTCTGTTTTCCTCTACATGTTCTACAGGCAGATATAATTTGTCTCTTTTAAACTCATTAAATAAATTACATTATGTTTTGTTGTTTTTAAAAAATTGTTTGCCATAGAGCACTTGTGCTCAGTGAAGAGAAAGAGAGATAGGGGAAAGGTAGAAATCACCCTCTAGGAGGGATGGCCATGCCACAATCCCTTCTCTTCTAGTCTCTTCTCAGGATTTTGGGCACACACACACAAATATGCCCACCATGTTTTTTGAGCACCGAGGTTGAAACTCAAACTTGGTAATGTGGGATTCAGCACCTTAACCACCACACCACCTGGTGGCCCCAACTTATGGTGCTTATTTTTATTTTTTATTTAATGGTGCTCAATTTATGTTTGTTAAATAAATAAATAAATAAATATAAGGGAAGTAAGGATGTATTCAAGACAACTACAATGTGCAGATGTTGTGAAAATTACAACTAATGAAAATATTCAAATGATTTAGAGATAATAGGCAAACCATCAGGAAAAAACGTGAGTTGGCTTCTAGAAATGGGAGGTTGGACCTAGACAGTGAATAAAGTTTTAAATATAAATTTCCAAGTCATATGCAGAGAAATAGTAAGAGAGTAGTGATAACAGAGAAAGTTGCTTTTGTACAGAAACTGAGAAAAATCAAGAAACTGACAGGACAGAACTTTGATTAAATAAGTTCATCTTAGATTCTATATGCAGGTACAGTGTTTACTTAGTAAAAAATTATAAAATGTCTTCTATAGCCAGTTCTGAATGTTAAATATCACATAAGAGATATAAAAATTATGATATAGAACTGTAAGCTATATATTTATATTTTTTATTTATAAGGAAATTATTGGGGCCAGACTTTTTGGGTAATAAGCATTCAGTTTTTTAGAGAGAAAGAAAAATGAGATCTCAAAGAATGCTGAGTTATTCTGATGTGAGGACTGACTTTTCAGAATAGAACAAAACATGCTTAGTTGTGTCTTCTATTCTGGATGGTATAAGATAAAATAGCTTGAGGAGCTTGTCTTGCCATCCCCAACATTCCTGAAAATGGCAGCTTTTCTTCTTGTAGAGCAGTCCATTTGGTAATTGGAGCAGTTTTCACAGTGACTTTTCCTTCAGATCTGAATATCTGCCGGAGACCATTCTTTTTTTTTTTTTTTTTGGAGAGTTTTTCGCTATAGGGCGCGTGCACTCGCCAGACAGAGAGAGACATAGAGACAGAAAGCGAGAAATCACCCCCCAGGGGGGATGGTCACGCTGCAATCCCTTCTCCTCCATTCTCCTCTTGGGATCTTGGGCACTCATGCACACGTACTCGGTGTGAGTTTTAAGCCACCGGGTCCGGGACGCGAACTGCGGTCGACTACATGGAAGTCCAGCGACATAGCCATTACGCTAACTGCTGGTTCCCAGAGACCGTTCTGAGACACACAGTTATTCTTGTATGTTTTCCTCCTAAAATTTATAAAATTCACAGAGTGAATTTGTGGTGACTATACTTTTATTAAAAATAGGAGTTTATGTAATGTGTCCGTGTGTGTGTGTGTGTGTGTGTGTGTGTGTGTGTGTGTGTGTGTATTTATCTATCTAGTTCTCATGATGGCCCAGAGCTGTGTGAATGCATGAGAACTGAAGCCTAAAAAGTTTATTTGATTTGGAAGGGGATCTACTCAGTGCTCTAAAAGAGAATTCACTTGAATGACCTCACTTGCAGATGGAGAATCTCAGATGTGGAGAGTTGAAGGACTTCTCCAGAGTTAGAGAATGAATTACTCGCCTTTTTCTGGGTCTGCATACTGATAATTAAAACCTTAGTAGTTTTTTTCAATTAGACTTTCTTTATTTAATCATCATCAAAATACCAAGAAGTAGGTACTATTGCTTATCCCATTTTAAAGATGATAAAATTTGGGCTAGCCAAAAATATAAAGTGTATGCATTTTCCTCTACATATTTTAGAGTCATTAAAAGAAAGAAAAACAATATTTTTAAATGTAAAACTAAATATTATTTAACTAAATATTTACTGAGAATTACTACTTATGGGACTAGCAGTTGGCATAATGGCTATGTCGCTGGACTCCCATGTAGTGAACTGTGGTTCGAGTCCCAGACCCAGTGGCTTAAACTCACGCTGGGCATGCGTGTGTGTGTGATCAAGATCCCAAGATGAGAATGGAGAAGGGATTGCAGCATGGCCATCTGCCCTGGGGCGGGAGGTGATTTCTTGGTTTCTGTTTCTGTCTCTGTCTTTCGGGCGAGCACACGTGTTCTACCTTCATAAAACCCCAAATAAAGCTTTTATTCCTTACAGATTCAGCATTTGAAATACACTGACTGTCATAATGACACTCAAGTTACTGCTGTAGGTCCTTTCTCCATGGATACTCAGGCACATCTGCTTTCTTTAACAATAAAACTATCATTTGTCCAACCATGGTCTGATCATAACATAAAGTTGTGTAATGTTGAAGCCATCTGGGTAGGTTTGAGTCCTGAGGTATCTCATACCTATGATCCCAACTGGTTGACTCTGGAGGTTGATGATGGCATGAAGACCCTATTGGAGGGAACTCTCTTTTTCTCTCTCATGGAAGAGATAAATAAACAAACAAACCCTGCTGCTAGTTAGCAAGAAAAATGTAGCCCATGACTTTTGTTCAAGATTTTAAGTCCTATAGAGTAGCAGTTAATGGCTAGTATTTGCAGAACACTTACTACATGCCAGCCAGTATTAAACACTTAGATTGTTCTACCTAATGTGCCCAAGGCTCAGATGATATAGTTACTACTGATAAACCCTTTTTGTACAAATAAGGAATTTCACATTTATTTCCTTCGCTAATATGTTAAAATCAAGAATGAATATAATTCCATGATAATAGGCATGAGTGAGATTTAATTACACATTTAGAATAAATCTAGGGCAGAAAAGTTTCAGGAAAAAAAAAAAAAACTAACTGGCATTTGAGCTGAATCTTAAGTTGTGTAGGAGATTCCGGGCAGAGGGTTAGAAGAATATTTACAACAGGTTATAAGAAGACAATCAGCAAGAACTCCCAAATGTCTCAAAAACCTCACTACGTTCTCAGTATTTGTAGATACATGTGAATCATTCCTCACTACAATCAATCAAAGTTCATTTTCTTTGAGCAATTTTCCTGATTTTTGTTTTTCTTTACATGCCCATTCCTGGTTTCTCACCCGACCATTACTCAAATAGACCTCCCATGGCTCAGCACTAGGTCGGATTGTGCTCATTAGAGGCCTTTCTTAATTTCAAATTGTCTGTCATCCTGCTAAACCTCAAGCTGGGCTGCTTCAGGTGAGCAGCTAAGAATAGAATATTAAGAGGGCTATTTAAAAAGTTAATGGAAATGCACATTATGAAAAAAATAGTATGTACTGGTTACAAAATTTTATTGCCACCAAAATATACTTATACTTTAATTCCATTTTTTCTCCATGACCTCTTGAGATTCCCACAGATATCCTTGAGGATAGTGAAGGTAGAAGAATACATGCTCGCCTCCAAGTGTCGCCCCTCTTACCCAGAGAATTGAAGACATTCAAAATCCTTAATCTTCTTCCCACCCCAAAATAATGTAACAGTCATTTGTGTTAGCAATTCAGACCCCATGTCATTGGGCCCAATATAAACGTCTGTGTCAGGGTACCTCTACTCGTTTTTTTGGAGGGAGGGGAGGCCACAGGGCACATGCATTCACTGGAGAAACAGAGAGAGAGAAAGTGAGAAATTGCCCCAAAGGGGGATGGTCACACTGGAATCCCTTCATTTTCTTCTTGGTATTTTGGGCATGTACACACATGCGCCAAGTGTGGCTTTCAAGCTGCCGGGTCTGAGATGAAGTGAGATCCATAGTTGGCCACGTGTGAGCCCAGCACCTTAACCACTGTGCCACCTGCTGGCCCTACCTCTACTCTTCAAATCTGGAATCATTTGTTCTTCCTCTCACCAGCTCTGTACCATCTCATCTCTCTCTCTCTCTTTTTTTTTAATTTATGCTATGCTTTCATGTCCTCAATCTGCAGAAATCTTTATTTCTAAGATGTACCCAGGTGATCCTGATGCAGGTGAAATAGTGACCATAACTCAAGGAAACAAATCAGGAGCTAGTGCCTGGTATACTTTATTAAAACACTTAACTGAAAAACTAGCATATTGACCTACTCAAATGTTACTGAACTACTGTTCTTGCTTTTCCCCATCTCATTTAATTTTAGGAAAAAAGATATTCCTTCTGCTTTTTTTTTCTTACTATAGCTCCCCAACTTATTTGTGCCTGGCCTTTGTCTAGTCCCTCATGCTTATTCAGTATATCTCCGAATCCAGCCATGTAATAAGAGTAAGTATAGTAATAATAAATCGATGCAGTAGGTGTGAAAAGTGAAGCTGAAGTTGTTTTCTAAAATAAATGCTCGCTTTCATTTTTGTAGACCAAAATTGACTTTTTCCTAAAACTGCACTTTAAAGTAATACCTTTAACTGCTGGAAAAACAAGCAAACAAATACAGTATGCTTAGTTGGAGAGAATCTTCCAGGATAGTGGGTACGCAAAATCATTTAACATGGATTCCCAAATCAGAACCTATGGAGATCTTTTTTGCTGATGAGAAAGAAAAGCAATGTAGAGCAGCCGCTGGAGAATGGGGTCTGTTAATCCCAAAACAGACAAGAGTGTCCAGGCCTTGGTTATGACCCCACACCCACAGAGGTATTGCCCAAAAGGCCTGCTTTAGTTTATAGTGACAAACTGACAGAGCAAAGGGTTAGGGATTTATTTTGTGACCTCCCCCACACACCTTTCCTTTATCTCCTGTCTTTCCATTTTTTATGGTGTGATTTTTTTCAAAATATTTTTCTTTCTTTCTAGAGCGCAGGATAGAGAGAGAAATACTTCGTCCTAGCAGCCTTCCATGCCAGACTGGAATCCATGATGTACAAAATAGCATATAGCAAAGCGACTGCCTGTTATTTTAATCAGACCGGTGCAAACTCTGGACAAACAACTTTAACCTCCCCTCTTGCCTTCTCTCTGCGGTATAAAGTAGACCTCTTGGCAGCCACTTTAATGCACACATGTCAGGCAACTATTGATAGAATCTGTGGCGGGGGTGTGGGAATCGTTCTGAGCTTCTGCCTCAAACTTCGTTCACTTCACTTACTATGCCTTCCACTTACTTTTTAAGTTGATCCTTGCTTACTTCCTTGTTAGAGCCTTTTCTGGGGGTTTGCATGTGTGCATCCACTGGAGAGAGACAGAGAAAGTGAGAGAAGATGTGAGTGAGGGAGGATGGCCATGGCACAATCCCTTCTCCATTCTCCTCTTGGGATTTTGGGTATTCAAGTACATGCATGTGATTTTTCAATTCATTGGCTCTAGGACTCAAATCACAATGTTGGCCATGTGAATTTAGCACCTTACCGACCATGCCACCTGATGGCCCACCTTTGAATTTTTAACAGACTATTCCTGTGTTTCATTTCAGAGGCTGAGTGAACACTTCATAGCAGAGTAATCCATAGTTTTTAAAACCTCCTCAGCTGGGTATATGATCAGTCAGGATTGGGAAACACAAACCATACAATGGAGCTTCTTAAATCAGTAGCTTCAAACTCCCAGCAGAGGACTTTGCATACTGAACTGCATACTAAAAACATGGCTTCCTAAGCATTTTCTTGATGTAAATGCATCACAACCTTGACAATGGAGTTTCTTAAATCAGTAGCTTCAAGCTCCCAGCATACTGAACTGCATACTAAAAACATGGCTTCCTAAGCATTTTCTTGATGTAAATGCATCACAACCTTGAGATGAGAAAAGATAGAAATATGCAATTTAGACAGTCTTTGTGATGACTCTAATGCATACTGGGTTCATAGTATACACTACGATATTGCTATCTGCTTCAAGGATGGCCAAACAATAAAAGAAAAAGAAATATTAGTAATTAAACAGGGATTAAGTCTTCTGAAAAATATTCCTAGGGTTTTGTGTTAAAGATAAATCTTTTTAGGGCCAGCCCTGCACCCCAATGGTTAAAGGACATATTTCCAACATAACTGACCATGGTTCAAATCCCAGCCCTGGTGACTCAGAAAACACAGTAAGCATGTTTATGTACACCCAAAATCTTGACAGGATGAAGAAGTGGAGGAAAAGATTACGACATGGCCCCATTCCATTGGGAGTGCTTTTTACTCTCTTTTTTTTCCTGTCTCTCTCTAGTCAGTGTTTGTGCCCTCTGGCAATTAAAGAGAGAGAGAGAAAGAGAGAATGTTTTATATTGTGTTCCCAACATTTTATTTTATCGTAGTTAAAACATGAATCAAAGGACAAAAATATCACAATAAACATTCATACACCCTTTACCTATATTCATTAATATTAGTTATTTCTCTCTTCTTGTGTTTTCTTTAGCTGAACTATTCTGAAGTAGGTTACAGACACTGAGCACTTCAATCTTAAACACTAGACTTGGTCTCCTAAAAACATCCTTCTACATAAACAAAACAGAGCTCATCACACTCATCCTTGACATGGCAAATGCACGTTTTTAATCTAATAATGGTTGCCTTTGTGTTTGGATGACTTTGAAGCATTTATATCTGTCTGCTCTGATACTGCCTTTCTGCTCCATCTCTTTGTGCTTGCAAACACACACTGATTTTATAAAATGAGTAGTTCTACTCCTGTTGGGTATTTGAGTGGCCTTATTGCCTTTAAGATGAAGATGAGTGTTCATTGTGGGGAAACAAAGAAAGCAATCTAATTACCTTCCATTGTGCCATGGTTAGACCCAACTGGACTGGGGAGAAATGCACACATGTTGGAATATTCACTTTGCTAGCTCAATAATGTGATTGAATGTATGTAAGAACTTGAAATAAA
>NW_006209550.1:0-501 GCF_000334495.1 Tupaia belangeri chinensis
AAATAACCCAAGGAAGGGCAACAAAGTTTTTTTTCTTTCCTGTATTTCTATTTCAATGAATTTTTAAACAAATCAAACACATTAATATTTACTTATTTCAAATGCGCTGCTGTTTACTACCATTGAGAGCAAATATTTTTAAAAGCTCTTAGGTTTCGAACCTTGTTATACTCTTAAAAATCAGAAAAAAATTTTGAGACTAAAAATATAATCTGGCCAGCCCTGGGTATCATGGGGAAGGCAGCCGGATCTCACATGGCCCACTGGGCAGTTGGCATCGCAGTGGGGCAGGCTTGACAAACACACTGGGAATGTGTGTGAGAGTGTGAACAAAATCCGGAAAGGAAGGGAAATGGGAGAGAAGGGATTGGGGTGTGATTATTCCTGGGGAGGGGGGGGTGGCGGGAGCTACTTGCTCACTTTTCTGTCAAAAAAAAGTAAAATAAATAGATAAATGAATGAGATAAAAAATTGAGTTTTTCTTTAAGATGTAATTGCTAT
>NW_006209550.1:908-1137 GCF_000334495.1 Tupaia belangeri chinensis
GCCTCAAACCATGGTCAACCATATGGGAGTTGAGCACCCCAACCACCATGCCACCTGATGGCCCCTGTGACTGTAAATTTTTTAAAAATTTACTATGGAGTGCATGTG
The DNA here is from genome assembly GCF_000334495.1 of Tupaia belangeri chinensis. Classification (NCBI taxonomy): domain Eukaryota; kingdom Metazoa; phylum Chordata; class Mammalia; order Scandentia; family Tupaiidae; genus Tupaia; species Tupaia belangeri. The sequence continues at coordinate 1,017 of NW_006209550.1, forward strand.
CTTGCTGGAGACAGGGAGAGAAAGGAAAGTACTGAGGAAACACCCCCAGGAGGGACACCACTCCACTGTTGCTTCTCCACTGTTCTCTGACTGGGGTTTGGCTTGCAGGCGCTGGTGCCCA
>NW_006209551.1:0-327 GCF_000334495.1 Tupaia belangeri chinensis
TAGCTTGCACTTGCCCCAGTTTCTGGGAGTATAGACTGTACCTGGAGTTTTACGGTGGGTGGTGGACTGTGGGCTGGAAAGGGTGGAGTGAACACCAGTCACTGGCTTTCCAGTCAGTGCCCATTTGCCAGTTTGTAAATCTAGTTCCCAAAACAACAAGTCACGATGGACAGATGCTATTGACATTAGTCACACATTTTTTTTTAATGTGTGTGTGTGTGTGTGTGTGTGTGTGTGTGTGTTTTGCAATGGGGTGTATGTGCTAACCAGAGGGAGAGACAGAGAAAGAAAGTGAGGGAAAGTGAGAAACCACCCCCAGGGGGAATG
>NW_006209552.1:0-436 GCF_000334495.1 Tupaia belangeri chinensis
AATGCCAAAAAGGAGATGACAAACAAAGAGCGTGAATAAAAACTAATGGCAGAAGATATCAATAATGGCCACACTGACTCAATAAATGGGTTCTTAAATATAATAAGGGCTATAATTAAAATGAAAATGACAACAGTGACTAAAAAATATAAAATAGGGCTGGCCTCATACCATAGCAGTTAAGCACGGTACACAGAGAGCCAGATCCCACGTGGCTGACTGAGACTTGAATCCTAGACTCTGTGGCTTGAAAATCACATGGGGTATATGTACATGCACACCCCAAGTCTTGATAGGACGGAAAGAGGACTGCATTGTAATCACACCCCATTGAGGAACCTCACTCTCTCTCTTTCACTATCTCTCTCTGGCAAATGCACATGCCCTCTGCCAAAAATAAGTAAATAAATAAAACATGATTTTAAAAGTACCAAAA
>NW_006209553.1:0-1350 GCF_000334495.1 Tupaia belangeri chinensis
GAGTCCAGCGACATAGCCATTACGCTAATCAAATTTATTCTTTTACCAATGTTGAAATACACGACCTATTATTATTTATTGTAGTCACCTGTTGGTGTAGCGCATTAATCTTAGTCCCCTACAGAGACATGATCAACTCAACTCGCCGAGTCTTCCAACCCTGGGAACCACCAGTTCCCCTGCCCCCGTGAAGCTGGCTGCTTCAGGTTCCACATGTGCACAGGTACTCCAGGTTTGCTCGTGTTGTCACAACTGACTGTATTTTTTTATTTATCTTCTTTTGAGGGTCAGAGAGGAAGACTGAGAAACTGCAGGGGACAGGAGGGAGACGCATTTGAGGGCTCGGGACGAATAGCCTGGGTGACGCAGGTGGGGTGGGGCGGGGAGCCTGGAGAGAGCCCTGGGAACCCACTGGAGAGGCTGGTGTGGAGCAAAGGGAAGGGAGATGGTAAGTTACTCGTCAAGGATTCATATCGGTCCGTTTTAAATAACACAGGTCGCTAAGTGACTGTACATTCTTACTCTTCTCATTACGAACTTGAGAGCAGCTCACTGAGGATAGTGTGGGACCCAACGAAATGCACAGCTGCGCAGTCAGTCTGCTTCCTGCAGCTGATGCAGGTCTCGGGGTGCTACAGGGCGCCAGGGCTAGTGCCTCCAGGATGCTGGGCTCGTGGTCCACACTCTGCTTCAAAAGGCGTTTCTTTCTCAGGAGAGAGAGAGATTCACACAATTATGTCTGAGGTTAAGAAAAATAGTCCCTGGGCCAGGCAGTGAGCAGCTGTCACAAATCGGGTCGCAGAGGAGTCCCAGGTCCTCCCCCCACTTCCAGGCGCTCTCAAACGCCTGCGGTTGAGGCTGGCTGAGGCCAATGGCTGGCAGTGAGCAGCTGTCACAAATCGGGTCGCAGAGGAGTCCCAGGTCCTCCCCCCACTTCCAGGCGCTCTCAAACGCCTGCGGTTGAGGCTGGCTGAGGCCAATGGCTGGTCACAGCTAGAAAACTGATAGGGGTTTCTCTCTCTCGCTAATGAAAGAAAGTAGTTTTTTAAAAAGGAAAAATAGCTCCAAACTACCATGGTAATAAGAATTTGTTGCTGATAGAATTTATATAGTGAATAAGAGATATTTTACAAGGCACGCACACACAAACACACACTTTAAAAATTAAACAGAAGTGGGACCAGCAGTTAGTGTAATGGCTATGTCACTAGACTCCCACGTAGTCGACCGCGGTTCAAGTCCTGGACCTGGTACCTTAACTCACACCGGGCGCGTGTGCCCAAGATTGCAAGAGTAAATGAAGTAAGAATGAATGGAGTGCATTGCATGTGGGTAGCAGGTGAGTCAAAT
>NW_006209554.1:0-1587 GCF_000334495.1 Tupaia belangeri chinensis
TGGTCAGAGCCCTGGTTCAGGAGGCTAAAAGATTTCCCCTTGCTTTGGACTGTGTCCATGTCATTTGCTCTGGGACAATCCCTGTCTCTCAATGCCTATTTTCTACTTTTTCAATGAAGTGATGGACTCCAAACTGCATAAGCCATGATGTTCTGGAGTCCCTTAAATCTGGGGTGGGGGTGCTTGCCCATGATGTTTGTAATTATGAAGAATACACTAGCAGGTCCAGCAGAGAAAGATATGGGCTTCCTTACTAACAAAGCTCCACTGATGGCTGGGCAGAAAATGGTCTTTGCAGTCAGTAAATATAAGCTCAAATTATATATGTTAAAAACAAAGCATTCATGAATCAAATAAAGATATACATTATTTAGGGATTTTAATACCAGATCAGCATAATGATTAATAGAATCATCAGACTGCTTGGGATTTAGTGCCTCTAATCTTGTGATGTTAATGTGGGAGAAGTGTGAATACCTCCTTCCACGAGGTAAGGGATGAGAGGCATACCTCTGGAAGAGCCCCAGGCATGGTCCAGTTCCATGAGATAAGGTAATAATCATGAAAGACTCCTGAGGTTCAGCTGGGCCAGCAGCCAGATCTCAGGTAAATGTCAGGGTAAAGAGGGAGTCTGGAGAAGGGCTCAGTGCATGGAGCTTTCACTCTCATACTCCGCCTGACAGGTTCTGGGCTTCCTCCCTTCTTGGTTGGGTGTGCATAGCATATGGTTGGGTCACTCTGAAAAATCATTGAGTAAAACTAAAAATGTAGGACAAAAAAAAAAAAGAGCACAAAATTATTTAAGTACTAAAGTAGTATGTATAGGACAAAGATAAGGAGACACTTTGGTAAATATATCCTTAATTCGTGAGTAAACTCTCATTTGAAAATGTCACTTAATATTACTCTTATTTTAAGACATAAATAAAATTTAATATAGTTTTAAAAGATAAACATGGATGTCGATCCTGGTGCACTGGGAATAAGCAATTATTTTTTATAGATACCTAAAGCCAAAAATGTAGCAGAAAATGTACTATTTTCTATGTGTTTTCATTTTTCTCCAAGAATAGAGGAGTAGTGGGAAAAAAATGACATAAAACATTACTGAAGGGACCAGCAGTTAGCGTAATGGCTATGTCGCTGAACTCCCATGTAGTCTAACACAGTTCACGTCCTGGACCCGGTGGCTTAAAACTCATGCCAGGTGTGTGTGTGTGTGCCCAAGATCCCGAGAGGAGAATGGAGGAGAAGGGATTGCAGCATGGCCATCCCCCCGGGGGGTGATTTCTCTTTCTGTCTCTATGTCTCTCTCTGTCTGTCTGGCGAGCACATGAGCCTGAAAGTAAAAAAATAAAAAAATTATTGAAGATGTGGGAAAGGTCTGATTTTCAGCACATCTTGGAAGAACTGGTGCACATATTCTTGCTCATTTAACAATGCATACAATCTCTTAGAAAAGCAATTTTCTAGTTTTTTCCTCCAAATTTCCCTTCTGATATGGGTGAAATCACTCTAAATCATAAGGACCTAAAAGAATCACCTGCTTGAAAGCATATCTATCTTGCAGGTTAAGCCAGCATGGAG
>NW_006209555.1:0-663 GCF_000334495.1 Tupaia belangeri chinensis
TAAAGGAGAAGCTACATAATCTAAATTCTTTTGAGTTCTAATAGTCTATGAATCTACCGCTAATATTACCAACAGGAATATTAGAATTGGTTCCTAACTGCATTTGTTCTTTGTCATTGAATCCCAAGATCTGTCTTTAAAAGAAGACAAATTCAGGGTGCGTGGCAGTATAGCAAACCACCATATCCATGAAAGCTGGGATTGCACACGCAGAGGGCCTGGTTCAGCGGTTCGGTTCCTGCCAACTCTCCTCCTACACTGGCTGGTGGTAGTAAGGACTATTACTAAGTCTCCTAGTTCACCCTATTCTCTTAGACGTTTAAACCATCTAACCCTTACTTTCTAGTCCTATTTGCAAATTCGCCTTTTACATCTATAAACCACTAGGCGCTGCCCCCAGCAATCCCTCCAGCCCTATTTAAAAGGCCCACGGTTAGAACACAGTATAGGGCTGTTTTGTTTCAAACTTACAGATGAAGACTTGAAAACTCCATCAAACAGGAAAGACTCTTCATGATGCACCTATATTTCCCTAAGGAAAGTTCAGAGGTTCAAATTATAGCTCTTATTTTTAAAAGCCCTAAAGCACGCAGGTCTCTCAGTATTAGTTCAGCCCGGCGGTGCCCTCCAAGCCACAGAGCAGCCGCCCGGTCTCCGCCGGGG
>NW_006209555.1:1316-2424 GCF_000334495.1 Tupaia belangeri chinensis
CCCCCCCCCCCCCCCCGGGGGTCCCCCCCCCCTGCCGCGCCGCCCTGGGCCGCTGTCCACCTGCTGCCGTCCACGTTCCTGCCCTGACCCTGCTCCTCCTCCGCCGGCCGCAGGTCGGGGCCGCCCGGCCGCTGTCGCCCTCGCGTCCCCTCGGGAGGCTTCGGGTGTCGCGGGGCCATCCCGTCGTCACTGCTGGGTGAGATTAAGCGGTCGGGGCGCGCTGTAGTTTGAGGTCTTGTGAGGACGAGTCTTGAACTCCCTTCTGCCTTGGGCTGCCCGCTGCTCTTCCCTGTCCCGCTGTGTAGGGTTTGAATCCGGCAGGCGAGAGGAAACGGGTCTCTCGGCGCCGGGCCGGGCCGGGACTGGAGGCGGTGAGCGCCAGTGCGGCCCGCGTTCCTGACGCCCGCGCTTTACTACGGGTAGGCCTTTCTAGGGGCCTGGGAAGGACCCCCGAGCTGGGCGTCCGCGCCGGGGGTTTAGCGCTGGTGGCTGTTAGGGGGACCTTGTACAGCTTCCTGGTTCCTTTGGGCACGTTTCCTACTGCCATTTAGTTAGGCTGCTGTGAACGCTCCTGGCGGCGCGAACGCTCTCCATCGGGCCCAGTGCTCTGTCACTGTCCTGCTGTACGGTGATCAGTGTAGACCAGTGTCGGAGAGGGACTGTCCGCAGGAGCCTGTGACGTCCGGGCTTAGGTTAAAATACCGTGCCCCCTCGCCCGGTATTTGAGAATGAGGTTCTAGCCAGGAAGCAGGATCATGGGTAGGCCCACATAAATAAGCTGTGCCTGCGGCTACCGCATGTTGCGAGTTGGAAGTGGAGAGATGTCATGTCGAGAATCTCTACAGTGTGCAGTTGGAGAGTTTGGAAGACTTCTGTTTGGAGACATTCAGATTTAAACCATCTGTGGGCTCCAATGATGGACTCATTTGAAATTAGTTGTTTTGCCTCTGTGTGGTATTATGGACATAAAGATGACTGTTAATGGGGCAGTTTCTAAATGTTAACGCTGACTTACTTCCTGCTTAAGGCGTGCTTTTGTTGATTTTTACTTGAGGGTTACTGAATTTGAATATTGTCAAAGATTATATAGCAACGCTTAAAATATGAG
>NW_006209556.1:0-345 GCF_000334495.1 Tupaia belangeri chinensis
TCAGGTAACTTCAGATGTATTAGCTGCTGCATATCCAAAACGTCTTGGAAAACATTCCAGAAACTCAGAATGTATTTTAGGCTAATTACAAATTATAATTTTAATTAGGTGTCAAAATCTTTAGTCATAGCAATTGTTGTCGAATTATATCGGGATGGTAACTGAAGTAAAGCAGAGTATACATGATATATATTTATATTCTGTGTATACATATTATGTATTGCCTGGCCCTTCATGTTACATATTAGAAAAATACGAGTTATGTTTTAATATGATGTGCCCAAAACTGTAACAAAGAATAGTTGTTTGTTTGGTTTTTTTTTTTTTTTTGGAGAGACTTTTGCT
>NW_006209556.1:1217-1422 GCF_000334495.1 Tupaia belangeri chinensis
GGGAGCTGTATTTGTAAATTAACTAGGTCAGACTATAGCCGGTGAGCAATTTCACACAAATAAGTAATTGAAAATGGGATTTTACACTATTAAGAAATATAATGGCTGCCTATTAAGATGTAAAGGTCAAGATATAATTTGAAAGATGTCAAACTTCTGGGAAAAATCCTTTTCAACAGTTTCATTATCTTAGCTTTCCAATAGT
>NW_006209557.1:0-8996 GCF_000334495.1 Tupaia belangeri chinensis
GTAGCTGTCACCCGCAGACCTCCAAGGCCTCGAGTGGGTGGCGGGAGATACCAGGTGAGTGAGAGCACAGGCTCAGACCTCTTCTCACGGCCTGTGGGTGATTCCTGTGACTTGAAGGAACGAATGTAAGAATGAGTGAGTGAGTGTAGCTGGAAGACTCGAGCTTCCTGTACTGGTCGGACCGAGACTGCTCTCCTAGAATATGGACCACCTTTAAGGTGAAGTAAGAAGATAACATTCAGAGTGCAAAACCACTCCACTCTGGGACCAGCAGTTGGCGTAATGGCTATGTAGCTGGACTCCCATGTAGTCGGCTGCGGTTCAAGTCCTGGACCCGGTGGCTTAAACTCATGCTGGCCGCATGTGCGTGCCTGCCCAAGATCCCAAGAGGAGAATGGAGGAGAAGGGATTGCGGTGTGGCTGTCCCCTCTGGGGGGTGATTTCTTGCTTCTATCTGTCTACCTCGTTCTGGTGAGTGCACACACCCTATAGCAAAAACTTCTCCCAAAAAATAAAAATAAAAACAAAAACACCACTCCACTCAAGAAATAATGTTTCTGGAGCAGAACATTCTAGAACGTTCCATTAAGGCTAGTACTATAATGCACCCGGGTATTGTCTCTGACATTTGTGAAACCTCTCAGGATGACAAAGCCATCATCGGTTTTGGGTACATTTTGCTAGTATTCATCAGCAATTATTTAATATTATCAGAACATATAACCTTTAAGTCAGCCCAGCCAGTAGTGTGGTGGTTAAGGTGACTGGACCCCAAATGGAAGAACGGTTTGAGTCCCAGACCTGGTGGCTTGAAAAATATACCAGACATGGTGTGTACATGCCCAGAATCGTGAAAGGAGGAATGGAGGAGAAGGGGTGGTGGTGTGGCCAGCCCCCACAGGGCATGCTTTCTCACATGCCCCCCACATTTCCAGAAGGCACATGTGCCCTCTGGCAAATTACAAAGAAGAGTCTTGAAAGAAAATAAAACTCTCAAGCCACTGGCAACAGTAAAGGCCCAGTTCACGGTGGGTATAAGACAGAAGCGTCTCTTTCCTCTATATTTTAAAGAAAGTTCTAGCAGTTATTGAATGTTTTGAAACAGATGGTATTTTCTTAGAGGAAGCAAGCACAGAAAAAGGACTCTTTTTGCTAAAAATGTAAGTGATATTAGATAATCATTTCAAAATTATTTTTTGGAGATTCCACTAGCACTTATGCTTTTGCCGAGGCAGCCAATCACGGTGGGTTCTCAGGAGGCCGGCACGACCGTTCAGTGGCAGCCAACACACTCCCACGCAGTCCCGGTGGCTGTGTCCAGGCTGTGTTCTGCCGTGTGCCAGCACTCTCGGAAGCACCCTGGAAGGCTCCCTTGGCGGGCTCTGCCTGTCGCAGCCCAGTTCACAGGTAAGGAAAACGAGACACGCAGAAATCTGTTGGGTCGTCAGGAAAGTCACGAAGCATCTCTGCATGGAAAAACCCCACATGACTTTCCGGCGCCCCGTACAGTCTGCGTGAAGTCACACAGCTGAGAGCCAGAACTCTAACCCCAGAACTTCTGCTCTGGGCTCCGAGACCTGGCCAGCCCTCAGAAGCATAGGGAAGGCCACTGATTTCAGGAGGTACTGACTGGGTCATTCACAGAATGCTGCCCATTCTGGCGCCCCGAGGCCGATGGGGCTCTCCTTGGCCAGAGCCCCCCTTTGTCCCTTGGCATGCTTTTTCAGCATGGAGCTCCAGCTACTGTCCATTACAGAGGACTTCAGTAAGTTTGCAGGTAAAAAAGTGCAATTAAAGTACTGATTTAGTCTAGCCTGTGGTCTAGAGGTTAAAGGGGCTAGCTCCCACTTGGCTGACCATGTGGTTCGAATCCCAGACATGGTGGCCTGAGGAATATGCTGGTCATGTGTGCTTGTGCATGCCAAATCCCCACAGGATGTAGAATGGGGACGGAATTGTGGTGTGACCACGTCCTTTGGGGGTGGTGTGCTTTCTCTGTCTCCCTCTCTCTCTGTCTCTTGGTCTTTCTCTGGCAAATATATGTGTCTCTGGAAAATTTTTAAGAAACGAGTTTATTTTGGTGCCAAAAAACTTTGAAATCCATGCATAGTTTCCTCCTAACACCCCTTTTCCACGAACTGTGTTGGACCTATTGTATTTACCCTGGATTTGTGCATGCCCCGCCCTGTCAGGATGCTCTGTCTGCTGTCGCTGTGCAGACTTGGTCTCGTCACCGCTATGTGAACCTGGGTGCCCTCCAGTCTGACTCCTGAGTGAATGGGGGGTGGTGCCCTGTGATACTCTCTGCCCACTCACTGTCCCTGTGTCGAGGGGGCTGTCTGTTCCCATCTTAGCGAGACAGAGTGCAGAGGAAGCTGCTTTGCTCGAGCCAAGCCAAGGACACTATGCTCCATTTTCAAGACTGAAGCACTTCTTCAGCATGAAACAGCCACTCCTGTGTTTTCTCCCTAAGAGATCGCTTTACGTCTGCATGTAGGATGCTGGGAAAGTCCTTGCGAGCACACTGCCCACCCCGTCGTCAGCGGCAGGGTCCCTGGATGACACAGACACAGGGACCCTCCCATTGGCTCAAGCCTGTTATTCCCCAGACTTGGCTCTGTGAAGGAACCTTGAGCTTTACCAGCCTCAGAAACCCTGTTTGCTTTCTTCTTTTCTTAAAGTTTATTTTATTCATGATTGAGAGCACGTGTGCACCCATGAAAGAGCAGAGAGACTGAGAACATCCTCAGCGGGGTCTGGCCACGCCGCAGTCCCCTTCTCCAGCCTTCCAGCTCCCCGGGATCTCAGGTACGCATGCACATCCAGCGTGTGCCATGCCAGCCTGGGAATGTGCACACACACCTGGCCCTGAGGCCTCCACGCTGCAGTCCACTCCAGACTGAAGCGTCTGTGCCATTGGGCTGGCCAGAAACACTCGCTTCCTCATCGAAGTCACCAGGCTGCACAGCTCCCTGCCCTCTCCCACACCCACTGAGTGGTTTGCAAGAAATGCTGTGTGTGTTTCTTCCCAGCATGACCTCTGAGATCAGAACTCTCTTTCCTACACACTTTGGTTTCCCTCGGGGACCACAATTTTTCTCCATCTTGGAACACATTCAAAAAAGAAGATAATCAAGGTTCATCCCCCAGTGTCCCATTAGTTTTTCCTGCCGGCTTAATCCTGATGGCCACCCTCCTGCTCAGGGGCGCGACTCTGCTCTCTAGCGCCTGCTGTGTGCCCCATTTCACCAAAGGCCTGCCTCCATCTGGCCACGTGGCCTTGATTTAAAGAGGGGCGCTAGGGTCCCGGTGCTTTCCCGATGCATGTCTAGATGCAGGAGGGGACAGTCCAGGGCCCCAGCTCTGGGGGAGAGGCCGGGCCTTCCAGCTCCCAGGGAGGACAAAGCCCCTGGGGCAAGCAGGAGCTGGGCAGACGGTTGCCTGGGAGACGAGATGCACTGAAAGTTCCCCACTCTCAGCATTTGCTGCCTTTTCCCGTCTCCTGACAGAAGAAGTACCCCTTCCGGAGAAGAAGTACCCCTCTCCAACATGCTAGGTGCGTGGGAGTCGGCCCCTGTGCCCCCAGCACTCCCAGCGGCCGCTGTGATCAACCCTTTATTCCTGACCCCCCATTGTTTGTCATCGCTGTAGAAACAGTCCTCTTGGTGCAGATAATGGTTATGGTAATGGCACTGGAGGGAAATGCAGGCGACCTAGCATGTCACCGGAAAATGGAGACCCACTCCAAGGAGACTGAGGGCAGCTCCGTCTTGTTCTCTGCCCCACTAGCAGGAGCTTCGCGAGTTCGGCAGAGTACCACTGAACTTGGTTGTGCTGGAAAAACCACAAGGAGAAGGAACGTGAGACCTGCACGGCGAGCATGGCAGCATATGCCCGGTGCTTCCATGCGGGGGTGGTTTCCAGTTGCAGGGAGCGTGGCCACAGGGCATTCCCTGGTGCCACGTCGCGCCTTCGCTCTCTTCCCAAGCAAGTGGTAATGACAGAAAGGCTCCCGTCGTGTAACACAGTGAGGCTGGGAGTTCTAACGCAAAAGCAAATTATATACAATAAATTTTCTAGAAAAATCCCAGTGCGAAAACATTAAGACGTGAGGACAAATTTGGGAAAATATCTGTTACTTTTTAGGTTTGTTTTTGCTGTAAAAACACAACAATAACTGGACTCTACATGAGTTATCTTCCTCCCCTACTTGAGTACGGATGTTTTTTAAATAAAAGCGACAGTGATCATGAAGATGTGAGGCTTCATGTCTGCCCTAGAGATTCCCACGTCCTTGCCAAACAGCTTCTCCGTTTCCCACGATGCTTCCGGACAGAGCAGGGTCTGGCACCGAGTGACTTGGGACTCCCATGTCACGGGGTATAAAGCCCTCTGGGACAGTCCTAGTGCTATGTGTTTCCAAAGAGCCACACGGGTTTGGTCTGCAGTCCACTTGATCTTTGGTCCCCAGGTACCACGCATGATGACCCCCGAAGCCCACACTTTGGGCATCCACCTCCCACTCAAGTTCCAGAGCTGAGTGCCACTCCCCGCCGACGGCTCCTGCAGGCTGGCAATGCCATCTCTGAGGGGACATCGCCATTGTGCTCAGCCTTTCTTCCAACCTTCCGATTGAAAACAAAGCCCAACCAGCTTCCGGCCCACCAGTTCTTTAAAGTCTGGAATGTCACCCAGAGCCCTTCCCCTCAGCCCACAGGGTGGCTGGCAGGGTCCAGGCTCTCGGGTTTGGAGGCAGGGATGGGGTCGGCTGGAACCCAAGCATCCCTGGGCTGGATAAATCTCACCTGACTCATCAGGCCGGGCAGTGTCAGGGTGGGTGGGGCTGGGGGTGGTGCAATTGCAATCCCTGTGCAATTGGCCAAGAATCCCTGAGTGACAGAGCCATGAGTGGTCTAAGCGGTGCCGAGAGGAGATCATGGCTGGGGCCTGGCTCAGCTGTGAGGCTCAGCCAGGTGTGTGGGCACCCCGAGCTCACAGTGTGGGGCCCCGAGAGCAGATGGCACATGGTCTGACACGTGTGAGGAGGTGATCTCTGCTCCGGAGGCTGGGGGACTAGCATGGGTGTGGAGGGTGGAGGGTCCCTGGGCTACCCCGACCCCCAGGGAGTGGGCCATGAATGTCAGCTCCACTCAAGCTGGTGGTCAGAGGCTACCCTGGCAAAGAGAGGAGGCACCCTCTGTGCCCCTGGGGTGGGGTCACTGGTTTTCCAGAGATACTCCCCTACACTAGAGGGCCGTTCCTGCCCTCCTCAAAGGCAAGTCGTTAATGGTGGCAACTTGTCAGCGACAGCTGGGGTTCAGTTTTATGACCCCCACTAGGCCTTCCTGCCAAGCAGGTAAATGGGAGTGGGTGGGCATCGTCCACATGCCTGAGGGCTACTCCAGCGCTGAAAGAGGTGTCTCCGCAAGCGCAGCACGGGCCACTGGGGCCTTCCGTGGCTCTCTCACAGACGCCGTGGCATGGGCTCGGGGCGCGTACTGTGCCTTTGAGGGGGCGGCAGGGTCCTTTACCAAGGCCCCCAGACTTGCTTCCTCAGACTATCCCATAATGAGCCAGTGTGACACTGCCCTGGCAAAGCTTACTGAGGCCACAGCGGCCCAGCGACCTTGTGGGCAGGCTGCAGAAGTGGGGTGCTTCCCCCGGGAGTTCTCCCTGCCTGTGCTAGAGAGCCTGCTAGAAACCAAACACCTTCTAAGCTCACACCTTGCTGGTGCGTTTACCCCAACACGGAACACGCTGAGTTGTTCAGTGCAGCGGCTGCTAAAGAGCTGCTAATAAGGCGAGCGGTGTGGATGGGGCACGGGCACTGGGAGCACCGCACTGCGCCTGCCCCAGCTCTGCTGTGACGGAAGGAGGAGCCGGAGCCAGGAGTCCTTGGGAGGGCAGAAACTCACCCGATAACCCAGCAAGTGGTGTGTCCCCTGCTTTCAAGGACCTGCAGGTGTTTTGAGCCATTTCAAGGAGTGTGATTAACTTTCCCAAGTAGTTCTAGCGTGCTTGTCTGGCAGCACACCCTTGGGGAGACGCAGGGCCCGTCCACCGGCAGAGCCCGCCCACCGGCAGGGCCCGCCCCCCGGCAGGGCGGCCACGCCTTCCACCTGTCTTGTGGTCTCCAGCGCAGACGAAGAACCGGTGGTGCTTGGTCTTCAGCTTAGGGCAAGGAGTCCAGTTCTCACCCAGGGCCCTGCCCGAAGTCTAACAGCCCTTACTGCTGAGGCCCCTGCCTTCTCTAACTTCCCCGCCTCCTTCCCAACTCCTTCCGTTTACACTGGTTTCTCCTTAAACGAAGAGCTCAGAGTGCCTGAGAACCACCTGGCCATTGCTATGAAGACCTACAGGAAAAGAAGGGACCAAATCCTTTCAGGGTCGCACGGTGTCTTTCCACCTTCCAGGTTTGCTGGTTACACGGGTGATGGCCCGAGTGCTCCAGAGACCTAGCATACTGGCCTGTGTTTGCTGCAAATGCCGGGCAATGACACGGCCCACCGGCACACGTCGGGCAGACTGACACCAGGATCTCGGCCGAAAACGTGGTCTCCTGTTACCAGCAAATCTTCAGACTGTGAGCAAGAATGAAAGCTGATTCCAAATTCAATGTCTAGTCCCTGGTTGAAAAGCTGAGAAAACCGAGGACCAATTTTGATTGACCTAATAATTTTAAAAAGAGACTCTGTAAGCAACTGGGATGGCTATTATTACTTTTAGGTCATTACTTTGGGAGGTGTTCTGATTTTAATGCTTTTATTTGTATAAGGGTGCTGTAACACAATCTTTGCTTTCTGATTAAGTAAGAATTATAATAAGCAGATAAAAGAATACTATAGGTGAGTTCTACAAGCACCACATATTTTATAATACAACTGAACACAGGCTAAGCTCATGCCATCCCCACTCTGAGGCTGGCATGTCTGTGAACCTGCTCAGTCCTCACCAGGGAAAGCTCGTTACCACTCTCCTCACAATGAGGAGACCCAGGCTCAGATTTAAATTGCACAAGGTCATACAAGCTGGTAGGGGATGGAGCTGGGGCCTGAACTTGCAGAGTTCGTATCTTCTCACTATGTGACAATGTGCCCTCGGGGCTGTGATGGCCACACTCGTTAGCTGAGCAGTCAAGCCATCCCTGCAAGCGCTGCCCACCGACATCTGCAGCACCCGCAGACGCTCCAGCAATAGTGAGGGATGGAGAGAGGGCAGCCCTTGAATTACCACGCTGACCTGAAGTCCCCTTTATGCTAAAGAATTCCAAAAATTGGCGAAATATGAGTGGCTGTTTCCAAAACATGTCCCACCTGGTATTTATGTCACACATGTCACATCGTCCAACCTTTACCCAGGAGGGGGCTCGTTAATGATTTTACTAATGACCGCATGGACAAGCAAAGGGCAGATCCCGTCTCTGGGGCGGAGGGCAGCAATACGACACCCCCAGCCTCTTCCTGGAGTCAGAGGGGGTGCCCGGGAGGCTTGAATGAGCACAGATCAGCACTGGTTGACTCTCAGCATTTTCCAAGAACCCCTGGAAAGCTAGGTCTCCCCAAGCTTCTGTGCCCACAGAATACCCCGCTCCTGCCACCCTAGGTCGCCATGAACACCCTCGGGGTGATGCTCACGGGGACGGGTAGGTCCACATGGAGTCAGGTCATGGTGTCACAGTCACGGCCTTACCGGCCTGAAACTCCAGCCAGCCTCCCGTCCTGACCGGCACTCCAGGGGCATCTTTTATAAGGTGAAGTGCTCAGAACTCTGCAGTCACAAAACACATCTTTCTGTTTTCCTGGAAGTATCTTTCACGCTGTTTCTTCTGCAGCCAGTAGCTCTGCAAAGGGCTTAGCGATGAGGACACCAAACGGCCCCTGTCCTACTGAAGCAAAAGCCAACTCAAGTGTATTTCGTAGCAATGGTTTAAATGGCATAAGATCAGTCTCGCGAATTAATGTTTCCGGCTTTGTTATTCTGATACTTATGTCAGCTTATGCTAGATTCAAAGAGAAGGAAAGTCAGGCTTCTTCAAGCTTCATACTTGCAGTGCCAAAAATAACACGTTTTGCTCTGGTTTTGTTTGCCTTCCTCTCGCGGAACTGACTGCTTTTCTGTGTCACTGAGATGTGACATCCTGTTGGCCTCATTAGTTATAAGTGAGAGAACTGCCTACTCAGAAAGTCCTAAAGGCGCGACTTTTGAGGAACCTGCTTTAACCGAGCGTGCAATGCTGGGAGAAGGGCCAGTATCTCCCGGTTTCTGCCTCCCTCGCCATCAGATCGTGGCCAGGTCATGGCCCCGTGGCTGGCTCCCGTCAGGGCACTGGAGGCAGGAAGACACGCACCGGTCTGGGTAGGGCAGTGAGCAGCGGATCCTCCCATTCTTCTTCCCCGTTGCTCAGACCTTGGAGGCCACAGGCCCCAGACAGAGGGGACGCCAGCCCGTATCAGACTGCGCCAAAGTGCACGGGGCTGGGCAGAGCACTGGGAGGCCTGGGGATGCTGTCTCGTGGAAACCAGAGTTCACGCCTCGGAGTAACAGTCTTCAGATGAATGAAAAAGGAACATGAGCCACAAAAAGCCATGATGATTCTGAAGAGGAAAAGCAGAAGATTTTGAAATGGCGCTCTGGGCAGTGTAGACATTAGACAAGGAGGCCGCAGGCCTAAAGCCACTATGCTCTTTGTGCAGGAGCAGGGGAGGACCAAGAGGGCAGAGAGGGGAGCGTTTTTCTATGGGGCGGTTTCAAGCTCAAACGGCCGCACAGAAGGGGGGAAAGGGCTGTGGGGTTCAGCATGTGGGGCAGGCGGAGCTGTTCACTCGTGCGAGAGGACACAGGGCTCCCTCCCGATGGCGCGCAGGAACGAGGGCTCAGAGTGGATGGAACCGAACACCCACAAGGTGGTTACAAAGCCAGCGGACTGAGACGCAGAACGATAAGGCCACTCGCTGTCTTCACATACGGCTTTACGTGAGAAGATGGAACATGGAAAG
>NW_006209557.1:9386-32819 GCF_000334495.1 Tupaia belangeri chinensis
AGATGGAACAACGAAAGATTGGTAACAATTCTTTTTTTTTTTTTTTAAATAAGAGATAAAAAAATAGAAGAAGAGAAAAGAAAATATTGGAGGAGGACAGCTGCAATGTCTAAAATTCACAGAAGGCACTAGTATCTGAAAAACAGGAAGTTTCTGAAAAGCAGGGAAAGGATATCAACAGGATTAATTTTTTTCCTGCTTGCTTTTTTAAATTTGCCATGTGCTTGCCGGAGACAGGAAGAGACAGAGGGAAAGTGAGAAAGCACCCCCGTGGATCGTGGTCACCCGGCAATCGCTTCTCCATCTCTCCTTCCCGGATTTTGGGCATGCCCATACACATGTGGCTGGAGTGTTTTTCAAGCCTCCAATGGGTCAGGGACTTGAGCAGCACAGTCAGCCATGGGGGATCCAGCTTTCTTAACCAGCAGGCCCTGGGCTGCCTGAGTAGGATGTTTGAAGACGTGACCAGGTGAACAGCTGACAAGTTTATGGAGTCATGTGCAAATTTACCAGTACTCGGAGAGCTACCCATTAAAACAGCAGTAAGATACCACTTAGTATTGTCACGGGGCGAGACTTAGAAAGCAAGGGTGATGCCAGGTATTTGCAAGGAGCTGCCTAGATTGGCAGTGAAGCTATTCTGGAGAGTTCGGCAATACCGAGAGCATACGCAGGGCCATATTAACAGCGTGAGCGCGCAGAGCGTACGCGCGGCCATGTTAAGAGCGTGAGCGCGCAGAGCGTACGCGCGGCCATATTAACTGCGTGTGCGCGCAGAGCATACGCACGGCCATGTTAGCTGCGTGAGCGCGTAGAGCGTACGTATTAGCTGCGTGAGCGCGCAGAGCTTATGTTCGGCCATGTTAACTGCGTGAGCGCGCAGTGAGCGTAGATCCCAGACAGTCTGCTAGCCCAGAACTCCTGTGCGTGGAGGCGAGCTGCAGTGCTCCTGTGACAGCGGGGAGACAGAGGGAGCGGGTGAGCACGTGTGATGAAGTCACAGCTTGGAACCCTACGCCCGGGTGAGAGCAACGAGCCAGAGGCACCAACGGCCCACCACCACGCGAGAGTTCAGGGCGAGGCGCAGACGGCCATGCTCCCCGGCCAGTTAATGACACACATGTGCGGGGGATGACATGGGCTTTCCGCGCATCCAAGCGTATCTTAGAGTGTCTGTTCAGGACAGAGTGGGCGGGGTCAGCAGGTGGTGTGGTAGTTAAGGTGCTGGACTCCCACTTGGTCGACCACAGTTCCAGTCCCAGACCCAGCTGCTTGAAAATCACCCCAGTATATGTGCATGCGTGCCCAAAATCCGAAGATGAGAATGGAGGAGAAGGGATTGCAGTGTGGCCATCCCCCATGGTGGTCATTCCTCACTTTCCCTCTTAGTGTCTCTGTCTGTCTCTCTCCAGCGAGCACACATGCCATATGGCAAAAACCCCAAAACAAAACAAAACGAAACAAACCCAAACCCCAGAAGAACAGAGCGGGCTCCGTGGGCATGGAGAGCTCCCGGTGGACCTGTTAGAGATCACTGGCCTCTGTCTGCTCTGGAGACGAAGGTAGAAAGCACAGTAAAAATGAGATTCCGGTGACTTCACGTGACTCCCAGCTGAGGCTGTCCTGACTTGCGCTGTTTTGGCTCTACGATGGGTTTATCGAGGAATAAACGCGTTAACTGAGTGGCTTATCAGGACGGAGCCTCTCACACGTTGTGGAGCATCTTTATAGGAGACTTTGCTGCGCGTACATGAAGATTTCATGGTTTCCCACATGCCGATGATGGCAGACTGGAAAACGTAATAAAAACCAGACCGCATTTGCGCTACCAACAGACACTATACGATCTCGTGCCAGGCACCCTCTAGGTGCACAGAGATACCTGACTCCCGAGCCCGTGTCCCATTGACCCCTCTCCTGGAGTGAGTGGACCTGTGACCTTTTTCCATGGAGTACAAGCCGGCAGGGGCGGCGGTCACCCCCGACATCAGCCATAGACTGCAGCTTTGTCCTGGTGTGTGCTCTCTCACTCTCGCTCTTTCCTGGGTGCTCTCTCCCTCTCTTTCCCAGGTGCTCTCTCTCTCCTGGGTGCTCTCTCTCTCTCCTGGGTGCTCTCTCTCTCTCCTGGGTGCTCTCTCTCTCTCTCTCTCTTTCTCTCTCTCTGTCCAAGGGAAGCACCTGCCCTGTAGTGAGCTGCCCTGGAGACGCTCACGTGCTGGAACTCAGTCTTGCCAGCCACACCTGAAGGATCTTGGAAGCGGATCCTCCCCAGTCACAACTTCAGATGACCTGGCGACCGACTCCTGCTCAGATGCAGCTTCATGATGGGTCGGCCCAAGGGGCCCAGCTGTGCCACGCTCAGGTTCCTGAACAATGGCGACTGCGAGAGAAGCGTCGGTCGTCATAGCCCACTGAGTTCAGGGTCATTTCTTATGTAGCAACGAGTAACTACTATGGAGGCCTAGGAACCAACTCACCAAAGAACTTCCTAGAGATAATAAGACAAATAACAAACACAAATGGGCGAAGGGCAAAAAGAATTCAAGTGGCCACGAAAACTCTCCTGAAACCCAAACAAATAGCCCCGACTGCATGGAAGATGCTATACCTTAATGTTTTTTTTTTTGTTTTTTTTTTTTTTTTTTTAATGTAAGTTTAAAAAGGCAACTATGGGGACCAGCAGATGGTGTAATGGCTATGTCGCTGGACTCCCCCATGACTGACTGCAGCTCGAGTCCCAGACCTGGAGGCTTGAAACTCACGCTGGGCGCATGCGCGTGCATGCCCAAAATCCTAAGAGGAGAATGGAGGAAAAAGGATCGTGGCGTGGCCATCCCTCCGAGGGGTGATTTCTCACTTTCTGTCTCTCCAGTGAGCGTACATACCCTAAAGCAAAGATCTCTCAAAAAACAAACAAAAACTCAGGTATGTTCTGCCAGTGAGATGAGGAAATGCCAAAACCTTCAGGGTGGAGAGGCCTGAGGAGGGGTCTGATGCTGAGGGACAGTAACGGTGGTCATCTTCCCGAAAGGCTGTTTGGTAATGTGCATTCAGCCACTGTGTGCGGTGTCCCTGTGATCTGATCCCGTACCCCTTCTGGGAGCTTCCTTTATGGTAGCAAGGCACAGGCATGAACCCGAGGTACAGGGCAGTCCTGGCCAGCTGTCTACAGGAGGGAAGCACTGGAGGCTCCCAACTGCCCATCAGCGCAGGCCCGGCGCCCCACGCCCAGGGAACGTCAAAGCACAGAAAGCACCTTAGGGCACTGCGGGGTGCTTACTCCATCACAGGAAACCCTTCACGGCCCTGGAAGTGTGTGCACGTGGGTGGGCAGAGCAGCCGTTATCCCTGACGGGCAGCTTCGCGGAGCTTGTCGTCCTCTGCCTGGAGACCTTGGGTACACACAGACCTCATATAGCGAGCGTGCACTGTTTTCTGTGACCAGAAAACACTCTCAGGAGGTTTAGATGTTAGAAATAACATATACTATTACAACTTCGTGCCTTATCACAAAATCTACGTGTTTTCTGGCCCCTTCATGAAATACCAAGGCACCGGTGTTCAGGGTGAGAGTTGTAAAATGAAAGTTGTGACAACAGCAATAACTACGATATAGTTACATATTGGCTCAGGCGGGCCCAGTTATGGGTGGGCCAACTGGAGTGGACAGAGGCCTGTTCCCAGAACAGCCCTCTGGGCTGGGAGTAAAGTTCGGATCATAGCCTGCCCTCTGAGTTTCACGTTTGGGAATCTGGTCTGAGTGGGCACTCACTGGGTGTTCCCCAGAAACTCATGTGCCGGGACTTGATTGTACTGATTGCATTATGAAGGTGACACGTGAAAATGCAACTCCTTCAAGGTGTTGCAGGGTGAGGGCTTTGGGTGTGACGATGTCATGGGGGCAGCCCCCGCGGTTGAGTTCCGAGGGTCTCCAAGCAGAGGGATGAGGGGCTGGCAGGAGGCGTGGTGGTTAGTTAAGGCGCTGGACTCCCACATGGCCAACCACGCTTCCACTCCTGGACTTGGTAGCTTGCTGTCTGTCTCTGGTGAGTGTGTGTGCCCTGAAGCAAATTAAAAAATAAGAAGAAGTAAAATTAAATACTTCTTAAAACAAAACAAAACTAAACAGAGGAACGAGACCAGCACGGCAGGAGAGAAAGCCTAGGGACACAGACTGCACTCCGCTCGGCCGCGAGTCCTGCCTTCTGCCATCTTGTGATGCCTTCAGACTCCCCAGCCACCAGCCTGATCCCTTACACCTCGACCTTTACGAATTCGCCCAGCCTCAGGCGTTTCTGCTGGCAATGCAATGACAACTGGGACAGCTGCAGGTCCTGTGAGGGGCCTGTCCCCTACTTACAGGCAAGTCTTGTTTTGCCAGAGTGTACATGCACTCACCCGAGAGAGAGACAGCACACCCGCAGGGCAGGAATGGCCCTGGACCCCCCGGTCGCTCACTGTCCATGTTCTTGGTCTATCATTGCCGTCAACAGGCAGGGCCCTGCCCATAGCCACCAGAAAATGCCCGTGTTTGCTTTCATTGCAGAGGGCATTTGATTCCAACTCAATAATATTTAAAAATTGAGCTGAATTAGAACAATCGACCGCTCTAATAAATTGTCATCATCATGAGGGTAGATCAAAGTCGGCAGCAACAGGGGAAATCCATTCATGTTATTTTTTCATTGAATTGACTGTTTCTGGGTAAAGGACATTTAGAAGAAGGAAAAACAAGATGAGTCACTTAATTATTATAAAACTTAGGGATGTCATCCTGAAATTAAAATGTGAACATCGAAGAGTATACTATTTGAATGAGAAACTTATATAAATACCTCTTTCTAAACCTTTACTTCCTCCTCATTTCTTTTCTATTTATTATTTCTATCTATTTCACAGATAGACACACATACACAGAAACAGAGAGGAGGACACCCCCAAAGGGGTCTCCACGCCATGGTCTACCCAGTCTCACTTGGCCTAGATGAAGAGTGTGTGTGGGCATATGTGACAGGCTCAGGGGGGTCCTGGGACTTGAACCCATGACCTTTCCCATGTTAGTCCAGCTGTGTTAACTCCGTGCTACCATCTGGCCCACAAATACTTTAAATGTGCAATTTCATTTGATAAAACGTCATATATCTTTTGTATCTATGTCTATGTTAAAGACACCATCTTGTATTCTGACAGACTGATATTTGTGAAGATTATGGAAAATCCCTCTACTCTAGAAATCCCTCTTTGGGCCAGCCTTGGTGCTCAAGGATCGAGTGTGGAAATGCCATCTACCTGGTGGGCATCTGGACACATGGAAGGCAGCAGATTGTGACAGGGCCTGGAGCCAGCTGCGACAGCTGCCTGAGCGCTCAGCGCCGGTGGACAGCCCGTGTGCGCCGTGGCCCCCAGAGCTCAGCATCCCGGGAAGACGGAGATGCGGGCCTGTGATGCTGCGTGGGGCTAGCAGAGGTGGGGCGTAACAGGGTGCTGTGGGCACACAGTCGCTCGCCTCTGTGGGGACACTAGCGAGGGCTACCTTACCCGTGCTCCGGTCTTCTTGGCAGGCTGGTTTCGGGTATTTTAGCGAACCTCTCCACTGAAGAGTGAAACAGAAAGCACGCAGAGTGCAAATGAGCAAGTGGATCTGTTCTCCGTAACCCGGTGACGGGGCCAGCGCAGCACCCAAACCCGTGGAAGAGCTTTTCTAGCAGTGCGATCAATGAGACGATCCACCACTCTTCCCTGACGTGACTGCCAACCGAATGAGTAACATGAACATGGAAAGCAGAACTGGGGGCTCTCAGAAAGCACCTTGCCCCGAAGATTGGTAAGGACATCTATACTGATAGAACTAATTTAACTAAAAACCATCACCCAGCTAGCCCCATGGCCTAGAGGTTAAGGGAGACAGATGCCATATCACGGACCACAGTTGAAATCTCTGCTCTGGAGACTCGCAAAATGAGCTGGGCACATGTGCCCCGAATCCTGACAGGGTAGAGGCACGGGGAGAGGGGACTGCAGTGTGGCCACACCCACTGGGGGTGCTTTCTCTCTTTGTCTCTCTCGGTCTCTGTCTCTCTCTCGCCAGCACAGGTACTCCCTGACCATTAAAAGGAGAAAAGCATCATCTTAGGTATACCAGCATAAAAACCAGCGGGGTGAAAGGCACGCTCACCACAACCGTTTCATTTGCTTTGCCTTGACTTGCCGGAGGGTGCGTGCACTTGCGCGAGAGGCGGAAGGGCAGGGAAGGTGAGAACACACGCCCCAGTGCGTGGCCATGCTGCCCCCTCTCTCCGACGATTCCCCTCCTTTCAGGGTTTTGGGCACTCACACACATGCCCAGCACGCTTCTCGAGCCGTGGAGTCTGGGACTCAGTTTGTGTAGTGGGTGCTGTGGGTTCCAGCCACCTCAGCCATCATGCCACCAGCCCATCCGGCCCAGCTAGGAGCATCTCAGGCTCTGTCTGTCCCGAGTGGTATTCCAGCATCGCCGCCTCTCGAGGAGGTCTTCGAGATAGCATCCGGCAGGGAGCGGCGCGCTCCATTTGAATGTCTACACTGCCTTCTCCACTCCCTCTCTCCACACTCTCACTGCGCCCAACGTCCTTTGTTTCCGGGCTGCTGGGTAAGTGTCTGGGGCAGGAGTGTGCCTTAACCCTGTCCACGTGCTCCTCGAGCAGTCAGCAGAGGAGAAAGCACCGGCTGAGAGAAGCAGGTGGGTGGCCGGGCCAGTGAGAAGGCCGTTTACGTGGCAGCGGTGACTAGGAAAAGCAGGAGGCAAGAAAGCACTCTGGCCAGCCCTGGCTGACTGCAGGTAGTGCTATGGGAACAGTGGGCAGGACGTTTGCAGAGACCACAGAAAGGCAAAGTGAGACAGGAAGTCATGCCTCCCGGGGTGAAGAGCGAAAGTGTCCGAGAAGACAGCTGGGGTCCCCGTCCCTGAGCTTGGCGGAGCAAGAAGAGACACGGCAGCAGGGGAAGGAGTCCTTGTGGTGGGAAGGCCCCCGAGCGTGAGCGTCAGGGCAATCACAGTGACCCGGAAAGTGAAGAAGAAATGGCTTCTGGGGCAGCTCGAAAGGGCTTCTGGGGCAGCTTGGGGGAGCCAGGGAAACCCGCAAGTCTGCGCTGAGGAATGTGTCAGGGCTGCAGACCTTCAGGGGCTCGTGAAGAAAAGCGCAGTCACGGACAGAGACCTGGAGGCGAGGGCAGGGAGTCCAGGGAGGGGTGGAAACCTCAGGGCAGAGACAGGCAAGAGCGGTGTCAGAGGCGAAAGCGACACGGGAGGACGTGAACACGGGAATCGGCCTGTGTGTGACAGAAGAGCCCTGTGATGGGCTGAGCTGTGACCCCACCGCGTTCCGATGGAGCCCTAACCCTCCGCACGCGGACCATGACCGCGTTAGAAAGAGGCTTTACAGAGGTTGCAATGTTAACATTAGGTCCCTTATTTTAACAGGAGGCTTTACAGTGGTTAAATGTTAACATTAGGTCCCTTATTTTAACAGGGAAACCTTGTGAAGACACAGGAAGAAAACCGCCTCGGAAGACACCAGCTCTGCCCACACCTTCCTCCCGGACTTCCAACCTGCAGGCCGCAGTTCTGTGTGAGCACGCAGGTGGGGTGCCTGGTCTCAGCAGCCCTCCCAGAATAACTCGGGCTAACCCAGCCCTGTGATAAGTTACCGCAGGATGGGAGGAGGGAAGGGGAGAAGAGAAAGAGAAAGAGGGAGGAAGAGAGAGGGGTGTGTGTGTGTGTGTGGGGGGGGAGAATGAGTCAACACAGCAGCATGAACTCTCCAATCAGGAAAAGACTACAAAGAAATAAAACGGAAGATGTTTACAGAGGGGCTCTTTAAATAACACCCTGCACACTGAATTATTCCACGAAGCACATTCTAGAAGCTACTGTGCTGTAACCTCGGCCGGGACAGCGAGCAGGCCCTTTCCCTCACTGTCCCTCGGCACAACACAAACCTCTACCAACATCACACCCAGGGCGTTCTCTCGACGTCTGACGTTTCAAGGGCACGTGAGCACTAAAACACCCTGACCAAAAGCTTCGGCATTTAGGGAAATACGGCAATTGCCAACGATATGGAAGGCACCCGGTATGGGGACTGAATTATCTCGGTGCTCAGCGTCAATCAGAAAACGCCTTTTGATAAGTGTCACCCTGTTGCTAAAAATGTCCACTTTCCTGACACTGCAGTTAGAGTGCACTCAGCACCTTAATCTTTCTTCGATGATTCATGATGGTGCGGTGCCTGAAGGTCATCCACTCGACTTCACTCCATGGCTTTTGCCAAGTGCCTGCCAGCTGCAAGGCCTGGACTTGTCCTGTGGCCACACTCCTGCCCGCTAGGAGATTTGCTGCCTTGCTCCTGCGCAGTCCAAGGGGTGTCAGACCTAGTGGGGTGAGCACAGCCCCAGCGCAGCCCCGAGGGCGCCCATGCCAGGCAGGTTGGGTGTGATGGCCCTGGGCCTTGGCAGAAAAAGCTGGCCTGGCCAGAGAAAGGGCCAGCCCCGGGCTGCAGCGCCACACCCTGACCCGCCTGGTCCCAAGGCGGCCACCACACTGATCAGGACTCCAGGTGAGAGGGGAGGGCAGAAGGGACACGTGGGCGAGAGCAAAGCTCCACAGAGCCCGCTCCCAACTCCCAGTCATACTGGAGTGCAGGGTGCCCCACAGGCACGGGGCATGGACAGCGAGGCTGAGAACCCCGGACCCTGCAATATCCACCTGCTGGAACCACCCTTCCCTTGCCTCCTGGTTTCCGGTTATGAAACAGGAAGACCCACTTTCCTTGGACACAGGCTTGTTACTGCCACTTCACTCGGCCCTGAGATCCAGTACTGACACCCACTAGGAAGCGCCCAAGGACACTGCGCAGGTGGCTCCATTTCAAAAGTGCCCCGATGCTGGATGTTGGTCGGGGCGTCTCAGAGGCCACACGCCATCCCTGATCCCACCAAGCTGGGGCTTCTCACCAAGGCACCAGGACAGATGGCCTTCAGACCGATGGACACCATTGGCTATTGGTTGAAATTCTTGGAACAGAAAATAGCTGCTCAAACCTGACTGAGTTTCTAGCTGTGGAAAGTGATGGAGACACTTAAAATCCTCCTGGGGGTCCCCTGAGGTATGTGGTGTGACCCACCAGCAAAGCCCAGCGCACAGGCGGCCTGTCCTGGGCTGCCCAGGCTCGGCCTGCCAGGGCATGCCAGCTCTGACCAACGAGGGGGGGTGGCCTCGTCCGGTGCTGTCTGACCTCACTCCCCGGTGAGCCCTTCTCCGACTAAGTGCAGCTGGAGTGGCCGCCGAGAACCCTCAGCTTCACGACGTGGCCTCTGACAGTCAAAGGAAGGAGCAGAACAGGACACCTCCGTGTGAGGAGGTCCCGCCGGGGCCCACAGGGAGCCACTGCTCGGGGCTCTCCTGCTAGACACCAGCTCGTCACCCTGAATTCAGAATTCTGTCTAATGAGGCATTTCAGATCTTCGGTAGCTTCGCTGTTCCCGCTGCAGAACTTAAAGCAACAGTGTGTCGGGAAGAGAGGGTCCTTCGACTGGGAAGACGTGCCAATGCCCTGGCTCAGTGAGTGTGGCTGGAGTCTTGGCTTATGAGTGGCTTGTTCACTGCGTGATTTTGCCCAATTAAGCGGCATTTTTTTTTTTTTTTTAAGGATCCTTTAAAATCTTCTGGAACAAAACGGTGCCTGACATAACTGCACAAACGTTAAGCCCAGCTGGGCTTAAGGAGTGCTTCGGGTCCAGGCCAGCTCCTGGCCCTGGTGCTTATGGAATGGTCGGGGTCCCAGCCTCATCACAACCCACGACTTCTGCAGCATACCCCACTACGGAAAGGCGGAGCGCCTCACCTCGCTTCTCGGAGCCCCTGCGGGGCCCGACCCAATTCACACCCTTTGCTGTGTCCACTCAGCACTGTCCTTTCTCTCTCAGACACCGCCGTTGCCTACACTCACCCCTCTCCAGACCTCCCTTGGACTCGCCATATTGTTTGGTAAAAAGATAGCGTATTACAAGGTTTGCAAGACATCGCTTTGAAAGGATTTACTCACCTACTTCTGGAGCAAAACCTTCTAGAATATTCTGAACTGTTTTTCTAAAACACTCTGTAAATATTGTGACTTACTGGTTTAGCAGGAACAGTGAGGAGGGGATGAGACAAATGAAAAGATGAAGAAAATTAGGATTGAGTACAATATATTAATCTTTACCATAGCTACAAAAGGAGTTGAGAAAGTTTATGAGAAATGGAAATTAAAGTATAAGTTTATTGTGGTCTAAACATTTTTGAAATCCATGCATAGATTTTTTTTTTTCTTCTTCTTTCTTTTTAAGTTTTGTTATAGGGCATGAGTGCTTGCCAGAGAGAGAGAGAGAGAGAGAAAAAGGGAAAGTGAGAAATCACCCTCCAGGGGGGATGGCCATGTCTTAGTCCCTTCTCTTCCATTCTTCTCTTGGGATATTGGGGATGCACACACATGCCCCGTGCTATTCTTTCTTTCTTTTAAAAATTGTTTTTGCCATAGACTGCACGTGTTCACTGGAGAAAAGAGAGGCAGAGATAGACGGTGAGAGGGAAAGTGAGAGATCACTCCCAGGGAGGGTGGCCACACCACAATCCCTTCTCCTGGAATTCCAGGCATGCATGTGCATGGACCTGGTGTGGTCTCCAAGGTACTGGGTCCAGGACTTGGGGCGCAGTTGGCCATATGGGAACCTCAATCACTATGCCACCTGCTGGCCCATGCCCAGAGTGCTTTAAGCCATCAGGTCTGGAACTTGAACCACAGAGTTGACCATGTAGGATCCAGACACCTTAGTCTCCACACCACCTGTTAACCCAATCCATGCATAGTTTTTTCATAATATGCATTTTCCATGAACTCTGTGAAGATCCCTTGTGCGTAGAGAAAATAGCAGGAAGAAGCTCTTTGTGTAGGCACAGTCTGCCTCATTCCCGGGGAGCTCCAGACATGAGGCACTCGCCTTCTCCTCCAGCCCATCTTGCTCCTCACACCCGAATCCCTGTCCTACACCTGAGAAACCATTCATGCTCTGCAAGCTGCAAAGCTAAATGCAGATTTGGGGGCTGGGGGCCCATCTCCTTGCACCAGCCTGCCCCAGCTAGCGGCCCTCAGCCCTGGTTGGCAGAATCCCAGTCTTCCTGATGCCAGACCCCTGGCTGTGGCCTCGGGGCCATCCTGCCACACTCAGGGCCTGGGCCCTCAGCTGCAGTTGGGCGCTGACCAAGGCCCGGCTCTGAAGTCGCTGTGCACCCTCTGGCTACAGAGATAGTGTACGGCCATCCGACTGACCTGAAAACATGCTCTGCCTGTTCCCTGCCGCCCCCTCCGGGGAAGATACAGTCAAGGCTGACCACCAGCTGCTGCAGAGCCTGCTGGGCTGGCCCTTTCAACAAAGCTGGGAAGGCTGGGGGCTGTGGGGTGTCGTGGCTGACCTGAGCGGGGCTCCTTGTGAAGCCATGCAAACCCAGCAAGACTCTGAGGCATCAAAAGGACGTGTGGGTGGGATTGAGGACCTTGAAGATTTTCCTTAGGATAGGGTGATTGAATGCCAGGTGTGTGTGCATGCGTGCCCAAGATCCCTAGAGGAGAATGGAGGAGAAGGGATTGTGGCGTGGCGATCCCCCCGGGGTGATTTCTCACTTTCTGTCTGTGTTTCTCTGGCTCATGCGCACTATAGCAAAAAGCTCTCTCTCTAAAAAAATAAGGATAGGGTGATTGAAGTGGTCTCAACTAAAGGACTGAGTGACAGTTAAATAATGTGCTAGCTACAAAAAGGAGACATAAATAAACATGAAAAAAAGAGCCTGAGCACTGCTGGGTGGAACCGCTCCTGCCTGCCGAGTGTGAGGCTGGAAACGGCTGAACCTGGAGTAGTTATGGCAACACCGCCCAGACCGGCACAGGGATTCAGGCGCTGTTATGGGCTCCCCCTCTGTGTAAAAGGCCGTGCCTCTTACAGCGGTACGCAGGGCAGGCCGAGGGGCAGGGCGCACACGAGGATACTGCGTGCCCGCAGTGGCTGCAGCACTGGAGGTTTCCAAATGGCCAGGCTCTGGGAAATCACGGGCATCCAAAAGCGACACACTGCCCAGAGCCAGGGCAGTGCAGACCAGTCGTCCTCAGGAGCTGCTGGCTCTGCTCACCTGGGCAGAACCCAGAGGCGGCTCATCCACCCTGCCGAGCACAGGAGGCTTACCCTGGATTCCGGGCCAACGCTCGGGCCCCGCTGGTGCAGGGGTTAAGAGAGCGCAAGGCAGGCCCTGATGTCCCATGGTTGGCTGGCCTCGAACTGCCATGGTACCAAACACAACATCACAGATGCCACTGAGGAAATTCAACCACTCCTGTGGGGCAAACGTTTCAACCAGGCTTCTCTCGATTTCCACGAAAGAAAAAGCCTTTCCTGAGAGTACTGGGAGGGTGAGAGGGAATGACGGTGCTGAAAGTCTTTCTATTGTCCTGGAACACTTTGTATTCATATGACCTGTGCCCCGCAAACCCATCGGAAGGCCACACGTTTTTACAAAGTTTACAACTTTTGAATCTGACTTATGAATCCGTTTTTCTTCTTGAAATAAAATGGTAACCGAAAAGTTTTCAAGGGGACACTGCATTATGTAATGAGAAGGATTTCAACAAATCAAGACTTCTGGTATGCATTTCATGATTATAGATGGAAATGTTTTAAATATTAACATTCTCCTATGTAATTTTCTACCTTACTGCTAGTTAAAGAAATCAAGCTAATTAAAAGGTACTACTAATAGAATGGGATTCATAAGAAATCGAAGTTGCAGAGGTGAAAAACATCTCAGCTGTCTCCTTCCGTAGGGCAACAGCATGATTATGGTCACGTCAGAAACCAGCTCCTAGACCAGCCGGAGTGGAGGCAGCTAGATCCCACACAGCCAACTGCAGGAGGCCAGTTCTGGCCCCAGCGACCTGAGAAACCCATCAAGAACACGTGTGCGCATGCCCAGAATCCCCAGAGGGAGAGATGGAGGACAAAGGATGGCAGTGGGACCTCTATGGGGCGTGCTTTCTCCCTCACCTGCTCTCTGTTTCTTCGCTTCTCTATGGCGAGTACGCCCACCCTCTGACGAATTTAATCAAACATCCACTTCTAACGATGCAAAATGACTTGACAATGCCAAGACGACAGTGCTAACCAAAAGGTCCCCCAATGAAAGGGGGAGGGTAAAAAGGGGGCTGCCTGGAGTTTCTTGTATTTGTAAAATCATGGCCAATTACAGACATTTGAGCCAACTGGATGTCAATGTGCTCATGAAACACGACTAGCAGATCCTTTTGTGCAGTGGGTATTGTGGGGTCTTTGGGCATCCTCTTCTTATTTCAATAACTATTTGATTTCTAAAGGAAGAAACATCTATAGATCACTTCCTCTGTGCAGGGAACTCACACAGGTCACTTCCTTTTATTTTCTTTTTAAAATTTGCTATGGGAGCATGTACTCCCCAGAGAGAAAGAGAGGAAAAGTGAGAAAGCACGCTCCAGGAGGGATGGCCATGCTGCAATCCCTTCTCCATTTCTCCTCCTTTGGGGATTTTGGCCACGCAAGCACAAGCACCTTGCATGTTTTTCAAGCTGTCCGGTCCAGGACTCAAACCATGCACTCAGTCGGCCATGAGCAATCCTCTGGCTGACCTGACTACCACACCAGGGTTGGCCCGTGCCCCTGTTCTCTGAGTATCCCCTTTGCAGTGCAGGGGCTCAGTTCCTCCAGAGCAGTGAGCTCTGTGGAGGCGCCTGTCTAGCAGTGAGCATGCTCGGGGTGGGTTAGGATGGGCCCCACCTCCGCCTCCAGCCCCAGCTTGGCCCTGCCTACACTGGGGAGACCTGGGACTCCACCAGGCTTCTGTTCCCTGACGCCCCTCGGTTCTGGCTCTAGGCTGAGGATAAGCTTTAGGGTCTTTCCTATCACAGCCCTGCCATTTAGAGCAGGCACTTCCTGGAGCTCTTAACCTGGAGCCCAAGTGCCCCAAGAGTGAATGAATGTGGAGAGGAAGTGTCTCCCCACTCCTCGACTTCTAAAGGCAATTATGCATGAAAGCTAACTACAGCAGTAGTGCCCACGCCTTGGCTCTGCCACCAGTGGACACTCACACTTAGAGCCACATTGCGAGAGGTCTTGCAATGCCCTCAGTGCCCACTACTGCCAGACTGGGGGAGGCACTAGGCCCGCCTCCAGCACCTGATATTCAAAGTGCTGGTAAAGAAGGCTTGGCAGGTGTCCCCAGGTGCCAACAGGTGCTGCCAGGCAGTCCTCCAGGGGCCTGGCTGGGGTAAGAGGCTGCAGGAAGGGGCTCCTGGGTTCACTGCTATCCCAGTGATCTCAAGAACAGCCAACAAGAGACCTCCATCTCTCCTCTTTATGAAAAGGCAGATGCCAGGATTTCCTCTGAAACAAGTTACTAATTAAATTTTCATCTTAATTCAATTCAGTGGAATTCAAACTCTTTTTTATTGGATTAGCTTTATTTACAGTTTCCACTGATGTCCTTTAAGCTTGGTCATCTTACTGGTTTATCTCACAGTTAGAGAACCCGCCTTGGGAGAGTTCTCTGGGGTGTGATGTTTCATCATGTGTGTCATAAAAGTGATCAAGGGGGGGCAGGCAGCGGGTCTCTGCAGGGGCTGGGAGCAGCCCTGCCCTGCTCTGCAGTTCGCCTGCGTTCGTTCTTTTTCCTTTCCCTGGGAGGACGCTAACCTGATACTGCAGGCCGTGCTCCACTTTCTCTGGGCCAGTGTGGAGGAGGAGGAGAGCTCCCCCAGGGGTGTGCTGTCTGCCACCTGCCACCTGCCACCTGCAAGCTCCCTCTGCAGGGGAAAGTGCAGTGGAAACAGCCCTCTTGCATAGAGCAAAGGGAAAGAAATCATGATTCGCGTAGCATTTGGATGACTTGATAAGTTGTACTTTAAAGGTTTGCAGTATTCTAGTTACAGTTAATCCAAGCTTCTTGTGAATTCACTTCCTGTTATGTTGCCACTGTAACATTTTTACTTTTCCACGGCTGGGAAGCAGATTAATTCTTGCAGCATTAATGTTTATGTGGTACATTTTTACCCAATTTCCGACTGACAACTCCTGGATGGCAATGTGGACACTAAGCTTGATACTCAAAAATTGCCTAACACGTATGTATTGATAAGGGAAAAACAATTGTTTTAATAGCTGTGTGCACACAATTCTAAATTTACAATATATTAATAACCACTTTTTCCTTTCAATAGCTATAACTGATAATAGTAATATCTATAACTTCGTGTTCTGATATTGGAAAATGTTTGATCTTTAAGATAAAAAAAAAATAGAAAGTACCCTCCCAATATTTTTTCTGGAAAATTTCCCTTCGGTTCTCAAGAGAGCTGAATACATTTCAACTTTCAATATGATCTAATCTATTATGAGACAGTATTTTCTTATCTTCTTCATCCAAGAACTCAATAAAACATCTTGAGGAAGCTTGCCAAGTACAGTGACGGAGAATTAGTATTTATTTTACAGAAATTATTTTTAAAGTAGCAATTTCTTCCATCGGAGTGATTTTTCCAATGTAACAATCATGTTCCCAAACCATTATTTTCTTGCATTGTTTCCAGAATCGTTAAAATACCTTTCCCTTTGTGCATGGGAAAAAGGAAGCAGCAATAGTAACCTTTTCCGTGCGGTTGGAAAGAGTCGAAGCGCTTGCTGCTCCACGCTTGCTGCTCTGCGCAGCAGTCAACAAGCTCTCGGAATTCGGACCCGCAAATCTGAAGACTGCCGTTCATTCAGCCCCAGCTGCAGGGCCTGACGGACACCCACCCGTCCCTGGATTGGCCCCTGCTCTGTAGCCACAGGAGTTGCAGCAAGCCGCGCTGGGTGGGGAAGTGGGGAAGGGGCAAGTTCAGGCACAGTCTCCCTGCCTTTCCGGCCACACCTGCCCTCGTCTCCCTGCCCTTTGTCACCTGGTTGACTCCAGTCTGCTACTTCCCAGCTTTCCCACTCTGGTGTCCGTGGCCTGCCATAAGGCCAGTACCCTCTGGGCCTCACTAGACTCGTGCCCAGAAAGAGGACCCCGAGAACCAGGGGCAACGCGGAGAATGGGGAAGGGCCGGCAGCACTTGGCACCGTGCGAATAAACGGACGAGTGACGTGTGACAAGGAGACAAGTGAGCGATTCCACCTGGTCGTGGTCTGTCAGCTCGTTGGGCCGGAAAGTGCAGACATGACCACAATATTCCTGCCATGACGACAAGTTCTTGGTGGGTCTGGGAAATGCCTGACCTTCTCGTTTATTAGCCATGAAACAATGTTCAGAAAAATGGGCGGACACTCACAGGTCAGCCTAGCCTTGGCCACCGTCACACGGTGTTCCCTCCAGGGACGTCACAGGGACGTGTTGGGGACTGCTGCCCTCCAGCCGCATCACCAAGCGCCCAGGTCACCAGGCCCCTGTGGGCGGTCAGGCTCATGGACAACGCGTGGCACCCTAACCAAACCAGAATGCGGAGCTGCCTATCCGTAAGCGACAGACGTGAGTGGTTCTGGCATCCCTGCTGGACAGGGAGTCCCCCCTGCATGGCCGGCAGCTCCGTGCACGGCAGGCACTCTGCAGAAATGCTGGCACTGACTAACCACCTGCAGCCCCGGGAAGGGCACTGCTGGCCCTCCACTGCTGCTCCTCCCAAGGGCTGGGTGAGCGTCTCTGAGCAGTCTCGCTGTCAGGGCTTACGAGCCCTCGGGGTCCATCTGAGGGGTCCGAGAGAGCAAGATACCAGCAGAGCTTTCTATGAAGCTGGACATCCGGGGCTGCACAGGGCCTGACCAGGGAGTCCAGGCAAGGTGGGCTGGGGCGGGCCGGGGCTCGGTCATACCCATACCCCCGAAGCTCACTGGCGTGGTGGCTGGTGGGGACAGGACCTGCAGATGGGTGTGTGGCAGAGGTGGGCTACGACTGGGGCAGGGTGAGGCTTTCACCCTGGCCGCCCTAGAATCACGTAGGAGCTTTTCCCACAAGCCTGTGCCAAGACCTGACCCCAGCATGGAGTCTGGACCCCCATGGCTGGGGTAACCACATGCTCCCCGTGGGGTCCTATTTCCCACCAGGCTGAGAACATGTTAGAGCAGAAAGAAATGACACTTAGCTCCTGTCCTCCCCCCTCCTCTCCAACTACCTCAGCAACACTTCGGGGACAGATGAGGCCGTGACTCAAGGACGTCGGGGCGGTGGCAGCACTATTGATGAGGGGGCCAGTGTGCGGTGAGACCGCCTCCCTCACACGTGCAGCAGGTCTATTCGGGCCGGGGAAGGAGCTGCCGGGCTGTGGGGCGGCGCTCACAGGAGCCTGGACTCACTGTGTGCAGGGCTGTGCCAGTAGACACCTGCGAGCCCGTGCTGTCCCTCGGCAGGTGGGACAGGCATCTCCTATTACTTCTAGGAGATGGGAAAAGTGAACAGAAATGCACATACGTCCGCATTTTGCAAGTGCACATTCTCCTTGTCGATGCTCGGAGTCATGGCAGCGCCCATGAACTGTCCCGTGAACCAAGGAGAGAGTACTCCCAGAGCCACGGCGGAGCCTCGCAGCTGGTGTGGGGCTATTTTTAGGACGCAGTGCTGTCTGCATCCTCCTGCCTGCCCTACTGGCGAGAACAGTGGCTATTTCCCTCCTAACACTCAAGCATAGTGATACCTCAAGCAGCAGAGTCATCGCGGGTGGCAGTTATGCTCGTCCCCGTCCCCTGCACGCAGCACAAACGACACGGTGATTCATGGGAGCACTACAAAAACCCAGTCTCCTCAGTGACTCAGACGGCTCACCCACGCCCTGCTCACCGCTATGCGCGCCACGCTCTCCCAGCTCCCTCTACGCGAGCCACGGTCCTGGTCACATCTGCAGGTGAGACTCGCCTGCACCTTCCCAGCTGGGCCTTCCTTGAGGCTTCCCAGCTAGCAGCAGCCTCCGGAGAAGCGAGATGTGGAGTGGGCGAAGGACCACCTGCTGGGTCCTGTCTCCTCCCAGCCCCCAACTAGGGTCTCAATGTGACCTGGAGACAGCCAGGTCACGAGGCCACGGAGTGACCCTGATCTGACTGCTGTTCTTAGAAGAGGACCAAGCACACCAGAGGGGTGACGGTGAGGGCACGGGGCGGAGAGCGGCCTCAGGACCAACCCTGCTTGCCCTCAGCCCTGGATCTCTCGTCTCCGGAAGGCAAGACAGTGTTTGCGGCGCCAGCCCTGCCCTGGCACTGCCACTGTGGCCTGGCGGACTAACAGGGCTATCTGTGCAGTACAGGTGAGAGCCCCACAGGCTGCTGATACCCAAAGGGCCACCCATCTTCGTCACCTTTTCCGAAGAGATGCAGTGGCTTTACGGTGACAAGAACAATGCTGTTTCTAGGTTTAGCTTTTTTTTTTTTTGGAGAGGTTTTTGCTACAGGGCACGTGTGCTTGCCAGAAAGATAGAGAGAGACAGAGAGATAGAAAGCGAGAAATCACCCCCAGGGGGGATGGCCATGCTGCAATCCCTTCTCCATTCTCCTCTCAGGATCTTGGGTACACATGCGCATATGCCCGGCATGAGTTTAAGCCACTGGGTCCGGGACTCAAACCGCAGTTTACTACATGGGAGTCCAGCGACACAGCCATCACGCCAACTGCTGGTCCAGGTCTAGCACTTTGGAAGCAGTTCCGAAGACGGGCTGTGTGTGTGTGTGTGCACGTGCTCTCAGTGACACGTGTGTAGACCCAGGGAAGCCGTAAAGTGGACCTCCCCGATACGCCACATCACTGAGCAAGCTGGAGTGCACACACCCAGACGGGTGGCGATATCTGCACTTCCTTTATCTAAGATCCCAGAGACCAGCATGTCAGCAACGCAATCCCTAGAATCCCACACCGATTTTGCCCCAAGTGCTCAGCCTCGAGGATGCCTTAGTCCTGATGTCCTGAGCACCTGCTGCCACCGGTACCCCTGCTCGGTGGACAACAGTGATGATCACACACGTCACAGATAGTAAATGACCGTCTGGAACCAGCAAGCAGCTTCAGTGGCCCCAGGCTTGACCTGCCACCCTGGCAGCTTTTACTCAGGCTGGCGGGGTTCAGAGCCTGGCCACCCATCAGCTGCTACGAGAACACGAAGCTGTGTGAACGCGACATCGTGGAGCTGCAGTCTCCTCATCTGCACAAGGACCACCGGTGCAGGGGAACCAAGGCAGGCTCAGCATCCCCCAGCAGGAGGGACGGAAGTGCCAGCCGCAGCTTTTCCAGGCCATCCTGTGTGGCTGAGCCCAAGGGGAAGAAGGAGGTGCCGAGTGCGGTGTGAGGAATTGTCAGGCAGCCCTGGGTTCCCTGCCCCTGGCAACATATCATTAATTAAAAAATGGACACCCAGGAGGTGGCCAGTGCAGAAGGAGAACCCCGATTCATGCCAGATCCGTGGCTTTTTGGGGGCCTGTGCCCACGGGGTGGTAGAACAGGTCTCTGGCCAGTGCCACCAGCGCCTCCTGCCCCAACCCTAGAGCAGAAGCAGGAGATCCTTTGGGCCTGTCACACTGGCCTGCGAGGCCGGAGGTTTACAGAGCTGGTTCTCTGTGAGCTCCAGACTGGAACTTTCTGTGGGGTACTCTGTCTGTGAGGTGCCAGCACTGGCTGGCATGCCGTTTACATTCACATCAAGACCAAAACCTCATGGCTTTAATTTCAAAAATCCTACATGGGAGCTATGGGTTGTTTTCTTTTGGCTTGTTAAATGATACAAGATACAAAGAATTAGAAGTATGCTTTTAATATTTTCACCAGTTCATTTTAAAATCACAGGATTTTTTTATCCCATCGTGGAGAACTAAGATACTTCTAGGTAGTCAAAGAGGGTGTAATTATTACAGACAGTCCAGAAACTGATGTCCTCTCTGTGCTCTGAATGCGCCCCAGGTCTGCGTGCTGAGGTGCGGTGCTCAGCGGGGAGATGTAATCCGATTACAGGTGAAAAGTGGAGCCTTTGGGGGATGGATGATTGGGATGAAGGTCATTAGGGTGGGGTCCCCACTACTGCCTCCTGGCCCTTTATAAGGGACACACAAACACACACGGGCACAAGTTCTGCTCAAGCTCCTTGCCACGTGACACCAACGTGGCCTCGGGACCGACCAACCCCCGCCAGATGTGGAACCTGGACCTCGGACCTCCAGAACTGAGCTGAAGAAATCTCGAGCCTCTACAAATCACCCAGGGGCAGGTATTTTCTGTTACTAGCGACATAACAGTCTAAAAAGTCGCTATTGCTACATGGACTAGGAGATTTATCATTCATTTAAGGCAAGATAACCACAATTCATAAAGCAGCAGGCGAGACATTGATAACATAGGCCAGAGAATTCAGTTCGGTCGAAACCTCAGGAAATGATCAAAGTTATCATTTTATGTGATAAACTAAACTTTAAAATTTTGCACACAAAATCATTAAGCTGATATTTTTATGGTACTTTGCTACATAGACTAGGAGATTTATTATTCATTTAAGGCAAGATTACCACAATTCATAAAGCAGCAGGCAAGAGACATTGATAACATAGGCCAGAGAATTCAGTTCGGTCGAAACCTCAGGAAATGATCAAAGTTATCATTTTATGTGATAAACTAAACTTTAAAATTTTGCACACAAAATCATTAAGCTGATATTTTTATGGTACTACACATGAACCCCCTTTAAAATTGCTCTACGATTTCTCCAGGGATATACGAACGGTGTACACTCGATTCAGAAAGTTCAGTGGAGCAGCGAGTCCTTCTCTATGAAAGAGGCAAACAAACCTCTTCCAGCTCTGTAGCTTAAGGAAAATAACCCTAAAGAAAGGAATCCCAACAGACAGAGAAATGTAAGTGAGATATAACCAGCCCTTCTTTTGAGGCAATGGTTGGTTTGGTAGCAGTCCCGGTTCTCTTGGAATCTGATGCCTTTCCAAAGCATATTACCTCCAGCTACGGCAAGAGCGTGGCAATTCCTGCAAGGTACAGACCAACCGCAAGGGCCTAGCTTCTGGCGCGTGCAGAGGCACGGCGCCCAGGCTACTGAACCCGACCACGGTTCTTTCCTGCATGGAATCCTGAAACATTAATGACTACTCAGCTCTTCAGTTCTTTCACTGCATTTTGAATATTTTATGTATGCTGCACGTCACTGTCTTTGGAAAGCTGTATGTGAAAAACCAGCGTGCGCGCGTACACACACACACACACACACACACACACACACACACACGAAATGAATTTGGTGTTTTAAAGTACCACCTCGCTTCAGATATTGAAGAGGTAATATAACACAACATCCCAGGTGGAGGGCACTAAGTTCTATTAAGACTTTACCAAATGAATAAATAAAAACGCCAATAATTGTTCTCACTACGAAGTCTCTAACTGGCGAGCTGTACACGAGACTGAATGCTAACCACGGAGAAGGAAAATACCCCTGGAGCCTGTCCACCTTAACGAAGCACACGGGAACCGGTAGGCCAGTTACTATTCATGGCATTAATTAAAAGCAGAAAACGTTTACTCTGCCAGGCTCGCTCTCTTAGAAAGTGACTGCTTTTCATTTGAAGCGCTCCTTTTCCTGCATCTGTCAGAAAGCAAGCTGTGATCTCGGTGCCCTCTAAGTTCTCCCCATCTAAAATATTAGGATTCTGTGATTTTATAAGCCAAAATTACAGTTTTCTTTCCCTGATCCCAAAGTCATCCTGGGGGATCATCTTGTTACCGGCAGACAGTAACAGATTTTTCAGTTCTGATTAGCAATGATTAAGAAAGCAAAAACAAGGCATTCCTATGGAATAGTTTTCCACATCATTTGTACAAATTCTGTTTGAAAAACAACTGAGGACCCCCCCCCCACACACACACACACACTCTCTGTGGCTTTTGGGGCCATCACAGGGCCTCACATCCAGAACCGATACTGAACCGTGGGACTAAGAACGAACCTCCGATGCTCCAGCATTACACCTCACTCAAAGATCCTTCCAGATCTGTTACAGCCATACTATTCCTAAATCAAGACACACACGCACTGCCACGAGAAAAGACAACTAGCAGGGTGGCGCAAGATTAAGTGACCTTCTCTGCTGGAGTTGGGGCTGTTTGTGTGGAGTCCCAGGGGCTCCACCTCCAGGGAAATCGGCGGAACAAGCATTATTTGATTAGTGTGAAAGAGCCTGCAGTGAGAGGGACAGAGACAGGCCACAGGGAAGAACGGATCCCTTCTGATGTGCTGGCTGCAGAAAGATCAAACCGAGGTTATTCAGGGTCTTTGAAAGAAAACAGTGATTCCACATGATTCTAAGAGACAGCCAAATAAAAAAACATATTTTAAGTAATCTTTAATATCAATTCAGGAAAACCCCAGGGAATTTCATGGTCCGAAGCATCTAAGATGGGAAGATAAAGCCTTCCCTGCATGCCTGCAGCCAGTCAGGACCACGTCTCCGGTCCCCTCGGTCCCAGCTCTCTGGTCCTCCAGGAGTTTCTCAGTAAAGCTCCCATCAGGTGCAATGGTGAGGGGACTTGGTGACCCCCCAGCTTGGCCCTTATTTCAGGATTTTGATAAAATCTTTAGCCCTGATAAAGGATTTAACCCCTAAGGGAATGAGGATGCAAAGGCATAACTGGGTCTGAAGGAGCCCAGGACCTGAAACCTGGAGGGACAGAGAACGGGAGGGAAGGAGAGGCAGGGGGACAGGTGTTTCCTGGAAGGAGTCTGGCCTTGTCACTCCAGGAAGCCCTCAAGCCACATTTCTGCCTCTCCAGAGATTTCTCAAGAGCAAAGCGTTCACCTTTACACCGTGGGGCGCTGAGAAGAAGGGCGCAGGGGAGCGATTCGCCAGCAGTTAGCTGCTCCCTCTGGGGAGCACCAACCTGCTGGCCCCCTGAGACATCTGGGGAGGAGACCCGTGAGGAGTGTGAGCCTGTGTGTGTGTGCGTGTGTGTGTAAGGGAGGGAGATGGGTCTGCCACTTGGACCCCGAGGTGCATGGAAAGTTCCAATCTTCACAGCGATGACAGGGACAGGGAGATGGGGCAAGCAGATGATCCAGAGAGGAGAATTTGGGAGGGACAGGGAGGAGAAGGGGAAGGGGTTAGGTGAGAAGGAACCGGGGAGAAGAAGGAGAGAAGGGGAGCGAAGGGGAGGGAGAGTGGGAGAGAATTCTAGAGAGACTGGGGGATGCGCTAGAGAGACCAGAGCCCAGCAGACAGGACCGAGGCGCGGCGGGGGCGACAGAGACAGGATGGAGACGCAGGGACGGGAAGAACGCGCTTGGGCCGAGCGACGCGCTCCGTGCACCGGCGTCGGAGGCTTATTTAGGAGCCCCCAGTCGG
>NW_006209557.1:32879-33247 GCF_000334495.1 Tupaia belangeri chinensis
GGCGCGGGAGGGCCCCCCGGTGGTAGGCGCTGGACCAGCCGCGCGGCGTGAGCAGCTCCATGCAGATGGCGCCGCCGTCCAGCACGTAGCCGTTCTCCAGGCGCGGGCTGAGCACCCGCATGAAGGGCGGCGAGAAGGGGAAGTTGTCGGGGAAGGTGAGGTTGAGCAGGATGAACTCGGTGTTGGTCTCCTTCATGTCCTGCCACAGCACCGAGTCCTTGTCCACCTGGTGCAGCTTCACGTTCCAGTCGAACAGGCTGTCGTCCACCAGCTCCACGGAGATGAAGCGGTCGCTGAGGCGCGCGATGTCCTGCAGCTCCTTCATGAGCCGCCGGCTGCGCACCTGCGTGCAGTGCTGCTGGCGCGCC
>NW_006209557.1:34299-61033 GCF_000334495.1 Tupaia belangeri chinensis
GTCGCAGCAGGTGGGCCAAGATTCCGGCCCCGCCATACCTCCTTAGGACAGTCTGGGGAAAGGGTGGCAGCAACCTGTGTACTGGGGTCCCTGGGGACCAGGTGGAACCCAGTGTCTTCCCATAGCGGATCTGGGCGGACGGGGCTGGGCCGAGCTTCATGGACGCCTTTATAGCGACCGCTGGAGCAGCCTCAGCACCCGGCCCGGGGCAGCGTGCCTGGGGCCAGCCTTCGGTCAGTGTGAACGCCCCCTGCCGTCCGCCCGCTCTACCCCGCGCGCCGCGCTGGAGGGCCTCTGCGTTCTGGTGAGGGGTCCCTGGAGGAGGGGACCACAAGCCCTGCCTGTGGTTCCTGTCTAAAAGGCTGCCAGGAAACGCCAACGCCAGCTCCAGCTCTGGAGGAGCCCCTGACGCCTCGGAGCCGGTGGGCGCTGACCTTCGGACCGCCTTCCACTCGGGAGCTCTTCCTCCGCTCCCTCTCTTCCTCCAACCCCGAGAAACCCTTTTACTCAATCTGTGGCATTTCAAGCAAAACGCAATTGTTATCCCTGGGGGCTGGAAGGGCCGGTGAAGCCTCAGTGTGTCACACGCATCCCTGTGTGTGTGTGTGTGGGGGGGCACACTGTACTGTGGTGACACATGGTACCCGTCACTGAAATACAGGACGGAAGTCCTCACTAACCTAAACGGTTTAGGGTTCTAAACTTCACTCCAGTTCGTCGCCTTTTACATCAGGGAGGTGACTGGTTTTTACCATATTTCTTTCCAAATTATTCGAAGTTCTTGCTGTGAGTGTCTAATCACTTAGGTCACTGTGGAGACACTTGCAGATCCAAAGGCAGGGGTTCAGTTTGAGGGGTTGTCTAACAGGAGAGCGAGTTGCCAGCTTGTGGTGACGAGCAGGAGGGGCCACCTCCTCTGGCACTTGGAGGGGTGACCTGGTAGACTGGTGCGTTCCCAGAGGGCAGGGTGGCCTGCTGTTTTCAAGAGGGTGGACCTGAAGGCCGCAGACTGGCCCAGGCGGGTGTCTGGTGGCTGGTGCTGGACTCTCAGCTCTTGCAGCATCCCGACACTGTTTGTTTTGATCTCATGGTTTGCTTTGGTTTGGGGAATCTGTTTGACCCAGCTCTGCTTTTTAAAGATAGTCCGAAGGAAGAGGACCGTGTCTATCCTGAAAGTCCTGTGAGTTCGCTTGGCCAAGGGGAGAGGGAGGTGTGAAGGGCGGAAAGCCGGCCTTGGAAAGGGAAGGCAGCGTTGCGTGTTTCAGTCCTCAACTTCAGACACCCTCCCAGCTTCATCTGACCCATTTAACGGGCAAAGAAACTGAGGTCAGAGAGGCTCAGCAGCTGGTCCAGCTCTGCCCTGTGCTCAGAGGCCTCCTGGGACCCACCCCTCTGGAGGCCCTCTGCCTCCAGACTCTGTGCCTTGGGTGATCAGCTGCCCGGCCGGCAGGCTGCATTGCCAGGTACAGTAGCTGCCTCAGCCACAGGAGGTGAGAAAGCTTCCCCTGGGCATGACTGTCACAGTGTAGAACCAGCTGGCCTTAGGTGAGGCTCAGAGGCTCACACTGGTCACCATGTGGCAGCACGGTGACCAATCCCGCCTAGAACGGGGATGTCATCAGATGTGGTTTGGAGGTAGTCATGGCTCCTATAAGGACTTTGTTTCCAGGTGGACCTACTGGTAGGGTGACCATGTAACTTCTTGTTCGATGATTGATTTCTTCATTTGTAATTCTTAAAAATTAATTCTATTCATAAGAAAGCATGTGTGTATACTTGGGAGGGGAGGGGCAACTTCCACACGGGCTACTCATGCCGTGATCAGGAGAGGAGACTGGGATCCTGGCAATGCTTGCCTCACGTGCTGTTCGGTTGACTCGGGATGCAAACCTGTGGTGGCCATGTGGCTTCCAGCACTGCAGTTAATATGCTAACGCTGCACCACTGAGGCTGGGCCTGCAGGTATTTTTTTTTTTTCTTTTTTGAGAATGAAAGGATCATGATTAATATTAATGCTGGGGCAAGAGGCCAAACCAGGGCCAAGGGAGACTGTGTCGTCTTCCTTATCATTGATCCATCACACTCGCAGAATCTTGGATCAGCTCTTTAGAAGGCTCAAGTCAAATGTTAGTTAAAAGCAGGATACAACTAAGTTTACAAGGAGAGGGACGTGCTAAGTAAATGACATCTAATCCACTTGAGAGCACATCACACAGCAATACATTATAGTTCTGAAGATTACATAGCAACACGGAAATATTTATGACCCACATCATAATTTTAAGTGAGAAAGCAGAGCACAAAATTATATCTGTACTGTAGCTACAACTACATAAAACTATGCATAGGGAAGGAGACTACAAGGGGAAGGTTTGAATGATTACAGGTAGGCATTCTCACCTATTTCCTCCTCTCCAGCCATGGATCCAAACATTATTTCTGACGTGACAGTAACATCAGGGGAAGGTAGGAGGGCTTGTAAACATCCCTCCTTCTCCTATCCCAGAACATTCTAGAAAGTCCTATCTCTCCAGTGGAATGAATTTTTACTTGCCCACTCTGCAGTGTCTAGGGGCTACATTTTGTTGATTCATCACACATTTTGTTGTTACTGACATTCTCTTTTGATTTTTAAAAAATATTCTACAAAAAGTGTGTTGCAATCTTAATGAAAACAATTATTACCAAATTAAAAAATATATCTTAGTAAAGGTTAGATTTACAGGACCAGCAGTGTGGTAGGTAAGGACCACCGACCACTGTTCAAGTCCTGGACCTGGAGGCTTGCTTTCTCACTTTCTAGTCAAGTTAAAAAATAATACTAAACAAAACTTAAAAAATAATTCTTTAAAGAATTAAGTTTACAACATTGGGATAGTAAATAAAATGATCTCTAAGGACAACTTGGGTCTCTAGTGCCGCCTACATTCTCAAATAGTGACGGGGCAGGCAGGAAGGGCAGTGGTTGGGGAATCTGGAGCCTGACCAACCCAGCGTAGGGAAGAGGGGAAGGAGGGAGGGATTCTGCATATCACAAGAGGCTGCTGTCCAGGACGTCGTATCTGCCAGCAGCCCCTCCTTTGAGTGGTTAATCAAGGTTCCAGATGCTGCTGTCTCCAGCCACAGTGTATAAAAACTGGGGGTTGCCCGTTTATTCATTGCCTCAAAGCATTGCCTCCCAATTTTTTTCAGTTGATCCTGTTTTCTCTTAAAGTCACCAGGACATCAACGGTACCACCTTGAAACACCTGCCCCAAATCCATACATGTTGTCTAGTCTCTTGAACTGCAGTGTCAAGATCACCATGAAAACTCAGACATTTCCTACTACAGGCATTTCCTGCAAAGCAGCACAGTGAAGGCCTATGATGTCACCAGGTCATGGGACCTATTGTGCCTCCTGCTTCTCTGTCATCAAAGCTACCTGCTGGCATTTGCCTCAGCTCCAGCGCTGTCCCGGGGACTCCAGGTACATTAACCCATTAAATCTCATGACAGCTCTGCTAAGCAGGGCCTGTGTTTATCCCGACTTGATAGACAAGTAAACTGAAGCCCAGAGAAATGAAGTAACCGGGCAGCGAGTAGTCTGCAGGGCCAGGATGCCCACCCAGGCAGCCTTGGCCCCAGCTGGTGCTTTGACCACTGTGCTCTGGGCACCCGCTGCGTGGGGTCACCTGGAGGCAACAGTGAAGGCACGCCTGGCCTTTTGGAGCAGAGGCTCCAGGGAGGATGTCTTCACCATCTTCTGCTCTCCTAGAAAAGCAAGCTAGTACACGCTGGAGGAAGGGGGTTGGGATATTGAGGAATGTGACATTCCCATCTGCATTTGCCGAAGGCACAGGACGAGTGCTGGAAACTCAGCCTTCCATGTGCAACACCGACACCAGAGGTCCCGGCTGTCGGTCTTGCCCACAGTTACACAGGAGACTGTGGGGCAGGGCATCTGGGCCCCTTCCTGATGCCTTGTCCAAAGCGACTCTCAACCTGCCACATTCCACTGGCTCCTGGGCCTCTTTGGGATGAAGAGAAGGGAAGGTGAAGAGGGCC
This sequence comes from Tupaia belangeri chinensis, assembly GCF_000334495.1. NCBI lineage: Eukaryota > Metazoa > Chordata > Mammalia > Scandentia > Tupaiidae > Tupaia > Tupaia belangeri. The sequence goes on from NW_006209557.1 coordinate 38,346, forward strand.
AGGAAAACAGGAGGAGGCAGGGCAGGTGGGGAGCCCCGTGGCCCACCTCAGAGGAGGACTCAGAAGGCAGAGGACTCCATCAGGCTTGTACCATTGCACCCCCTTTCTATGCGTAGAGAATTACTTCCTGAGGCTGACTGTGTTTTCCAGAGTTGGCCACACTGTCACCTTGATCCCATAGTACATTTTCTTCTTATGCCTTGATCACCACTCCTCTCACGAGGAGCTAGGCTCTACCTTCGGTCCTGCTGAGTCTGGACAGGAGCTCTGGCTGCTCTGAAGCAAGGTTATCAAAGGACAAGGCTCTCGCTGGTGCTCTGGAGTTTACCTGGGGAATTCAGCTGCCATGTTGTAAGGAAGCGCAAACTGTGTGAGGAGGCCACACGTGGGCGTGCTCCAGCTGTCTTTCTAGCTGAGGGCTGTCTCCAGATGGCCAGCAGCATACACAGGACACAGGAGCCATCTTCAGATACACACCCCACCACCCAGTCTCAGAGGCTTCTAGCTGAAGTCCCAGTTACTGTGGAGCAGTCATTTCTTACCCACAGAAACATTCTTGGCTCAGGCCATCACATTTCGGGGCAATTTGCTATGCAACGACAGATACTTAATACAGCTTCACGTGATACATGGCTCCTTATAGGCAGAAACCCGCTCTCCCAGAGTCCTTTGTAGCCAGGCACAAATACATGCCTGGTCTCAGTCGATCTGATGCCTCAAGCAGAAGAGCAGGCTGCAGAGGGAAGCCTGGTCCTGTGAGTGGATGGGGAGCCTTCAGCTTTCAGAGGCATAGCACCGAAGTCCTCCTGCAGCTTTGGAGCCCAGGGTTAATGGTTCTGCCTATAAGCACGTGTACTTCTGCTGGCATGCAGGATCTTCCCTAAGGTGGTTCAGTGGTATAATCTGGGCATCATTCCAGGCTGTTCAACCCCCATCCCAAATTTCCGACCTTCCTAGAGATTCATCAAGTGACATGCAGGCCTTCCTTTTCGGTCGTAGTAACCAGGATGAGCTCTGTTTGAAAGCGAGGGCTCTGATCTGTGTGCCTGCTTTCCAGTTTGGGCTGCTCTTGCTCAGAACAGTGCCTGGTGCAGCGCCCATGCTCTATACGTGTCTTTCTGGTATTTCCTATCCACTCTCCCTCATTCCTGGACCCTTGCACACACTGTGCATCATTTCTCAGAGCCTTTGTGGCAGTGACCACCTGGTTTGTTGTTTTCCACCCAAGCCTAATTCAGGATGGCAAGTGGGTTCACCTCCTCACCCCCTTGGATGGATTAGTAGAACTGCTAGCAGCGCTGTTGGAAAGATTGGCATTGTGCTTAGAGGAGGGCATGGTTATTGATGATGGGTGTTTGGGCACACGGGAGTGTGTGCTCACTGGTTGAGGAGGTCTGTACATGCTGGCAGTGGGTGGGGTTGTGGGGTGGAGACGTAGGGGACAGTGGGGGTGGCATTCCAAACGCCAGGCTGTCTTTGAACTTTAAGGAGTCTCAGGGAAAATAATTTAGTTAAACTAATTCACGTGAATTTTTTTTTAATTTATGCATGCTCACTGGCGAAACATAGATATAAAACAGGAAAGCACTCCTCATAGGGAATGATTGTGCCACAATTCCTTCTCCATTTTTCCCTCCTTTTTAGGATTTTGAACATGCATGTACATGTGCCTGTTGTGTTTATTTATCTAGTGCAAGGTCTGGCACTCAAACTAGTCAGTCAGCCATGTGGAATCCAGCCTCCCTAACCACCATGCCATGGGCTAGACCTCATGTGAAATTAAATAATATATGGTTTTTAATATATAGTTCCTCAGGAGCATATATTTTATATATGTGTGTGTACATTTATATATATGTGTGTGTGTGTGTGTGTGTGTATATATATATATATATGTATATATATATATATATGTATATATACATATATATATGCTGGATCTCCAAAATCCCACTTCTGTTAAGAATGCTTGATTATTTAGCATTATTAGAAATATGGTATGTTTTAGTACTGGGTTGCCTCTAAGCAATGTCAAACTTCAGACACTTCTGAAGTTGTTAGGTTGTCAGGAATGTCAGGATATATTTTTCTATACAAAAATGCATCATGACTTTCCCGACAATCCACTATACCATATATATATATAATATATATATATACTATTTAAAATAATGTCTCGTATTAGTAAGAATACTGGTTAGGTTGTTTTAACAAAAAGTGATCCAGAGGCTCAAATAAGATTTGACTTTCTCTCATATTATATGATGGGCAGTCACACGGTTAACACGGCTTCCACAGCTGCCCTTCCTGATTCTGGGAATGATTAATGAAATGACCGGGAGGTCTCACCACCTGTATTCATATTCCATTCCGCCGAGCTCCGTATGAGCTTCGGAAGCATGATGTGTAGTGGATAGCGGTCGCTTGCTCACTCTCACTAGCAGCAGAGCTGTCTGAACACTGGGGCTGGCCAGAAGCCTACCACGTGCACCTGTCTAAGAGGACCTTTAATAGCCCAGTTTCAGAGAGTGGGACTGTAACATGAAGGGTTTCAGATCATGCATGGATGCGGGCTGTACTAGGTTTTCCCCTCCAGCCTGCCCGGAGCAATCCTCCGTGGGCCTTCCAACAGAGACACAGGCTCCCACCAGTACAGTCAGTCGTCTGTATCCATGGGTCCCATATCCACGGATTCAGACGATCTCAGATTGAAACTATTAAAAACAAAAAAAGAAAGAGAAGAAACTAGTTGCATTTGTGCTGAACACGTACATATTTTATTCCCTCATCCTTAGTCCCTAAATAACACAGAATAACAATGTTGTATTAGGTACTATACGTAATCAAGAGATAATTTAGCATGCATGGGAGCATGTGCATATGTTATCTGCAAATATTGGGGCATTTCACATGAGGAACTTGAGCATGTAGGGATTTTGGTATCCTCAGGGGGTTGCAGAACTAATTACCCGTGGCCACTAAGTGACAGCTGTATAAATTAACAGCATCATGCCAATTCTTTCTTGCAAGCACTCTCTCCTCTTCGGTCAGACATGGCATTTGTCCCATGCGGGGTGTGCTGGGCTCTGGTTAGGTAGCAATGAGGAATGGTGGGTGCGTGTTAAGAATAGGGAGTCCCTTGCAAGGAGCTTCCTGGGTTAATTAGCATGGGCTCTTCAGGCAAAGGAAAGCTCGTCCTCTCAGTCAGGCCAGGGGAAACTATTAATGCTTCCGTTGGCAATGCAGGTGAAGGGGGGTGGGGGTTGCAGGCTCTCAGTTTTCTGAATTGACCTCAGTGCAGTGCCGGGTGCTAGTGGTCAGGAGGCCAGCCGCTAACCCTGAGGCAACACCTTCCTTTTGTCTTTGTCAGGGTACCCTCGTGGGCTGCGCAGACCCTCCCTTCACTGCAGCAGTGGATTAGGACGGGACCGGGCAGCACCAGTATGGCGCATTTCTGAACTCACAGTCTCCTAAAGTCAGGTGGCCGGTCCACGCACAGGTGGGACAGCACGCTACCTGGAGGACCCCGTAGGCCACCTCTGTGACGGTCTCCAGATGGTTCCTCTTGGCTATACTACTGAGCTTTCCGAGCAGAGAAGGGACCTGAGGTGGCTTTTGTAACTACGGAATATAAAGTTTCTCTGGCAGTTGAAGGAATTCTTGAGTGATGAGATGAGTCATGCACTCCTTACTGAAGAAGGAACCACTTGGTCCTAAAGAGATTTCCAGAGATAATCATCTCGTTTTCCCCTGCCCTTCTCATCTTTGCTTGAGGCAAGACAGTTACTTTCTGGTTGTGAGGAGGAACGAAATGACAGCTGAGATTGCGTGTCAAGGTAGTGTCTCCATTCAATGCCACCTTAAACAGTAGGTCTAAATATAGGCCCAAACGTAGTATTCTGAGAAAGGAAAACGGTTCTGCTTCCTGGCACAGCTGAGGGGTGGTGAGTGAAATATTATAATTAGCTGACCCTGAGAACTGTGTTATATTTATATTGTGTATTTTCAAAGCATTAGAATGTAATGGAATGTTTTGAATTTTTTTCTATTTATCTTAGCAGCAGTGTATGGCAAGAAATATCTTATTGCTCCATGTCAGCTTTGATTATTTATAATTGAAAATGAAGTCCGTACATTTGGTACTTGAAGGCAGCGTCGGGGGCTGGGTAGGGTGCAGCAGTTAATCGATGCTCTCTGAGGCTGAGCCTCGTGGGAAGGCTCTGGGTTTGTGTCCAGAGACCTCTGTGCACCCAGTCCATGGGGCTCTGTGATCTGGGCTGGTAGAAGCTGCAAATGGATCATGGCATGAGGTCCCAATTGGAGATGCTATCTCTCTGTCTTTCTCACTCATGAAATAAACTTAAAAAATAGTTATCTTATTTTAAAAACTGTTTTAAGTAGAAGATTAAGTCGCATACAGTGAAGTGTGTAGATCTTAAGTGTACAGCCCAGTGGGTTTTGAAAAACGTGTGCGCCTGTGTAACTTACTCCTGGGGCAGAGAGTATTTCTGTCACTCTGGAAAGTTCCTCCACGTTCTTTTCTGGGCAGACTTCCATGACGAAGAAGGAGGGGAATTCTTCTCAAAGGTGCGAACTGAGACTGTTGTCTGAATGGGCAGCTTCCAGACAGCCTCTATCTGATTCCCATCACCATAATCAACTTTGTTTGTTTCTGAGCTTCCCCGAATTAGACCACAGTGCGTGCTCTCTCACACCTGGCTTCTGTGAATGTAAAATCAGCAGACAGGTCGTGGTAGGCTCGGCCAGGCTGCTGTCGGTGGTTAGTTTCCGTGGTCGGCATCGCGCGTCCTAGGGATATCCCAGAGTATTTACCTGCCTTCCTGCCGGGGACATTCAGGCTGCTTCCAGCCTTAACTGTTGCACACGTAGCTTCTATGAACACTCATGTTCACTTTTGGGGTCCATATTTCCACTTCCTTCGGTCACCATCCAGGAGTAAGACAGCCAAACTTTTTTTTTTTTTTTTTAAATCAATTTGCCAGAGGGTATGTGTACTCACTGGGAAGACAGAGAGAGAGAGAGAGAGAGAGAGAGGGAAAGGGAGCCTACACTCCTCGTGGGGCGTGGCCACACTGCAGTCCCTTCTGCTGTCTCTGCCTTCTTTCAGGACCGGGCATGCTCATACGGGCATCTTGGTATGTTTTTCAAGCTGCTGGATCCGGGACTTGAACCATATGGTTGGCCATGTGGGATTCAACCATCTTAACCACCATGCCCTAGGCCGGCCCTCAAACTCTTCCCCAAGATGATTGTACCATTTTACATTCCCAAACAAGACAGGGGGCCACGGTGGACCTGACATTTGGAGGATCCCCTGAGAGACAGGAGCAGGTAGGAGAAAGCGTAGCCCAGAGTACTGGCAGCAGGAGCCTCTGCCTCAGATGGAGGAGCTGTTCCAGGGGTGTGGGCAGGGAACAGGAGGGGACTGAGTGATCACCTCAGTCCCTGGAGATCCTGGCTGGGCCAGCATGGGCAACATCTCGACACGTGTTCAAACCAGGAGAGAGCTTGAGTGTGCCAGAGACCCCGGGGTGAACTGGAGGTTGCTCATTCAGGGGAGGCCCAGTTCACTCCTCTGGGAAGCCCCTCCTTCTCTGTCACAGAGAACCGGAAATCAGAATACACACCTGCTGTGAGCAGGGACTCCCATCTTCACAGAAAACAAACAGCAGATGGCTGAGGAAAGCAACCCTGACCAAAGAACTGACACTGGGAGAAACAAAGTTAAAAGAACAAAGCGGGAGGGGCGAGCACATGATGTCATGGTTATGTCACTGGACTCCCACTTATTCAACTGTGGTTCGAGTCCTAGACCTGGTGGCTTAAAATTCATGCTGGACACATGTTGCATGCGTGCCCCAGATCCCAAGAAGACAATGGAGGAGAAGGGATTGCAGTGTGGCCATTGTGGGGGTGATTGCTCGCTTTCTGTCTCTTTGGCAAGTACAGGTGCCCTGTAGCAAAAATCTCTCTCTCTCTCAAAAAAAAAAAAAAAAAAAAAAAAAGAAAGAGGGAGGGGGGAAAGAGGGAAATTTTGATGTTTTAATGCAAGGGACGTCTTTGGGAGAGACATGAGAGACAGCTCAGTCTGTTATCTTTCAGAGTGTGGCATTTCTGAATTCTTGTTGAACAATCACATGGATTAATCCGGAAATGACTACGTAAATAGAAAAGCTGGTGTCCTGACCAGGGGAGTGCCCCGTGTGATGCTCGCCCTCCAGACACCGTGTGTGCAGCTTTTCATGTGCAGACGCAGGGCCTCCGACCACTCTCCCCTGAGTCATCACCCTGCTGTTCTTCCAGTCCACATGGCCTATCTTGCCCCAAGAATGTGTCTTTTACGTAGAGAGTCTCAGAGTCCCACATTGCTTTGAGGGGTGGGACCACACAGCCAGGCAACGTGAAGAGCGAAACCCCCACAGATACCCAGCAGTGGGGACAGCTGGAACTGCCTATTGGCAGCCCAGCCTGGGAGCGCCACTGCCTCTCTGCTCACGCGTCTTCCCAGAGCCCCGCACAGGTCTAGGGGAGAGTCATCTCAGTGCGTGAAGAGATCCTCTTTGGTGGACGGGGCGACTGAAAGGAAGGCCTTAGCGTGGAATTATTTCAAATACACAGAAGGGGCTGGAGGTGGAGAAAGAACAAACCAAATTCTAGCTTAATTTAGATTAAGCATTAACTAGGGGAAAAAAGATGGGACAAGCTTTATGTGTCAAACACGACGATTTTAATGGAATTCAGAGTCATAATTAACATGCGTGGCTGTTCCCACCCTACCACGATTTTCAACGCTGATAGTATTCCACGGTGCAGGAGTATTTGTTAAGCTGAATGAAAGCTTGACATATGGGAGAGGGGGCTGCTGGCAATTAGAGACCTCAAGGGTTTATTTTAGGAGCAACTGGTGCTTTTGCATGGCCACTGCCAAGTCTGAGATGTCTCTGCTCCTGTCCCCATATTGGAGTTACATTCATTTGTTGCATTTATTTTGTCCTTTATCTTGTTAAAAATGTACATTGTAATTATACACATTTCTGCAAGATATTTATGTTTTGGACCCTGGGTTAAATGAGCGGGCTCTAACACCTGCCCGAGGACAAGCAAAATCTATGGTACTCTACTTTGTGACAGGGAAATGGCTTTGTGGGCAGATGTCTTAGTGTTCCATTGGGAAGTGCACGGTGTTACTGGGGTGCTCTCTTCTGCGCCTCAAGCTCACATCACCCTTTATTGGAACCAGATCACGAGCTCACAAATGAAACGACGCAGTGGTGCTTGTCCTCGAGTCCCAAAGCTGGGACGTTCCAGGTCTGTCCGCTCATTGTGGTCATCCCGTCCCAGGGAACTTCCTGGGCCTCCTTGCGATGGCACACTTGCTCAGCTAAGTCACCCCAGTCTTCCCATTGTGTGTCTTAGCACCAGACGGCATCTGGGGACATCAACACTTCCTGTCTAGAGGTGGGTGATGGGTGACTGGACAGCAGAGTAAACAGTTTGACTTGCAAGGTTTAAAATTTTACACAACAAATTTTCTCATTTATCCTATCCTAATCCAGCCTATTCTATGACATAGTTTTTAAGAAAATGCTAAATTGATCTCACTCCTTTTAAACAGGCTTCGATCTGCAGTTAAAATTCTACCCAGCATCATCTTCTGTTAGTAAAATGTAACCTCTCGGGACCAGCAGATGGCATAATGGTTATGTCACTGGACTCTCACGTTGTTGACCACAGTTCGAGTCCCGGATCCAGTGGCTTAAAACTCACACCGGGTACATATGCGTGCATGCCCCAGATCCTGAGAGTAGAATGGAGGAGAAGGGATTATGGTGTGGCCATCCATCTGGGGGGTGATTTCTCACTTTCTGTTTCTCTGTCTCTCCGGCGAGCACACACACCCTTAGCAAAAATCTCTCTCTCTCTCTAAAAGTAATGTAACCTCTTCTCCCCCACACATCACAAAATATTTGTTTCTGAGAAACATTTGGTAGGTAGGAAACACTGCTCTGGGCTGGGGCTGAACCATGTCATCCAGGCGACCCTTGAAGAAAAGGAATGGTTTTGGTAAAACCTCAGTGATCACCCTCAGTGTTGCTAAATGTGTGGACTCCCTCCTCCATTCCCTGGGCATGGTCTGGCCTGGAGGGCCCAGCCTGCCCTGTGTGTGTGTGTGTGTTTTAATTCTCAAGTAGTGGGGGAGTGTAAGCTAACAGTACTTCCTCTGAGTCTTATCACTTTGCAATCTCATCTTTCCTGAGAAAAATATTCTATTTTTTTTTTTTTAGTGCTGTGTTTTTGTCTAGGTCAGCAATATTTTTTGGAAAATAGACTTATTCAGAGTTACCCTATGCAGAATAAAAAAATTTGGCAATTTAAAAAGATAGATATTACTTTCTCAAAACACATAACTTAAACAGATAAGACATACCCATAAAAATATAAGTTATATACATATATTTTTAAAAAGCAATTACCATGTGACAAGTTATACACATATATTTTTAAAAAGCAATTACCATGTGCCTGATGGAGAAGAATAACTCTGTGGAATTGAGGTCTGTTGTGTTGCTTTATAATTAGGATGCCTCGGAACAGAATAATATCCTTATCGCAATTCATGAAGAACATCTTCTAATATTTTCCTTTTATTTTCAAACTCATTATATAAACGGCTTTTTGATTTTCAGCTAGAGGAATTTAGAAGGTAGAGTGTTGTGGGCCAGAGCATTTGGGAAGTTACTTTATGTTTATCTAAGGGTTAAAGAGGTGGAGGGGTTCCTTGGCTGAGCGGCGGGTCCTTCTTGGTCAGTCCTTCTGTCCTGCTCACGTCAGATGTCCCTGCCTGGTCCAAGCACCTGCCAGCTTCGCTGACCGAGAGGCTGCAGGTGCAGCCTTGGGTTCCACCCCATGGTTCCCACAGGCCCGCTGTCCTGCAAGGCTTCTCCCCCATGCTCTCAGTCAACCCACCCTGCTTATGACACTTCTTCCATTGTTTCCAATCCAGTCTCCCTTGTCCCAGAGACGCTTGGCTCACCTTGCTCAGCTCACCCACCTACCCCCCCACCCTCACTCCGTCTTGTAGGTGTGCTGACTGCCTGGACAACTCGGCCACGTAGGAAGCACAGCTGTGGGAGAGGGAAGTGCCGGAGACCACAGACACAAGACTTGCCCTGCTCTGGACTGAGTCGTTTCCCCACAAGTCTGTGTATTGCGGTCTTGGCGCTTGGAATCTCAGTGTGTGACTATTTGGGGTCTTCAACACAGTCATCAAACAAGGTTACATGGGAGGGCTGTAACCCCATATGACTGCTGTCCTTACAAGAAGAGATCAGGACGCAGAGGCACTTAGGGGCCACCATGGGCCACCCACAAGACAAGCATCCTCAGGAGGGCCCGACCCTGCCACACTTCGACCGTGGACGTCCAGCCTCCAGAACGGAGGGACATCCATGTCGTTGTTCAAGCCCCAGGTCTGTGGTGGTCTGTCATGGTGGCCCAGCAGATCACTACACCCCCGAAGGTGTCTGCTAATTCAAGTGGCATTTTGCAGATCTGAGCGTGAATTCCTCACCAGCTCCAGACAGTACAGTACTTCCGCGTCCTTCCCCACTGAAGATTCAGAGTCAGGCAGACTCCGACTTCAGGGTAGTATTTATGTCTATTAAAGAAGAAGCTGTACTTGTTCTATAAAAAGCTCATACGGAGTGAGTGAGTCCCCAAACACCACGCAGTGGTGACTTTTGAAATCCTCAGATGCGGAACTGTTTCCTGGATATTCCCCGGGCCCTCTTACACCCCTCAGACAGACAGACAGGCAAGCTTACCCCTGCCTACAGAAGGTGCCTGTTTTTCTGTTCCCTGAGGCACACCCCAGGCTGGGTTCTGCAGCTCTGGGTGACCACAGCTGGAGCCTGGGGTGGAGAATGGGAGTCCTTCAAGACTTTGTCTCTCTGTTTGAGAGCATTTGCTTAATAGCTAGTTTTACTTACTCTTTTCTCCCCAGTGGTTACGGGCCGCCTGGAAGCAGAGCTCTTCTCCTCCCCTGTGCCCCTCCACGCCAGCAGAGCACTTGGGGCTGTGCTGTTTCAACTGCGATCTCAAAGAAGGAGCTGGGAGCCTGGATCACCCACTCACAAAGAGATAAAAGTCTTCCCTCCTCTGTCTTCTCCCAGTCCTTTTGTATTTACTTATTTATTTTTAAGATTGCCATAGAGTGCATGCTCTTGCCAGAGATGACAGAGAGTTGGGGAGTAACCACCTCTCCCAACAGGGCATCACACTGCAATCCCTTCTCCATTTCTCCATCCCTTGGGGATTTTCAGTGTGTACACACAAGTCTCAAGGGCCAGAATATGAACCATGGCTAGCCATGTGGGATTTGGCTTTCTTAACCACTAGGCCATGGGGCTGGCCTCTGCCCCAGCTCTTACTGAAGATGAAAGGGGCAGGCCCTGTGAGCTCTGCAGAGGGCAGCAAGGAGAGAGGACACAGCCAGCTGGGCCAAGGCTGAGTACAGGTGGCAGGGAGGATCACCTTTGGGGCCAGGAGCTGCTTGTTGGAAAAGCCTCCCCTTGGCCCCCCAAAGCCACATCTAATCTACCCATATCTGTCAGACAGTCGCAGGGGCCATGGCAGCCAGACAACTGCTCGAAGGCTGCAGGCACGGCCTGTCCCTGGCCGCGCTTGGGCAGCCTCTCGAGCTGGGCCGTTGGTCTGGCAGACACTGCAGGACCCACGCATCTCCCAGCCCCAGCTGGGAACCTCTCCAAGGCAAGGCTGAAGCGAAGGATGAGCTGGCTTGGGCGCGGAACCAAAGGTGCTATTTTTAAAAGTCATACACAAAAGCCGTGCTTATGACATAGCGCAAGTCTGAGAGCAGAGGAAATGGGATCCATCTCGTGATGTTTCCCAACGTCACAGGGTCTGAGGTCACGAAAACAGATGAAAGCCTCATTTGTTTAAAGGTTGAGAATCTGCTGAATTTTATCAGATAATAAAATTGATAAATGTCCAGATGTAGAAACACACAGTGTTGAGCTACAAATACATGTCTTGAAAAGAAGCCTCAACGTATTACTGTCTTCAGGCGAGTTTCCTTAAAGCGGTGGGTAAGAATTATCTATGTATTCCAAAGTGTAACTACCCAACCTTCCGATCATCTCCCAGCTGACCTCTGCTGCCAGCTCAACTTAATTTTCTTTTTTCTCTCTCTGGATCCCTCCCTTCTGTCTGCCTTCCTTTCAGAACATCTGAATGCAGTGACCGCCTGGAACAACCCGCAATCTGTCCACAGATTGTGGACAGAAACTTTGTCTCTAGCCACACCACCGAAATTCTTAGATGAACTGGACAATCAATGGTTAATTGACTATTCAATATGAGACAGCAGATCAGGCCTAGTCTCACGGTGGTTTCTAGAAGGATGTGATGCCAACTCACCAGTTCGACCTGGACAGCCCACTTTCCCAGCCATGGCACTGACATGACGTCTGGGCTTGTGTAGCATCTCGTGGCTGTATTTATTTATTTTTTGTTTGTGTTGACTTTTGTGAGCCTTGAGTTCAGTAAACTTGCTTGTAACTATGAACCGTCCCTCCTTTTGCCTTAAACCTCTACCTCTCGTGCTTTGGAGAAGCTTTTTCAGTTTAGTAGACATTTTGGTAAACAGCCTGTTGGGTTGATTTTCTGGGCAGCATCATAAGAATGACTTAATTTGGGGCAAGGTATTTAACTGCTACTGAAATGTAAGTTTCCTGATCAGAAAAGTGAGAATACCTACTCACAGGCCCTGCTGTACTGGACATAACAACACGCCCAGATCTAGCACGTATTGGTCACCCAGAAGTTCGTGGGGTGTGTCTCTGTGATCTAAAAGACATCAGCAATGGTTCTCCATGGCGCTGTTTTTATCACAGATGTCTAAAGCTTCAGCGTTTGAACCTAGGGTTTTTGCCTTTGGCATGACTTACATTCTGGGCAGGATAGTCTTGGTGTGGGTCTGTCCTGCGAACTCCAGGGTAGGTAGCAGCACCTCTGGTCTTTGCCCATTAGGGGTCAGTAAGGTCCCCTACCCCAGGGGGAATGACCAACAAGCTCTCCAGGCATTGCCCAGTGTCCTCCGGGGGCAGCACAGCTCTGGCAGAGAATCAGTGCTTTACCCCGGAGGGGCTGGGTCTCTAGTTACGGACTTCAGTGTGCAGCAGGCTTGGTCCAGCTGGTCTCTTTGCCAAGGAAGGAGAAGGTGCTCAAACAGAAAGCAGACTGCTTCAGAACTGCTTTGGAACTCAGGAGTGTTAAGTTCAAACTTTGGGTGAAAGGACCGTGGGAACTGGGCGTTTGCTGCATCTCCAATTCCTCTGTCTTTAATTCGCTGCCTACTTTCAGAGAAAACTCAGAATAATTTTAGTAACTGTATTTATACAAAAATCACAACTTTTAGGGTGCTTCTGTCTTACAGACACCATTTGATTAGGGGTCTACATCTATGTATCAACAGAACCACTCTCCATTCCTCCTCCCTTCCTTTCCTCCATCTGTCCACCAGTCTAAGGCTTCAGGGGCAACCAAAAGGCAAAAGACTAAACGTGCCTTGTCAAGTACAGAGAGATGTAGCGTCTCCAATACAATCTACTTGTAATATGTGTTACATGTATTTACATGTGGATGGTTACAATACGTGCAAGAGGGCCTTCAAAAAGTTCATGGAAAATGCGTACGATGAAAAGATTATGTAGGGATTTGAACCTTTTTTTTCTTGCATTGAAATAAGCTTTAGCTTGATTCCATTTTTCCAAAAATGCTTTGAAGTTCCTGCATATACATACCATCCAGTATTACTTTTATGTTATATACAAACATACACTTATTACCGAAACTGTCATAAGTGATCAGCTATTCTAGATACGCACGCTCCCAGTAAAATGGCATTAGGCACAGAACTTGCACATACCAGGCGCAAAGAAGAAGCAATTCTTGTCCTCAGGGCATTTTAATCCAGCGGATTAAAGAACCAACATGCGGAATACTTTTTTAAAAGGTAGAAGGAAATAAGAACATTATGAAATATATATTTTCTTGTGAAGAAAAAAGACTGGTAATGAGAAGACTGCAATTTTCCTTATGAAAATTTATTTCCTGTGTTCTCTGAGTCAGTGATTCCACATGGCTGTGCCTCAGCTTTCTCACTTTTAAAAGGTCTTCATTTCTATCTACTGGAAATTCTTGGGAGATCTTGTTCCCTGAAGAAGTTGGGACTCCTGCATTGGTTGGTGTCACCTAACCCAGTGGTGTCCAATCTTTTTGGCACCAGGATTCAGTTTCATGGGAGACAATTGTTTCATGGATGGAGGGTTGGTGAATTCTGATTTAAAACCTGCTACCAGATGCAGCTTAATTGTCACTGACCTCTCACTAATAGGTTTTGATATGCATCTGTAAGCAATTGACTTATTATGGTCTCTGTGCAGTCAAACCTCTCTTTAATGTTACTTAGTATTTGCAGCCACTCCCCAGAGCTAGTATCACTGCCTCAGCTCCACCTCAGGTCATCAGATTAGCATTTGATTCTCATAAAGAGCCCGGGACCTAGTTCCCTCACATGCACAGTTCACAATAGGGTTCATGCTCCGATGAGAACCTAATGCTGCTGCTGAGGTGGAGTGGCATTCAGGCAGTCATGCGAGTGATGGGGAGTGGCTGGAAACACAGAGGAAGCTTCGCTTTCTCACCTGCCACTTACCTCCTGCCGTGTGGCCACAGACAGGTACTGGTTTTGTGCCAGGGGATGTGGACCCCTGACCTCATGGATTCCCACTATCTTTCATTACTTTCACATTTTCGAAATTATTAATCTCTTGCTTGTCTGAAGGATTTTTATTTTCTACCATGTGAATGTTTGAGTTCAGTTGGTTGTATTTGATGAGACGTTGCTTGTGGAAGCTGGATAAGTCAGACAGCATGTAGCTAGGGCTTTTACGAGAGAGAGAGAGAGAGAGAGAGAGAGAGAGAAAGAAAGAGGAAGAGAGAGAGAGAGGAAGAGAGAGAGAGGAAGAGAGAGTGGAAGAGAGAGAGAGGAAGAGAGAGAAAGAGAGAGAGGAAGGGGGGAGGTGAGCATACCCTAGTCTCGTCAAGATCGCTGCACAGCACGCTCGGTGTTGCAGTCACGCTCGACGTCTCTGTTAGAAACCCCTTTCACTTGCCAGTTCTCATCTGCTTCCCATTTTTACTAGCAGTGGCCGTAATCTTCAATTCTCCAAATTTGATGTTATTTCAAAGTCAAATTATTTTTTGTTTATTCGAGTCAAAGGAGGTCTGCTTTTACTCAATTTTTCCGGTGTGAAAAATACATCATTCACTTTTCATGCAGCATTTTCCTTCTCATGTCAAATAAGAAATTCTAGCAAATCAAATTTGACAGGAAAGCGATCTTCACATTTACGTGCTCAAAATAAGGAGATCACTTGTAAAATTCTTCCTTTTAATCTGGGGTAGCTGCATAAGTGTATTCATTCACTCCCTCATTCAAGGAACATTTGTTCAATGTAACAATTTTGCTAGGCTTTTGTAACAGAAAGAAAGAGAGAGAAGAAAGGAAGGGAGGGAAGAAAGAAGGAAGGAGAGGAGTGAGAGAGAGGGAGAGAGGGAGAGAGAGAGAAGCAAGGAAGGGTGAATGCCAGGGCTTCTGCTCATTTAAAGTTGCAGTTCACAGACAAAAGGTGGCAAACGGGGCGGTGGTGACAGTGTACGTGTTCATCGCTGAGGAGATATCCCTGTTCAACAGTTTCCCTAAAATGAATTCGGTTTTTTACCACTGGCGAATTTCTCTGACTTGACTTCTAATGAAGTGGCCTGCGCCTCACCCCTGGAGCCCGCTGCCTGCAGCCTGGACGATGATCACTGAGGAAGACGCGCTGTTTACGCATGCCGTCGGATTCGGGATGCGCCTGTGGGTCAGCAGAGCGCCCGCCTGGCACTCCTCCATCCGCCCACCCGCCAAGGACCTTAGGGTCACCTCCGTCAGAGGGTCAAATGCTGAACGTGTCTTAGTCCGGGGTTGCCGTAAATGAAATAGGGCAGTCCCTCGTTATCCACGGAGGGTGCGGTCCAAGACCCCCAAGCCCAGAACCCCATGCGAGCAGAGGTGGCTGCCAGACGGCTACGGGCAGCCTCCATGCAGTGCAGATACCCCCGGCAAAGGGGTGTGTCCCACCCTGGCAGGCAACGTGTGGCAGTAGCAGATGTTAGCATGTGGGACCAGCAGATGGCAGAATGGTTACGTCACTGGACTCCCACATAGTCAGTCGTGGTTCAAGTCCCGGACCTGGTGGCTTAAAAATCATGGCATGTGTGCGTGCGTGCGTGTCCAAAATCCCAAGAGGAGAATGAAGGAAAAAGGATTGTGACGTGGCCATCCCCCCTGGGGGGTGATTTCTTACTTTCCATCTCTCTGTCTCTCTGGTGAGCGCACGCATGCCCTAGAGCAAAAATCTTTCTTAAAAAAAAAAGAGATGTTAGCATGTTGCTCAGAACGATATATAATTTAAAATGTATTAAGCATTTCTGGAATTTTGCTTTAAAAATTTGCAGGTCATGTCGTCTGCTGGTGACTGAGACCAGGAAAAGGAAAGCTACGGGAAGGGGACCATGGACTGGGAGCTCAGAACAACAGAAGTTTGCCCTCCCACAGCAGTGGAGGCCTGAGCCCCGAGATCAAGCTGGTGACGGGTCCACACTCCCTTGACCCTTTCTCGTCCTTGGTGGCTCTGGAAGTCCTCAGCGTCCCTAGGTTGCAGCAGCTGTGTCTCTCCAGTCTGCCCCTGTCACCATGTGACTACCTTTCTGTACCTTGACTTCTCTTGGCATGTTCCTCTTAGAAGAACATGTCACTGGATTGGGGCCTGCCCTGATGACATCTTATTAACCTGACAGCTGCAAAAAAGCCTCTTCCCAAATAAAGCCCCGCTCACGGGGACCAGAGCTAGGAGTTCAGCGTATTTTGGGGGATGGCATAATTTGATCGTGACAGGAGGAAACAGCAGCAATGCTTTTGGGAAGGTGGCAAAGGACAGTTAGCGATAAAGAAGAAGATGGGGAAGATGGTGAGAGCCGTCTCAGGGCCACAGGGCCCTTCGCCATGGTGAGGGGCCGACTCCCCTCCTGCGG
Source organism: Tupaia belangeri chinensis (assembly GCF_000334495.1). NCBI lineage: Eukaryota > Metazoa > Chordata > Mammalia > Scandentia > Tupaiidae > Tupaia > Tupaia belangeri. The sequence continues at coordinate 54,528 of NW_006209557.1, forward strand.
GCCGCTGCCAGCTGCTGTCTGTGCAGTTCACACGAGGCTCATCCTTTGTGAACACGGAACGATGTCACTGACAGAATGCAAGTGGACAGAGCAGTGCTTGGTTTGTGGGGCGAAGGGCACAGCCTGTCTTCCCAGCGAGTTCTGGCTGGACGGGGCGTGGGCTGAGGCCAGGTGAGAGAAGCCAATGAGAATGCGAGTGGTGACTTCGGTTGGAACTTTGACGTCAACGCGCTTCGCAGGCAGCTGGGACCACGAGTGCCTCTGGGACCCTGGCGTCCCACGTCCCTGGGATGACGCATCATCTTGGCAATGCTCCCCTGAGGTTTCAGGGTGGGTTCACCCCTGAAGTTGTGCAACACACCTCCTGCTTCAGCGGCAGGACGTTCTGAATTAAAACACAGACCCAAGGGACCAGCACACGGCGTAATGGTTACATGCTGGACTCCTACGTAGTCATCTGTGGTTTGAGTCCCAGACCTGGCGACTTAAAACTCTTGCAGGGCATGTGCACATGTGTGTCCAAAATCCTGAGAGGAGGGTGGAGAAGGGGTTGTGGCGTGGCTATCCCCCCAGGGTGTGATTTCTCGCTTTCCATCTCTTTGTCTCTGTCTCTCCGGTAAGTGCATGTGCCCTGTAGCAAAAATCTCTCTTAAAAAAAAAAAAAAAAGAAGGCCCCAAATAATCAGATACAGGATCTCTGATACCATGAGAACCAGACCTAGCAAAATAACTGCAGAGCCGACAGGTTACACTAATCCCTTGACTGAAAAATACGAAATTGAGGAAGCGAGCTTCTCCAGGGCACGTTGGTGACACAAGGGGCTCCCGGTTTTCTCTGGAGGAGCTGTAGGGCTCTCCAGGGCTTGTGAGAGGTAAGTGAAGGCTGATTGCCCTAAGTACAAAGATGAAGAGAAGCTGTGAGAGGAGGCGAGGTCAGGAAGGGCAGGAGCTGGAGAACAGGTCAGACACAGTTCTTAACCCTGATTCTGCAGCTCCCAGCTGTGTGAATGGAGCGATTAATTCAACACAAGTGGGAGTAATTTAACCCATGCCTCGGGCTCGTGGCAGGATTACACCTGAGAGTGTGTACAACGGACTTCGCACACCCTCGCAGCTGGGCTGCTGCACCGTGGGGTTAGCAAGAAACCACCCAGTAAAAGCAGTGGGCTGTGGGGACCAGCAGTTAGTGTAATGCCTACGTCGCTGGACTCCCATGTAGTCTACCACGGTTTAAGTCCTGAACCCGGTAGCTTAAACTCACACCAGATGCATGTGTTTCCGTGCCCAAGATCCTGAGAAGAGGGGATTGTGGTGTGACCATTCCCCTGGGAGGGTGATTTCTTGCTTTCTGTCTCTCTGTTTCTCTCTGTCTTTGGTGGGTGCATGTTCCCTGTAGCAAAAAGTGCCCCCAAAAAGCAGTATGCTGTGAGTGGAGATGCGTCCCTGCCCCTCAAGAAGACACATTGAAGTCCTGACCTCCTGGGCTTCCAACCACGATATTATTTAGAGATATGGGGTCTTTACAGAGGTCAGGTTAAGGTGGGGTCCTTAGACCGGGCTCCAAACCCATGAGAACTGAGTCCATAAGAGAGGGCAAATCCAGACACAGAGACAGACACACACCAAAGGGAGGCGTGAGGGGACCCAGAGAGGAGCCGGCTGCCTCCAGCAGAGAGGGAGGCTGGCGCCCGAGCCTTCCCAGCACCTCCAGAGCAGAGCGCCCGCCAACGCCCTGACCTCGGCTGGCTCCACATAGCCCGTGAGCACCGCGCGCCTGCTGTTTAGGTCCCCAGTGAGCGCCCTCGAAGCAGGCGATCGGAGGCATGGGTTGGGTGGGTGCCACCTGGCTGGGGGCCGTTCCCTGGATCTCTGCCAGGCTGAGCAGGAATCCGCACCAGCCCGTGATGGCTCCGTTCGGCTGGAAGGTGCCCTTTTTAGCAGCCGCTTTCCTATTTCCCTGTCTATTTTTATTAGTTGGAGCTATAAAAAGACCAGCACATCTTGACGACTGAGGGAGCATCTGAGTGCAGCGTAGCCCCTGCAACGTCCCGCGAGAGCAGAGCGCAAGTGCGACGGTGACATCGCGCGTGCAACAATGTGTAATTAGAGGAGATATTATTAAATTGTAGAACGCAAAGCTGGAAAACATGTAATTTGGTGAGCTCGGTCTCCTGCCTAGGTAATTACACATCTCTCCTTCAGGTGACATTGTGTTTACAGGGCGGACGTCGTCTGGGCTCCCTCTGTGGTTGTCAGTGAGAGACGTCAGCGACAGTGTCAAGGTGACAAGTCAGAGCAGAAAGCACTCATCTACTCGCTGCCTTTTATATTTACACTGTGACGCCATGAGGCTGATCGTTCCATTTTAACGGCTGTCCGCTAGAACCTTAGTGATGACTTCTGTCCTCCTTCCTACTTTCTTCTGTGGACTTGGTTTTAAATGACTCCTTAGGTCTTTCTCAGATAATGACTTAAAGAGGTAAATCGTAATGTTTGGGTCCAATGAGCAAAGTGGAGTTTGGAAATATTGTGTCGACTTGGAGCCCGAGCTTCGGGAGTTAGAGCTGTCAGAGCAGGGAAGAGCAGAGGTGAGGCTGTCCCGTGCACCACAGGACGTTGGTAGCATCCCTGCCCCGTGTCCACTACATGCCAGGAGCAGTGGCCCTCTCAGCTGGACAGTCCAAGTATACCTGGGCACTGCCGAGTGACCTTTGGGGGACAAAATGGCCCCCAGCTGAGAATCATTGGGTTTCAGGATGAGAAAAGGTGACGCTAGGATGAGAGTGAAGGTCCATTCGGAGTGCAGTTTCAGCTGCCGCACCATGCCCTGGGTTCAGAGATGTACGCCTGGGTTTTTATTAGAGCTTTTTGCTATAGAGCGTGTGCACTCGCCAGAAAGACAGAGAGAGACAGACGGATAAAAAGGGAGAACTCACCCCCCGGGGGATGGCCCCACCACAATCCCTTTTCCTCCATTCTCCTCTTGGGATCTTCGGCACACACGCACACAGGTGAGGCGTGAGTTTAAGCCACCGGGTCAGGGACTCAAACCGTGGTTGACTACATGGGAGTCCAGCGACATAGCCATTATGCCAACTGCTGGTCCCCAATTCACATCTATTTTACCAACGGGCAATTCCACTTTCCAAAATCAGCCCTCTTGTTTGTTTCCCATGATGAAATCAAACACGTAATTATTGCTAAAGCTGATGTGAATGCTAAGCCTTGTTCTATCCAGAACTATTCCAAAATGCAATCAGCTGTAGGAAATGGGGAGAAATAGACCCCTCCTCTGGGGCAGTTATGGACGTCTTGTTTGGGGCTCTCCCACCAGGTCCCCATCTATCTTAGGACTATCAGGAAAGCTCATTCGGATTCCATCACGAGCTGGTCATCAGGATAGCCCACAAGGCCCAGGAAGTGGACGGTATAGGATTGCAGACGCCCGTGGGAGCGGGTGACCCAGGGATGGGCAATCCAGATGCTTCCCTGCAGAGTGGGCTGGTTTGGCACATGTCTTCTCTCGGTACCTGAGTGTTCACAGACAGCGAGGAAGAACCAGCCAGGATTCACACCATCCCCGTGGCTTTCACATGCCACAGAGACGGGTGCTTTTGTGTTTACTTGGCTAGGACAATGCCCATTCAGTCAAATGTGGATCCAGGTGTTGCTGTGTGGCATTCTGTAATTGCAGTGGTGATGGGTTAAATAGTTCCCCCTCCATCCATGTCTGCCTGGAAGCTCAGAATGTAATTTGCAGATGTAATTAAAGTCAAGGTCGGGATGACATCATACTGGATCAGGGTGGGCCTGAATCCAATGAGAATGCCCTGATAGGAGAGAGAGGAGGAGGAGATAATGAGGAGAGGGAGGCAGAGATTGGAGGGCTGTGACCACCAGAAGCTGAGGGAGGCAGGAAGGATCCTTCCCCTGCGCCCAAGAGTGCAGCCGGGCAGGTACCTTCGTTTTGGACTTCCGGCTTCCTGAACTGAGAGAGAACACCGTGCTGCGCTTTAGGCCTCCTGCTGTGGCCATCCATGATGGCAGCCCCAGGGAGAGTCCAGCCCCCTGTACCTGCTCCAGCTGCAGTCCCGGCTGGGGGCTGCCGGTGTTGCAGAGCTCGGGGTTCAGTCTGAGAAGATGGTTTAAGCCTGGCCATGGCTCTCAGGGCTATAGGAACTTGCCACATGTCTTCATTTCAGTGAGTCTTCGTGGACGACCGTGCCTCGGTCACAGTTTCAGGTGTGCAGTATCTGAGGTCCGCACCACTCGGTAAACCACGGGGTGGCGAGGTGCAGCTACGGTACGTATCACACCTACACGGTAGCCCCTGCATCCTCCAGTGTGGACCTCAGTCAGAGGCAGGACTTTGTCTCAAAGGGGCTCAGCGCTAGTAGTGGAGGATCCCTGAATTTACCCAGATGTAGATAAGAAGGCCTTGTGATCAATCAGGTGGCAGTATGCCAGGGTCAGGGTGTAAGGAACTGCAGTAATTCCCGGACCAAAGAGACTGGTTACAGTGAGATTAATGTCAGCGTGACTCTTCTAGGTCCCTGGGGAAGCATTTGGGGGAGAAGAGCTGTCAGAAACCTGTCCTCAGGAAGGCGTCCTCGGTTGTCCCATTGACTTGGTTGCTTTTAGGATTTTCCCAACGCTTTGGTGCTATTTTCACTTCTCGCTCTTTCTCGTTCCTCCCATGTCTCGTTCCTCCCATGTCTACCACCTGGTGCGACTGCAGGGCCCAGGCGGCCATCAGCCCATCTCTCTCCACCGTTCCAGAGGTGGGGCGGGGCGGGAGTGCTTCCTTTAAAAATGGTCTTTGACAATGGATTCATCTTGTTGAAAATTAGCATCTTTATTGATTCCTCTTTGGACTTAATGACTGTCAGAACCACATCTGGCTGAGGGAGCCGCATCAGGCAAGAGAAACAGACCCACATCCTCCATCCGAGCCTCACTCCCTGTCTTCTTCGCAAGGGGCTTGGAACAAGAGCACGAGGCTAAGCGACGTGCCTGCTGCAGAGTGTGGTATCCAGTGGCCCTGGTGGGCATTTGGGGAGCCCAGCCCTGGGCTCTGTCCACTCAGACCAGCCTTTCTCAGATGGGCCCACTGTAGGCTCCTCAGCCAGTCGTGGCTTTGTCCCCTGCTTTGTGCTTGATGTTCTCGAGTGACAGCAGCCCCACAGAGCAAACCCAGAGAACAGCCCAAGCTGAGCAGCCCTCTTGCAATGGCAGCACCCCTGCTTCTGATTCCGACCTTCCTGGGGGTGGGGATTCCCCGGCCTTCATGGTTTCTCATGCAGCCTGCTCCGCCCTCCCAGAGAAAGCTGCCCAGAAAGGCCTCTTCGGAGTAGCAGCAGCTGCTCTCTGTTCAAGCCTGGGTGACAAGAGCCAGCCAGGTAGCCTGTCCCTGCCCCTCCAGACAGAGCGTACCTCACGCCCACGTTGATGGCAGCAGACTAAGCGACAGAGAGGAAAGGACTCCAGAGCTAAGAGGCCTTCGACCATGAGTCAAAGCCTGAAGTCGGCCATGTGGGATCCAGCACCTTAACCTCCATGCCACCTGCTGGTCCCTCAGAGAGTCACTTTTAACCCAGGGTATTCTGGGAGAAGTTCCCACCTCAGTCTGATTCCACAGATAATTTCAGGTCTTGCTGGGAGAGGAAAAGTTCTATCCAGATTAGGTAACCAGCTTAGTCCCGATTCTTAGCCCTGGTTGCACATAAGGATGAGCTGAGAAATAGTAACACAGGAACTAAAAGACAGCTGAATAAAACTTGGGAAATCTCCCTGGCTGAGTCCAAGGCACAGGCAGGGTGGCGAGCTCTGTTCCAGACAGCCCTTCGGAGAGAAGTGGAACTTCTAGGACCCGAAGGTGGAGCACATGGTTGGGGAGGGAGCGAGTCTCAGGGCTTCGGCATAGTTCTGCAGCACGGCTGCCTGAGAAACACCAAGGACTTTGGCAATTCCAGCATCTGCACCACAGCCCTGGTCAGTGGGCTCACTCTTGGGCAATCCAGGGTAGACGCAAGGAGTCTTTACTAAGTTTACAGAATGTGCACATTATGAAAAGATTATGCATGTATTTCAAAATGAGTTGTACCAAGGTAAACTCGCTCTTAAAATCCATTTCCCCCGACCTTGGGAAGCCCTCTTTATGTGCATGTACGTTAGTGTACAGCCACATTTGAGTGCCCGGGTGCAGAGGGGGGTCTGACTTACATTTGCATCTCAGGGCCTCGGGCTTGGCAGGCGTCTGGGGCTCCCTGTGGTGTCTCACCAGCAGGTGTAGGGGAGGAGTAAGAATGGAATCCCTTTCTCACAGGCTCTCAGGTGGGGTCCTTGCTGCTGGCCCGCACACCCTCTGAGAACTGTGGTCGACACCAAACGTGACTTCAGCCTGGCTGCGAGCTGCTTCCCAGGGGCCTTTCCAAGGAGCCCAGAACCAGCTGAGTGCATGGGTGTCTGTGGCCTCCCGCTGCTCCGGGGGAAGAGCGCCTAGGTCC
>NW_006209557.1:61064-66252 GCF_000334495.1 Tupaia belangeri chinensis
TGTAGGTCCTGCCATGACTGCGAGGGAAGAGTGCATCTCTGTGGGTCCAATCTGTCCTGATGGACCTGGGTTATGGACTGCGATGGAGGAGTAGCCAGAACCAATAAGAAATGGGACATCGACAAGAGGACACAGTCCAGCCACATGGAGACCACACCTGCCGTGGAAGAAGAGAAGGCCAAAGTCTTCAGCAGACAGAATAATTCATTCTGGAGGCTGATTTCTAGAACTTTAGATCTGCCCCCAAAGGTAAGCAAGGGTTAAATTATTTAGGATAAAACCCAGAGATAAATTATTCAGCCAGTTAGTTTGACATTTAAAAGGCTATTTATAAAAACGATCATTTCTCAAAAAAATAAAAATAGCGAGAAACTCAAAATTGGCAGTCCTAGCAGAGGGAGACATGTTATGCGGAAGGCGTTCGCAGGGTTTCCTGAGAACGTATTTTGGGCTTATTCTGCATTCTTTCTCCTCACTGACTTTCAGCTGTTCCTCAGGCAAGACTCTCCAATCCTCAATCTTCTTTTCTAACTTGTCAATTTAAAAAATGCTTATTTGTTTATTGTTTTGTTCACACTGACCTCGGCCTTGGGTGTTTCCAGGGGCAGCTGGTTCTCCCCAGCTCCCGGGACCTGGACGTGGAGGAGGAACTGGAGCCGGCTTGCCACCCGTGGGCGTGTCGCGCATTGCACCGGAAGTCCCGCGGCTCTGCACACACGGAGAACTCTTTTTAGCTCTCAATTCAAGTAGGAGGTGATTCTTCCCTCTGAGGGAACTTAAATCCCCCCACCCGTGCCCCATGCCTGGCTGCAGTCTGTGAGGACAGCCAGGGAACGTTTATCCTCCAGGGACACTGCAGGGGTGGAGCGCCCAGGGTGGGACGAAGACTGGCGCCCCGGCCACGTGCTTCATGATCACAGTTAGTAAGCATTCTAGGGTCCTGCTGCTAATAACAGGGTGCACCTGAAACGGGGTGATTTATACAACCCGGGGATTGTTCAGCTCTTGGGTCGGAGGTCCCAGATCCCCAGGGCTGTCCCGGTGAGCTGGCCGCAGCAGATGGCGGTGGGCAGGACGTGTGCTCAGTGTCCCATGTGTCTGTCCGCCTCGCTCCCTCTCCTTTATGAACCCGGCAGAACGCAACAGCTGGCCGGAACCCTCCAGCGTCCTCTTTGCTAAGGCCTCTCCGCTCAATGCCGTAATCAGATTTGTTCCCTCTCAGTCGGCCACCCTCCGCAGCTACGATGCCTCAGCATAGGCATTTGCAAGGGACTTGTTTGTACTGCAGCAGCAAGTGGAGGCCGAGGGATCTCACAGCCAATGGCCCAGCCGTGTCCCAGCCGTCCCAGACAGAGCAGCCAGATCCATGTGGGTCTCACAGTCAGGACCTAGGTGAATGTTGTCCATCCTGATTTGGGGTACAGTTCATTCTTTTTCCTTCTTCCTTTCTTATTTATTTACTTATTTGAGAGGTTTTTGCTATAGGGCGTTTGCGCCCACCAGAAAGACACAGAGAGAAGAGACAGAAAGAGAGAAATCAACCCCCCGGGGATGGCCACGCCACAGTCCCTTCTCCTCCATTCTCCTCTCGGGATCTTGGGCACACACGCACACGCGCCCAGCATGAGTTTAAGCCACGAGGTCCAGGACTGGAACTACAGTCAATTACATGGGAGTCTGGCAATGTAGCCATTACGTCATCTGCTGGTCTTTCTTCTTTCTTTCTTTCGTTCTTTCTTTCTTTCGTTCTTTCTTTCTTTCGTTCTTTCTTTCTTTCGTTCTTTCTTTCTTTCGTTCTTTCTTTCTTTCGTTCTTTCTTTCTTTCGTTCTTTCTTTCTTTCGTTCTTTCTTTCTTTCGTTCTTTCTTTCTTTCGTTCTTTCTTTCTTTCGTTCTTTCTTTCTTTCGTTCTTTCTTTCTTTCGTTCTTTCTTTCTTTCGTTCTTTCTTTCTTTCGTTCTTTCTTTCTTTCTTCCTTTCTTTTCTTTCTTCTTTCTTTTTTTCTCTATCTTCTTTCTTTCTATTTCTTTCTTTCTTTTAGTTTGCCTTGGGCACATGTGTGCATCAGCGATAGAGAGAGGGAAAGTGAGAGATCACTCCTCTGGGGGATGGCCACACAGCAATCCCTTCTCCTCCATTCTCTTCCTGGAATTTTGGGCACGCACGTGCATGTACCTAGCTTGATTTCCAAGTTGCCAGGTCTAGGATTCAAACTGCACAGCCAGACATGGGGGAGCCAGCCACCTTAACCTTCACACCACCTGCTGGCCCACTAATTCTTTAGGAAGGAGAACGTGGAGAGGCTTCTCAGACCTGCAGTATGTATTTCACCCTGGGAGCAGTAACTAGTCCATTACACACTTCTAACTTCAAGCGGGCCAACATTCTTGGCAGGAATTAGGCTGTGTTTGTGAAACCCCGAGTTAAGGAGCCCTTCAGGTGTGGTTAAGATCGGATGCCTCATCTGGACAGTGTCTACCTGGGGACTGCGATGCCTGAGATTCGGTGGCCAGGACCAGCTCAGTCACTTCCCTCTGAGCTGCACCTTATGCTGCACGCAGTGTCACCTGGATGGCAGGTGTACTAGGGCCACCCATCAGTGGAGCACAGTGGGCCCTCCTGGACACCGTCTGTCAGAGTCTCTCTTTCCTTCGCTGAGAAGGTAGTTGCTTAATACACGGAAGAAGAGGATTTTGCAAGATTCCAGGCAGAGTTTTCTTCCTTACTAAACTTTGTTTTGGGAAGTTTTGGATTTGTAGGGAGGTTGTAGTTAGCAGAGTGCCATGCGGGGCCGACACACCCAAGACCCGAGAGTGAGTCCCGTCCCAGGCCCTGGGTCCTTCCCATGCACAGTAGCCCAGTTTTCTTGTGTCGCCATCTCACGTGACCGTGAGGGGTGAACGCGGAGCATCCGGGATAAACAATGGGCTGCTGGGTCTCACCAGTGTCCCACCAGTGTCCTTTCTCTGGCCCAGGACCCCATCCAGGGTAGCAAGCGACATTTCGTCACATGTCTCCTGAGTCTCGTTTGGTCTCTGATTCTTTCTGTCTTTCTTGTTTGTCATGACCTTGGCGGTTTTGAGGAGTGCTGATCAAGCATTTCATAGGGTGTCCCTGCCTCTGGCTTCTTTCATGTTCTCCTGTTATTTACACAGGAATTCTGGGATTGTTATTATTATTCTTTTATTTGCTATAGGGTACACATACTCTCTCTGGAGAGACAGAGACAGAGAGAGAGAGAGAAAGTGAGAAAGCATACTCCAGGGAGGATGGCCATACTGTATTCCTTTCTCCTCTATTATTTTCTTGGGACTTTGGGTACACACACACACATGCATGCACACACACACACACACACATGCATACACACACACATACACACACCCACACACTCGCACATGCCTGGCATGCTTTTCAAGCTGCTGGGTTTGGGACTTGAACTGCACAGTAAACCTTGTGAGATCCAGCCACCTTAGCCACCATGCCATCTATAGGGCTGGAGTTCTAGGAAGTTTTTGGAAAGAATATAGCAGAGGAGCAGTGGGGGGATTCGATCATATCGTCTCATATCAGGGGTCCGTGGTGTTGATGTGATGTCCTAGGGTGATGGCCCTGGCTTGTGGTTCGAGCAACACCTGCCAGGGGTCTGCACTTAAATGGGGCTGCTTTTCTGCACTCTGCATTTAGGGAGTGAGTCTTGAGAGGGGCCCAGCCTTGAGGAGAGGGCTGGGGTTTGGCCCACACAGAGGGGGAGTTGTCACATGGATTATTCGGCTTATTTGAAGGGTGGTCCCAGGACCCCTAAACTTTTTCCTTTGTAAACAACAGATGACAGGAACGCCAGGGTCAGGGAAAGTGCTTGTTCATTAGCGACGTGACCAACGCTGGCGTGATGTTGAGGTGGCCGCAGCACCGAGGGGACAGACGAAGGCAGGAGGCGGGTTTTGTGAGTCTCAGCTAATGGCCTGTCGACTGCTGTTCTTTTTTGGAGAACTGCGCTGACCACTGAGCACTGACCATGAGACAAGACTGCCTCAGCCTGAGACTGGCTGCCAGGCCGAGGGGCACTGGGGAGCTGGGAGCTGCCCTGGCACTGTGCAGTCATAATTAATAGAGACATCTCCAGACAGTTTCCTGAAGGAAGGTAGAACTGACAAGCGCCTCTCCAAGGCTATAATTAAGAAGCAGCTGAGAAATGTTATCTTTCTGATCACGCATATTCAAACTTATCTGTCACAAACATATTGTTAAACTCCCCCTTCGGTCTAGTCACTTTCCAATGCCTGCTTGCAGAGAGGGTTTATTATGCCTTTACTCTGGAGGACTTCTCAACCAGCGCTCTGTCGCTCTGTCGCTGTTAAAGGGCCAGCCAGGCCTCCAGCAGAGGGTGACAGTTCAAAGAGAAGCAAATCCACGTCCAGTCTTTATCAGCTCCCACTTCCCTGAGCCGGTCACCTGTGCCAGGACCACCTCACGAAGAGCCCAGCCTGTTCCCGTGCTTGGTCTTCCTCGTAGACTTCAGCACGGGGACCAGCAGTGTGATCAGGACAGGCTGGGCGTCTGGGCATCTTTACTTGAGCTCTGCCCAGCCAGCCTCAGATTTTGTTCCTCTGATTCCAAGTTTCTCAGTGCAGTAGCTTAAAAACTTATTTTTAATTACTAGAAGATGATGTGGTCTCGGAGAGAGAGAGAAAATGAGAGCGAGAGACAGAAAGCGCGCGAGAGAACCCCTAATGGATGTGCTCCATCTCTCCATCCTGCTGGGGTTTTAGATAAGCACGCACATGTACCTGGTGTGTTTTTCAAGCTGCCGGGGCAGGATTTGAACCATGGTCAACCACATGGGAGCCTGTTCTCTTCACCAGTATGCCACCGATGCAGTAGCTTTTACTTGTGGTGGTTCCTTACTGTTGATGTCTCCATGACAGGCAGCAGTTCTGACCCATGTGGCCGTCTCCATGTCTACACCATGTGATGTCTTAGAGGAGGCGACAGTGCCCTCTTGGAGGGCCAGCCTGGGACTGAACCTCTGCTCCCTCCTCTTCCTCTTGGCTGCAAGCTGGTGATGTTCAGGGGCACTGTCCAAGTGTTCCAGCATCGTCCACACTTACAAATCCTACCTGCTGGCTCCAAATTCAAGCCAGCTTGGTCAATACTACTAGTCTGGCCTGACTCCCTGCCCCCCCCCCTC
>NW_006209557.1:66463-66913 GCF_000334495.1 Tupaia belangeri chinensis
GCTGGGGGAGCCGCTTACGCAGGATGGCATGTGGCCCATGGCTGCTGCTCGGGGCTCTGAGCAGGGACATGGCAGGACCAGCTGACCAGGCAGCTGCACTCTGCACTTCATTCATTTCTTCCCCTGGAAGCACGCGGGCTCCTGCCCTCTGAAGACTGACTCATTCCTTGGAGTTTTGTGAACTGACGTTACGAGGAAAGAATATTCTTTTCTTCACAAACCCCTTTTATTTTAAAAACAGAATCCCACAAATGCCCAAAGTGGTGAAGGTCCAGAGAGAGGCAGAGGGGAGCAGCGTCTTCGAGCCCAGCGGTTCGTGGGGTGCTTGCTCTCCCCAGCTCCTGCCGACCTGGCCTGGTGCACCGACGTGGAATCGGGTCACTGCCCAGCAGCTGTCTTTGGTTTAACCTGTGTTCCTCCAGGGAAGATTTTGGCTTAGAATGGCATTCC
>NW_006209557.1:68197-73641 GCF_000334495.1 Tupaia belangeri chinensis
GCATTCCTGGAGCTGTTGGAACTGTGAGAGGGCAGAAGGCCAGGGACCGGAGTGCCACTTTGGGAGTGTCCTTCCTGAGGACACGGGGTGACCACAACTATGCAACCTTGAGGGAAGAGCGCCCAGTCCCCCAGAGAGCAGGGTGAGGTTTCTGCAAACAAAACCCTAAGAGCTGCATCCCTGTACTTCTCTGGGCCAGCTGTCACGTGGTCAGCTCTGAGGGCTGCTGAGTGGGGCCGTGTGGTAACTTGGACACCGTCCAGGAAGAACTGGGTTATGACAAGGATCTGTGCTCTCCAGTGCGTTTGCCCCCACGTAAGTCACCCTAGCATAGTTCAAGGTGCTGCTAGGGACATCCGTGGGCCGCGTTTAGGCTTTCTGTGAGACTGTCGCTCAGTGACACCCACCTGTGCTGGGTAACCTGACACGTGTATTTACGGCCGCAGTCTAATAACGCAGTGTGGGCGGCGTAGTTCTGGATGAACAGGCCCTGAAGTAGAAAGACTGAGGCCAACGCGAAAGCTTTCAAGGGGTGCAGTGTGCTCCTTCCTGAGTGTGCACCGCGTCCCGCTTCTGTGCGCTTGGACACGCGTTAGGGGGAGTCCTGCAGGCTCCAGTTAAAAGCACCCTGCAAAGCAAGAGGGACATTGAAACGGCTGTTCTCAAACTGCATTTCATGGACTACTTGGTGTTTATCTGTAACATAGAAACCTGTAAGGCCGATGCTACGACAAACCCCCAGGTTCCTCAGGCTAAGGCTCATTTTGCAAGTGATTGACTGGCAGTCCAGAGGAGGAGAGTGACCCGTATGGCTGTGCTAGCGAGGAGGGGAGCAGTGAGCGTGGACAAGGAGGTGACTCGGTGACCAGCCACATTACTATTGTCAGTGTGGGGCAGGTCTTCAGAGGGAAAGTGAGAAATTACCCCCTATGGGAGATGGCCACACCACAATCCCCTCTCCTCCACTCTCCCCCAGGATTTTGGGCCAGGCCTGGGACTTGAACTGTGGCCAGCCATGTGGGAGTTCATTGCCTCAACCACCTTGCCACTTGCTGGTCCCTACGTGCATGGTTTTGACCCCCACTCCCTCCGACTCCTATTAGTCTCAGGGTCCTCTGTTTTATTTAGAAATCTCCCTCCCATAGTTTGTCGATATTAAGCTGCTTCCTAAGAATGCTGAGTGGGAATCAGGACACGGGCTGGTTAAAATGCCTTTATTACATTCAGTGAGCACAGTCCTGCTCTGGGACCACCTGCATGAAAACGGAGATAGGGAAGGTGATGGGTGGATGGAAATGGGACCCCGTGTGTGCCCACAGGTCTGCAAAGCAAAGATTTCTCCCTGGTATGCTGTACTCTGATGGGCATTTATTTGAAATGAACAAAAATTTCATGTTATTAGTGGAACAAATTCTTCACATCAATGTATATTCTATAATCTCATCACTGTGAAGAAAAGGAGGTCTCCCTAAATTAAATCACACTCTACAAGAATCATGTGTTGTTTCACTGAAAACCAAATAGAAGAAAGGTAATAACAGAATAGAAACAGAGTTTTAAAGTAAGTACCATCAAGCTTTGGAACCCAGGGTAGATTTCCAAGGAAATGGTATGAAGATAGTTTCTCGCAGCAGCTGGTCTGAGGACATTCCTGCCTTTGAGACCCCAGGAAGCACAGGACACGCTTCTCGCTACCAGAACAACTTTAAAACCACTAGTTAGGGTACAGCCTCCCGTCTCTACCAGCATGTTACTCACCCCGTGGCCATCGCATATATGGTCCCAGTGAAAGGGAACGGTCTACAGCTGTGTGGGGCTGTCGTCGTGGGGAACACGGAAGCTGGCACCTTCCCCAAATCCGGACTGTCTGATGTCGAATCCCTGACTGGTCTGTGGACCGTGCTCCACTGGGGGCAGGGTGCAGTGAGTGGAAGAGGACTGGCTGGCAAGCCTCAGCACGACCTCTGTTACTTAATTCACCACATGAATGTGGCCAAATGGCTTGTGTTCTCTTTTCTTCGTCTGTAAACTGAAGTCATCAGAACAGACGAGCTCAAGGAATCTTAGGATTCTTGAAGCATTATCATGTCCAAGTCTCCGACTCTTCAGAGCTTTCTCAATCTGTTCAGAAGAGTGCAGTGTCGAAGAGTCATTGGCTTCAAAATCTCACCTGTACATTGACACAGTAGTGGTTGGGAGGGATTTATGCAGGTGTGACCAGGAGTGGCTTTCTCATCCTTTAAAAGACCTCCTGTAATACCAAGCTTGTAAGTCCCGGTTAATTTTGATAGTCTGCAGGACCTGCTGGGATTCAGAACACCCCAGATTGTGCTAACAGGACTCATGTCCTCGTTTAACTGTGTCATATCCCATCGTCATATCCTTGGCCAGAGTAGACCAGCCTGCACTATCAAAACTAGGAACAGACTTGGTCTGGTTGAATGTGTGTGTCCCACCGAAATCCCCGCGTTGGAACCTAATACTCTGTGTGACTGTGTGGGAGGGGCCCTTCGGGGCTGGAACTCCTCCTCAAGGGCTGCTCAGGTTCATGCCCTGAGACAGGAGGCTGGAGGGAGTGCCCCGGGCCTTCCAGCCTTCCGCCCTTCATCCCTCCAGCCGTGGGAGGACATGAGGTTCGCCCGCTTGCCCTCCTTCACCTGTGAGGACCCGACGTGACACACTTGAAGCAGACAGAAGCCTTGGCCAGACGCCTAGCCTGACTGTGCCTTTTTCTTGGACTTTCTCATCTTTAGAACCTTACGCAATAAATTACTGGGGCCAGCAAGTGGAGTGGTGGTTAAGGACTCCCACATGGCTAACTATGGTTCAAGTCCCAGACCTGGCAGCTTGTTTTCCCACTTTCTCTCTCTTTCTTTCTCTGTTTCTCTCTGGTTAGGGCATATGCCCTATAGCAGATTAAATAATAATAATAATGAATAAAATAAAATAAATAATTCTTAAAAAAAGAAATAAATGACTATTCTTTATAAATTACCCAGTCTCAGATATTTTGTTACAGCAGTACAAACAGAGGGAGACGAGACCCAAGACGCCTTACTCTGATCCCATCGGGGGTTCTCTAAAACCACAGTGAGACCTTTCAGGACCTCCCCAGCCACGTTCTGCTAAAGGCCCTGTCACTGCTCACAAGGTTGGATGTTGGAGAACCCCCTCCCCCTCGCCACCTGTCTGTCCCTGCAAAGTCGTGACTTCTAACCCCCGTAGATGCCTCGGCTGTGGCTTTAATCTCTGTCCTTCTCTGTGGCCAGTCTGTCCCTGCCCACTGCTGAACAACCGCCTGCCACGGTGTCTTTTCCAGGCACTTTCCCCTGCACTGCCCTTCACCCCCTTGCCACATGGAATTGTGCCCGTTTCAGAGAACATAGGGTCAGAGAGGCCACGCTCTCACCTTTGTCGCCCCGGCTGTAGGTGGCAGAGGCAGGCTCAGGGCCTGTGGTGTCCCTCACCTGTGGCTTCAAACTGCCGCGGACATCGCTGTCTCCTCTACCCAGCCTCCCTTCTGCGCATCTTTCCTCCTTTCTCTCATCCCCCTCTGCTGCGGGGTTTTCCTCCCTGAGATCTGGGCGCTGAGAGGTCGATGCAGGACCTAACCCTCTACTCCACTGCTAGCAGCAGAGAAGAGCCTCCTTTCCCTTTAAAAAGGTGAAACTAGCAAGCTTGAGGAGCGTGGGAAACACACCTCGATTTGGGTTGTAATTGTTTCTTTTCTCTCTTTAAAGGAATTATTTACTTAATTTAATTTATTATTATTATTGTTTTCCTGTTTGTAATGGGGCATATGCATTCACCAGAGACAGAATGAAGGAACGTGAGAAAGTAAGCTGCCAGGTCTGGGACTTGAACTGTGGTCAGTCATGTGGCATCCAGCGCCCCAACTACCGCACCACCTACTGGCCCCATAGTTGTTTCTTTTTATTCTCTGGACACTTCTGTTCCAAGACCCAAGACTTGACCGGCGTGTGCCCTCAATCCACATACACTCGCGTGTGTGTTATTAGCTAGGCGTGGGAAGGCCAGCGTGGTAGCTTACCTCCTCCGGACGTCTCATGGAGGGGACAGGTGAGGTGGCACGTCCAGGTCTCAGGCCTCCGCTCCCAGCTCTCTTCTGGCCCCAGAGTATTTCAGGGGCTTCCAGTGAGCACCACACCGCTGATGACAACTCCTCATGGCTGCTACTTGTCCCATGTGCACTCAGGAGAGATGACACCAGATGTAAGCTGAGAGAGAGCGAGGACATGCATCCAGGGCTCGTCCCTGCCCAGGGGTGAAATGAGAGTGTGGTAAAAACAGAGAAAGCTCTCCCATCCGCGCTGCCTCCTTGCCCCTGGGCTCTCCTGTGGGACGCACAGGTCTGACTCACCTTGCCCAACATCCCAAGAGCCCAGGTTTCGGCCTCCAGCCCTGATCACAGGTGAGTTTGCAGGCCTTTCTGTCTTCCAGCCAGGCCTTCCTTTCTCGCCAGGCGCTATTCGGGGCCGAGCTGTAGGAGGTGTCTGGGTAAAAGGCCAGGGCTGTGAAGGCCCTCCAGTTCCAGTCATATGCCCCCACTTACCCGGGCACCCCTCGGGGCAAGCACTCAATAAACAGCCATTGACTGAGAGATCCCCAGGTGTCCCCTGCCAAGGGCCGGTCTTTGTGTTGGGCTGGGGCTACATAGGAACTCTTTGATGAGTGCTGGAAGGCCGCTGTCCCCGGGGAGGGTCTGGCTGGAAAGGACAGAACCCCTTTGTTCAGGCATGCTGTTAACGTCCTAGTCTGGATTTGCTGTCCCGGGACGTCTCAGGAGCCGCATTTCAGCAGCCAGAGTACTGGGTTTCCAGGTAAATTAACACCAGGAGAGTTATTTATCCAATCATTTGTTTACTCAGTAAACATTCGTCTCGCCTCTTCGCTGGGTGGATCATGGCGGAACAGAAAAAGGACAGTATCCTTGAGACTCGCAGAGGAGAGACTCGAGCGGCTGCCAGTACGACAGTGTGGAAAAGGCAGAACGCTCCTGACAACCAGGGTTTGACGTGGGCGAGCACTGTTCACACTTCACCGGCATCATCCTATTTCTTACTCCCTAGAACCTACGAGAAAGAGCCCATACTTCCCCCACCCCTAGATGAGGACTGAGACCCAAAGGTGGGGTGACTTGCCCGGTGTCACGCAGTGGCATGTGGTAGAGCCATGATCCCAGACACGTGTTCACTGAGTGCAGAGATGGGGCTGTGACAGAGAACCCACCTCACACCTCTGACGGCCGAAGGCAGGCCCTACATCCCGAGAGTTTCCCATTGACCACTTCCTGTAATTACAGCCACCCTCACTGGCAAGTGGACTCTGAGCATGAGGAGGTTACATAACTTGCCAGTCAGACAGTTAAGTGGCAGAGCTGGGATTTAAACTTGCAAAGTGCGCCTCAGGGCCCCCGCCACAAC
>NW_006209557.1:74034-76123 GCF_000334495.1 Tupaia belangeri chinensis
CCCGGGGGGGGAGAGACGGGAGCGCCTGCCAGTACGACAGTGTGGAAAAGTCAGAACGCTCCTGACAACCAGGGTTTGACGTGGCGAGCACTGTTCACACTTCACCGGCATCATCCTATTTCTTACTCCCTAGAACCTACGAGAAAGAGCCCATACTTCCCCCACCCCTAGATGAGGACTGAGACCCAAAGGTGGGGTGACTTGCCCGGTGTCACGCAGTGGCATGTGGTAGAGCCATGATCCCAGACACGTGTTCACTGAGTGCAGAGATGGGGCTGTGACAGAGAACCCACCTCACACCTCTGACGGCCGAAGGCAGGCCCTACATCCCGAGAGTTTCCCATTGACCACTTCCTGTAATTACAGCCACCCTCACTGGCAAGTGGACTCTGAGCATGAGGAGGTTACATAACTTGCCAGTCAGACAGTTAAGTGGCAGAGCTGGGATTTAAACTTGCAAAGTGCGCCTCAGGGCCCCTGCCACAACCATTCTGCCACACTACCCTCCTGTCTAGCCTAGGAATATTGGTGTGTTTTCCTCTCACGCTCAACCGTTCTGAGGTAAGCAGCCTGTTTAGGAGGGGTAGTCTGCTCTGCTGGGCATCTCGGCCCTGTTCCCTCTGCATTTTTGCTCATCCATCCTCAGGGGCTCTCTGTCTGCTACAGGAGCTGCTGAGAGCCTGTGGCTATGCTAATTATCATTTACATAAATCAATGGAAAGGTAATTAAGTTCTTAGTTGCACCAGTCAAGTGGCCGGTATGCAGTGGCGGCCACATTGGCCAGCACCATCTGGATGGACACTTCTGTCATCTCGAGTTCTGTGGACAGTGCTGCTCTGGGTTGATGTCACCTGCGTGGCTGATGCAGTCATGGCTGCATCCTGGCCCAGCCAGAGAGACAGGGAGTGGGCAAGGAGAGCGAGTGCCAGGGCTGGCTCCCATGGTCCTGCCCTAGCTCCTCAGTCCCAGCCGCCTGCAGGGGAGTCTGGGAGCAGCCGAGGGTCTGGCTTCAGTTCCATTTTCGTGGAAGAAGGGCAGAGACGTTTCCCTGGCTGCAAGTCATCTCCACCACAGGCACCTGCCTAAGGTGAAGCTGCTCTTCCAGCTTGTAGCTGGTTCGGAACCTCCCAGGAGGAAACCAGCCCCAGAAGTGCAGAACTGACCAGGAAGCTGTCAGTGCCGCCGGCTGGAGTGGACAAAAGTTTCACTGGAAGGCTGACCGTTATTTCGGGTCTTAACATAGTAGGGTTCCCCGATAAAAGAAGAAAGAGGACTTTCTAGCAGAGGGAAGAAGCCAGCAAAGGTCAGAGGCAGTAGCAGTGAGGCTGGTTGAGTCCAGGCTCAGGGCTTGGCTGGTGGGAAGGAGGGGAGGTTTCAGGGCTGACTCCAAGGACTGGCTACTCTTGATGGGGAATGAGGGCTGTAGCCAACTTACTAGGCGATGCGTATTTTCACTGCACACCTCACCCCTCCCTGAGTCTCCTCCTCTGGGGCGTATGCACCCCCACACCTGCTCTTGCTCCATCCAGGGAATTCGTCCATGAGAGCATGTGAATGAAGTTCTACAGAGACGGAGTTCAGAACATTCCTGCCATAGACAACTGAAAGGCATCAGGAGATTTTTGATTGAGAAATGACAAAATCAAATGTATTTTTGGAAGAAAGAGCCAATCGATGGCATAAAAAGAAAAGCTTGGATTTGTGTGTGTTGGGTTTAAAGCCACAGAAGGAAACCCCATTTATCAAATCCCTCCCCTCCCAACACTCCAGGAGTTGTGTGTGAGGATTTACAGACGTTCAGAAAAATTGCCTTGATTCCCAGAAGAAGAAAATGAGAACTAAGAAAATTCTACAAATGGCCCAAAGAATATGGTCTTCTTTTTTCTTTTTAGAAAAAGAGGGAGAGAGGGGTTCGTAGGTGGTGTGGTGGTTAAGGGCGCTGGACTTCCACATGGCTGACCATAGTATGAGTCTTGGACCTGGCAGCTTGCTTTCTCACTTTCCCTCTCTCTCTCTCATTCTCTCACACTCACTCTTACTGTGTCCCTCTCTGGTCAAATTAAAATAAATAAATAAATAAATACATAA
>NW_006209557.1:76133-88493 GCF_000334495.1 Tupaia belangeri chinensis
AAATAAATAAATAAATAAATAAATAAATAAATAAATAAAATGTAAATAAAACAATTCTTTAAAAAGAAAAAAATGAAAGAGAAAGAGAGAGGGAGAGAGATAGAGAGAGAGAGAACACAGATTGGGGATGGATGCAGTTGGCTGAGACCATGGGCACACACCACTCCACCTGGCCTATTTAAATTGGGCCAAAAATTGGACCTGGGCCTCCCATGGGGCCTCAGCCATGGCATGGTAGTGCTCTCTCAGTTGGGCCACCATGATGGGTCAGAGAATGGTCTTTGAAGATCAAAGGATCTGGGATCAGATGTTGCCTGTGTACTGGGTGGTCATGTGGTCTTGGCAAGCTTCAGTATTCTTACAGGAAAACGGAAACAATCATACTTCTCCAAAGAATGGTTTAAGTAACTGTGTTTCCTACATTTAAAAATACCCAATGTAATGCTTGGCTCTGAGTAGGTTGCTGATGAATGACCATTATTATTATTATTTATTGTTGTCACTAGCCCTAATGTGGTGCCCATGAGAATGTGTCTCTCAGGTCTCCGGCAGCCTGGCTGGGAGTGACCAAGGGCCCCATGTGCTCCTGTGGGCCACTTCCAGCCAATGGCTTGTAGACGCAGGAGCATATTGGGGAGACTGGGTACTCGAATGATGGCATCTCAGTGGTCTTCTTAAACCCTCCTTAGGACTGCATGGTAGTCTCAGATGTTCCCAGCCACCCTCCTCCCTGTCTCCCTTTCTTTCTCCCTTCACTCTCTCTCCTGGGATCAGACCTGCAACTTGGCCTTATGGCTTTTCCAGCCTCTCTGGTTTCCTCTGACATTTATCT
The DNA here is from genome assembly GCF_000334495.1 of Tupaia belangeri chinensis. Taxonomy (NCBI): domain Eukaryota; kingdom Metazoa; phylum Chordata; class Mammalia; order Scandentia; family Tupaiidae; genus Tupaia; species Tupaia belangeri. The sequence goes on from NW_006209557.1 coordinate 76,966, forward strand.
CTCCTAAAAAATGTCTTGCATGTTTAATCTCATCCTGGGATCTTCTCAGAAGAATTGGGATAACACAGCTATAGCCACTTTCTAGAAGGTTCGAGAAGTGAGGTCAGTCCCTGTGTCCTGGGTGTGAACAGCCAGGTCTTTGTTGATAGTTGTATAGACTTTTTTTTTCCTTTGGGGATATTTTTGCTATAGGGCGCGTGCGCGCGCCAGATAGAGACATAGAGACAGAAAGCGAGAAATCACCCCCTAGGGGGGTGGTCACGCCACAATCCCTTCTCCTCCATTCTCCTCTCGGGATCTTGGGCACGCACGCACACACGCCCAGCGTGAGTTTTAAGCCACCGGGTCCAGGACTCAAACCGCGGTTGACTACGTGGGAGTCCAGCGACATAGCCATTACACTAACTGCTGGTTCCCAATAGTTGTATAGACTTTGAGCATGTCCCCTTCTATACTGAAGAGCATCCGGCTTCCATACTGAAGAGTTTTAAATATGCTGTCTCTAAGTTTTCCAACAAAAGCTGCTTTCTCTTGGCTTTTTTCAGATACTCTCTGCTGGACGGCTTCCTGGTGATCTGTCTTCCCTGATCAGAGCAGAGCAGGTGCTCCGGGCCCACGTGCATCACAATTTTCTGCAAGACAAGGCTTTGTTTTCTGGATCATCACAATGAAAAGAGCGTGCCAGAGCACAACTCATTTCTCTTCAGAGCATTCAAGAGAAATGTGGGCTCCAGCTGAACGTCACCTGTCTCTGGGAAGGGCTGGGCGACCAGGACTTATGTAACATCCTGGGAGACCTACTTAGGTGAAAACTGCTAGAAAATCTAAAAAAGTTTACATTTATTTGTTCGTAATTGGGACAAAGAGATGTCTCACCTCGGCCCTCACCTCTCTTGTCCTCTTTTGAACTTGCGGCCGATTTTTAATAAAAGCCTGGCAGTGGAAGTCCACTGTACCCTCCACTTGCTGATCAGCTCGCGTGCCTGTCTGGCCCTGTTAGTGTCTGCCCGTCCTTTTGCTTTTAAACTTCTGTCATGCAGATACACACACACAATTCCAGGGAGAGCTACAATCTATTAGTGAAAAAACACATTAGTTTTATTTTTCTTATTGCACAAGTCATGTGTTCCCATTGGTTCATGAATCTATCAGAATGGATGGGAAATCTGATTTCTTTGAACATTCTCGCATCTTTGTGGCACTTGGGGAAAAACAGTATCAGCAGCCTCTGCCAGATGGAGTTATTCTGCCTCCCAATATTGAGGGCACTCTTGGGGCTTGTATTTGACCATGTATGGTGCAAATTAGAGTAGGCTCCTCTCAGGGCTATGAAGAATCAATGAGATAATACACTCAAACATGTCAGAGAATATCATCGGAATGACCACGGCCATGACCATCACCACCTTGGCATCATCAAAGCCACAGAACTGCAGCTCTTCCCTTCTGCTCGAGCCGCTGAGGCGCTGGAGATGCACGGGGTGAGGGTGACACCAGCCATCTCACCTTCTCCAGAGAGAGCTGTGCCTTCTTAACTTTAGCTGAATCTGGTTCTCAGAATAAATTAGGATGACCAAATTACTTACGTGCTCTAGACAGTTACTGGTGACCCTTAACCTGTCTTTGAAAGCCGCATACAGTTACAGCAGTGTATAAATTAAGGATGTGGCCAAACAGGTCATCTTGAGTGTGTGTGTGTGTGTGTGTGTGTGTACACAAAAATCAATATATATATGTATATATATATACATATATATATAAAATTTTAAGGATGTGGCAAAACAGATCATCTTGAGTGTGTGTGTGTGTGTGTGTGTGTGTGTGTACACAAAAATCAATATATATATGTATATATATATACATATATATATAAAATTATGTATCTCTGGCAAGTCTATTGGTGTTTAAAGGTGTGCTAAACTTCACATGGATTTCAAGAACAGCTGTGAGACTAGATTGAACTCAAGGGGTCCTCACCGAGTGAGACTCAGTCCGTGTTAAGAGGGTGTGGAATCGTCAGCTGATTTGGTCAGCTGCTTCCAATGCTGGCTGATGGTCTCACTGTGTAAGCAGTGACAGGTGTGTGGCATTTTGGAAAGAGCCAAATAAGGAAGTAACATATTGATGTTCAGCAATTAAAAAAAAAAGAATGTACTGCAAAAAGTTTCCAAACGGCATTACTAAGGCCCTTGAGCGCTCACGGAACGATAGTAACTTGAAAAACAAAAACTGCCTTGGCTCTCAAGGTCATGAAGTCCTGGCAGTAAGGCACTTTCCCTGAGGCCCTTGCGTCCACTCAGAGGGAGAAAAGGAAGCAAAGCCCCGACCAACGGCCCCGCAGAGTCCCGCCAGGCATGCCTCCAACTTGCGCTTGCAGGGATTTTCCAGTCCAGTTGCGTTTACATTTGGAGCTGGGAGGGTTTAAGTTTTAAAAGTTTATTTATTATTATTATTTTTTTTAATCAAATAGTTCTTAGGACGCTTAGTAAAGGGAAAGCAGCCCCTGGCCAGCTGTTTAAAGTGTGAAAGGGAGAAGTTCCAGGTACGTTCAAGTGGGTTTGAGATGATTCTAGCTCCCAGAGCGGAGAGCAGAGCGGCCAGAGCAGGATCTTTGGGAAGTGAGCAGCGAGTGCGAGCAAGTGCTGGAAACCCCTGTGTGCAGGTGGGCCTCGGTGTCTCCTGTCCAGGCGGTTTTAAGTCAGACTTCAGGGCCCGTCTCCCGTCCAAGCTGTTTTAAGTCAGACTTCAGGGCCAGTCAGTGCCATGATGGTTAAGGCAATTGAACTGCACATGGCCAACTGCTTGATTCGAATCCTGGATTCAGAGGTTGACAAACATGCTGGGCACATGAGTGTGCGTGCCCAAAATCCCAAAGGGAGAGAGAAAAGGTGGAGAAGGAATCGCAGCTCGACCAGGCCCCGGGGGGAGGTGCTTTCTCATTTTCTCTCTTTGTCCCTCAAGTCACATACCTCCCAGCAAATTAAAAACAAATAAACAAACAAACAATGGACTTAAAAGCCTTCCATCTCTCTTTTCGCTCTAGCCACTGTCTAAAGGGGGACAGGAAACTTATGAAAATGAAAATTGGAGCTGTTGATTAATCACATTTTTCAAATAGAAAAATGCAAGATCGATACCATAATTGTGCCCGTTCTGACCTGTCCCTGAATGAACCCTGTGGTCACTGTGTGGGGAACCAGCTCTGGTGTTCCCGAACAGAGAGAAAGGGGGTCATGGGGGGATCGTGTGTACATGCTGTCAGAGAAGATCTGCTTCAGGGCCTACCCCGAGTACCTCAGAACGTGGCCTGACTTGGAGGAAGCATGTCACAGCTACTCCAGTGGCAATGACACTGTCCAATCGACTCCAATCAGCATGGATGGTGTCCTATGAATCCGGACACAGACGTGCAGCCAGGGGGAACCGCATGTGAGCACGGAGGCAGGGACTGAGTGATCCGTCTACACATGTGGGAATGCCAAGGAATGCTGCATCCCCTGGAAGCTGAAGGAGAGGCCTGGGACATTCTCGCTCATGGGCTTGGAAGGAACCAGCCCTGCACCACCACGGTCTCAGGCTTGCAGCCTCCAGGGAGCTGGTAGAGTCAGGTGGTTTCGGCTATCCAGGGTGTGGCACTTCATTACAGCAGCCCCAGGGAACTAGGACTGAGGTCCCAAGATGATGGACCCCAGGAGACCGTGGCCAGGCAGGCGAAGAGGGTGGAGGACAGCGGGTATGCGAGATGTCTCTGTGTTACCTTCTATTTTGACCCACAGCACACAGAGAAATTGGCTCCACGGGCTTGGTATAATTGTACAGGAGGCAGCAGAAAGCACCTACTAAGTGCGGAGAAGAACTAGGACGAGGTGGGGCAGGTGGAGCCATCAATGGAACTGCAGCAGCACCCACTGCTCTGAGCCACTGGGAAGGACCTTGCTGCCAGGGTCGCTGAAAAGAGGGACTTCCTGGGAGTTACGGCTGCACAGGAGAAACAGCCACCTTTGGTTTCTTTTTGCCACTTCCTCTGTCTCCCTTTCCTTAGCCTTCAAGGTATCAGAGTTGTTCGCTGAGCTGGCTCACGCACGTTTGGCACCTAGGCGATGTGTGCAATGGGATTCCTGCCCTTACAACATAGCTCAGACGCTAAGACAGAGGATACTGAGGGGTCCTGGTGACGTTTCGGGGACGTGTGGACAGGTCAGTGTTGACAAGAAGGAGGACTTGGAGAACACCTGAGTACTGCCCCACACTAGCCAGCAGCAGCCCCTCTGCAAAACTGAGTACCTGCAGTGACCATGGAGGTCTGACTGTGCTCACCATCATAATGAAAACGCTTCTGAAGTTTCATTATTGAGTTTGATGCACTCTATAAGCTTTTTTGGTCATTGTTTGCTATAGGACGTGTGTGTTTGCCAAAGAGACACAGAGGGGGGAACGAGCAGTTAGCGTAATGGCTATGTTGCTGGCCTCCCACGTAGTCGACCGCGGTTCGTGTCCCGGACCCGGTGGCTTAAAACTCACGCCGGGCGTGTGTGCGTGCGTGCCCAAGATCCCGAGAGAATGGAGGAGAAGGGATTGCGGCGTGACCATCCCCCCTGGGGGGTGATTTCTCGCTTTCTGTCTCTATGTCTCTCTCTGTCTGTCTGGCGAGCGCACGCGCCCTACAGTGAAAATCTCTCCAAAAAAAAAAAGAGACACAGAGGGGAAGTGAGAAAGCTCCCCCAGGGGTGTTGGCCATGCCACACACCCTTCTCCTTTATTCTCTTGTTGGGATTTTTGGGCATGCACACACATGCACCCAGCATGTTTTTTAATCTGCTGGGTCTGGGACTCAAACCATGTAGTTGGCCATGTGGGATCCAGCTTCCTTAACCACTCCACTGGCTAGCCCCCATTAACTTTTAACAGCTCTCCCTTATCATATTAGGAAGTTCCTTTCTATTAATTTTCTCAGAAGATTTTTTTAGGAAAAAACTCAAGAACTGGGTTGACTTTTTAAATCAAATATCTATTTAAAAAATCTACCTGAGTTTTTCTTCTCCTTTAATCCCAGTAGACATAGCTACATTAATAGATATGATACTCAATCACTCATATAATTCAAGGACAAGCCCAGTAGATCTCACTTTTTTCTCCAACGTGATGTGCAACAGATTGTATTTCCCCAAAATGACTTCCATGAGTTCTTCTGTCTCACCTGCTCCCCCCATGGTGTTATGTCTTGCTTCTCCCATTGCAAGGTGGAGTCTGTGTCCCCTCCCTGGGAACCAATGTGCCCTGCTACAGTGGGACCTCCATGCAGGTCTGGAGAGGTGACACTGCTTTTCCTTGACTCCAGAGGTGTGCACTTTTGACACTGAACCTCCATGAGATGAGGAAGCCTCAGAACCCCTCAGAAACACCTGTGTGTGGGGGAAGCAGTGTCTGCAGCCCACAGTCCAACTGGACATGTCATCCTTAGTCCCGGTGAAGCCACCCAACCACTGGGACAAGGAACACAGGCAAGTGCTATACACACCCCACAGCGTAATTTCTAAACTTGTTTTAAGTCTTTTAGTTTATGTTTCCCTGGTGATCAGTGATGTCAAGTGTTTTTTCAGATGTATGACTTTTTTTTTTTTTTTGCTACAGGGCACATGCACTTGCTGAAGAGACAGAGAGACAGAAACTGAGAAATCACCCCCCGCCATGCCCAGGGGGAAAGGCCACACCACAATTCCTTCTCCATTCTCCTCTTGGGATTTTGGGCACACATGCACATGCACCCAGCATGACTTTCAGGACGTCAGGTCTGGGACTTGAACCATGGTGGACTATGTGGGAGTCCAGCAACGTGACCACTATGCCATCTGCAGGTCCACGTTGGCCATTTTTATGTCATTTGAGAAATGTTTGTTGAGATCCTTTGCCTATTTCTATTAATTGGGTTGTTTTCTTGCTATTGAGCTGTTATCTTCAATTCTTTTCTTTTGTATTGTGCATTTTATCTTCCATGCTTGTTCTTTGCTTCTTGCCTCCTGTTGAGTTTGATTGTGTTTTCTTTATTTCTTTGTCCTCTCCTTTCTACTCGTTTGGAAGTGACAAAGTCCATTAGCTTGTCTGAAAAGTGATAATGTATTATTTCTGTTTTTCTTTATTTTCTTTTCCATTTTAAACAAGAAGTTTATTTAAACAACAAGATGCCTGACTTGAAGGGAAAACTATCTAGAATTCCTTTTTTTTTTTTAAATTAGAGTAATTTACCCTTACTTAAAAACAGATTTTCCTATATGTAACAGCTACATATAAAAAAGTTACAAAATTGTCCTTGGCTTTACAATGATAAATGAAAAACATTGAAATTCTCCAGTGAAAAAAGGTATCAGGAACCAGCAGTTAGCGTCATGGCTATGTTGCTGGACTCCCACGTGGTCGACCGCGGATTGCATCCCGGACCCGGTGGCTTAGAACTCACGCCGGGCGCATGTGTGTGCGTGCCCAAGATCCCAAGAGGAGAATGGAGGAGAAGGGATTGCGGCGTGACCATTCCCCCTGGGGGGTGATTTCTCGCTTTCTGTCTCTATGTCTCTGTCTGTCTGTCTGGCAAGTGCACACGCCCTATGGCGAAAAACCTTTCCAAAAAAAAAAAAAGTATGCAAGGATTTTTATGTTGTTAGCATTTCCCCACCCTCCTTTTTTTTTTTTTTAATTAAAACAGTGAGAGCAAAATGACTTACTGGAATATAAAGGTCAGAGCTGAATGAGTGCATCAAATAATGGGCAAAGAGGCTACTTTCACAGAACCAGTATTTTCCCTATCCCATCTCCATTTGATGCTAGTCGAGATATACCATTAGGCAGTTAGTTTTAAAGAAATGCACTATGCTTGTGCACATACACCAGTTACTTCATGTACAGTAAAGGAATGGGGAAGGGATGATGAAAGCATTGAGAAAACTGTACTGTCGTCGTCAGAACGCAGTGAAACCAAATGGTGGTTTCCTAATGAGAACATACTCTTGGTCTGTAAGAGCGGAGTTCTGGAGTAAAGGAGCAGGTTCCCTTTTTAGTAGACACCTCCTGTCTGCTGTTGGGACACATCAGCTTTATCTTCATCCTCCAGCTCCAGCTGTGCAGGTGTGTCCCTTTCATTGATCGGCTGCCCATCAAATCGGAATCTGATCTTCCTCATTGAAAGCCCTGTCGTTCACAATAGGCTCTCCTTAGTTTACTAATTGGTGTGTGTTTCGTAATCTTAAACAGCACCACTGAACCATCCTGCCCTGCCACCTTCAGATTAATATAAGCATTGTTCTCAGTCTGGACTGCTTCCTTGGTCTTCTGTCAGCCATTGTGAGCATCAGAGTGGAGGAGTCCGACCCGGTGAGGCCCCAGGATCTGTCTGAGCCCCCAGACCTTTGAGCTCCGTTTCCTTCCTTGGGCTTCCGTCGGCCATTGTGAGCATCAGAGTCTCCTCAGCTGTCACGTCACAGAAGAGGTGCCAGGTCCTCCCGGACTGAGCACACAGGCAGCACCAGGCGCAGCAGTAGAAGCTGTTTCTGTTTTTCTATGCAAAAATGTGTCAGGACTTCTCCCACAATGACCCAATAGTAAAGCAATTCCTTTACACTTCTTAAAACAAATGCTTAATGAAGTCTAAGTTCCAATAATACAACGCTTCCTTTCTTTTGAAATTAAGGACTGTTAACTTCAGATCTCTGCCTCTTCCTCATCATCTTTTTTGGTCAAGTATTTTATTTCTTCCATGTTTCAAAATTCCCCTGTCGTCAATTGCTGTTAGTTTGGGAGGTGGGTACTTTGACATTTCTGTGTATCCACCAGGCAAATCGTGTCTTCCACCCCAGTCCAGCCCACCACATCAGTTGGAGTCCCTGATTCTGTAAGTCTGGCAGATCACGAACCCTTTCAGAGTTTGTTTCTGGTCAAAGCTTAGAGAGGCTTGGCAGATCTTCTAGCCAAGAACTCCAGCATTTTGCCTAAGACTCCAGGACCCAAAAAGCACACATAATAATAATAATAAAAGAAAAGCACAGATAATAAATCCTATGCTATTCAGTTAAAGAAGTGACCGAGGCTTGAGGAATCCAGACAGGCTGAAGGAGATGGCAGCTACTCACAGAATAAAGGGCAGAAACGTTTGTTAAGCATGAGAGTGTTATGAGTGAATTGGATTTTAGCAAGATTAATGAACAGCAGCTTCCTGGAAACTTGGTGCCTTGGAGAGACCTCTGTCCAGATGGGTGCTGTGTAGAGGAGGCAGGGAGAAGTGAGGCAGGCCCCAGCTAGGAAGGCAGCTGGAGTTAGGGAAGGTGGTAGACCTGAGTTAAAAGAGGAAGCGTCTAATTACATGCAGGAGAAAAGAAGGAGGCCTGGGCTAACTTCAAAATTCTAACTGGAGGGGAGACCAGCAGTTAGCGCAATGGCTATGTCGCTGGACTCCCACATAGTCAACTGCCCTTTAGAGTCCCGGACCCGGTGGCTTAAACTCACGCCAGGCGCGTGTGCGTGCGTGCGTGCCCAAGGTCCCTAGAGGAGAATGGAGGAGACGGGATTGCAGCGTGGCCATCCCCCCTGGGCGGCTGATTTCTCACTTTAGGTCTCTCTGTCTCTCTCTGTCTGTCTGGCGAGCACACACGCCCTATAGCAAAAAAACCTCTCCAAAAAAAAAAAAAAATCTAACTGGAGGGCAAGAGGCTTCCTCTGCTCGGTGTCTCACGCCAGGGTGGCGATTTTCTCCTAAGTAGTGCCGTTTTAAGATGGCGCTTTGCGTGCAGTGTTCACCTTCTCCCAAGCCCAGTCGCCGCTGGAGGGACTGGCTGTAGTTGGGACTCGAAGCCTCAGGTATGACACTAGCTATAAGTCGCCAAGAGCTTCCCTGATTGCTAATTATTCATTTGAGGACGGCAAATTACCCCTGGAAAGTTGGGTTGTGAAGTTCAGCCAGAGCTGCCGTTTTGGGTCAGGGCGGAGGCGGGGGCTCCAAGGGCCCGCTGCAGGAGGGGCCGCCTACCAGCTGTACAGGCCTGGGGTGTGGGAAGGAGAGGCCGAGCAGAGCGTTTCCTGCAGGCGGTTGTACATGTAGGTAAAGGAGTGCAGGAAGGGCTGGTCTCCAAGGCCTTAGGATGACTTAGGTAAGGGGCTGGTGGCATTCCCATCCTGGGACAAGCCACTTTCCCCAAGCACTGTCTGCTGCGCCTAACCCTTTCCAGGAGTTAACTCCTCTAACCTCCGAGAGCTGACCGGTCTCATTACTGAGGTTGGGGACTTATCCAAGGCCCAGGGCCCGTGGAGGACGAGCGGGGTCCTTGCGGACCTCGGACTGAGCCTACCAGTCTGGGAACCTAGACCCGGCGGCGGGCTCTCCCGACCCAGAGCGAAGTGCGGCCGTCCAGCCCCCTGCGCGAGCCCCGCCCACCCCGCAACCTAGACCACGCCCTCAAGCTCTAGCCCAACCCACAAGCCGGGCCACGCCCCCAGCCCGGCCCCGACACGCCCATTCCAGCATCCAGGCCCCGCCCTCGACAGTCAGCCGGCCTCGCCCTTAGAGGAAACGGAAGTGGTACGTGCCCGAGCGGAAGCAGGAAGTGGGGGAGCAAGGCCGCTCCCGTGGGTGTGCTGGCGGTGGCCGCGCAGGCGCGGTCTGGCGGCGGCGATGGCGGAGAAGTTTGACCACCTGGAGGAGCACCTGGAGAAGTTCGTGGAGAACATTCGGCAGCTCGGCATCATCGTCAGTGACTTCCAGCCCAGCAGCCAGGCTAACCTCAACCAGAAGCTGTGAGTGTGGCCGCCGTCCGTCCCGGCGTCGGGGAGCCGGGTCCTGGGTGCCTGGCTGGCCCCCCGCCGCTGCCGACCCGGCGGACCGCTGGCCGGGGCGCGCGTCCCCTCCGCCATGCTCGGGCGGGGCGATGAGGCGCCCCAGAGACCTGCTGCGGCGCCCGGCCCTGGGGGAGCCGGAGGTGCGGTGGCCCCGAAGGGCCGCGGAAAGTTCCTGAAGCAGGAAAGTTTCCTCATTCTTTTGGAAGCAGCCTCTGCTAGTCGTGCTGGGCTTGCTGAGAACAAGTAAACACAGATAAAATGCCGTCGGGACGGGCTCACGCTTTGTAGGGGGTACAGACCTGTGACGAGTCTCTGCAGTCCCTTGACAAGCCTCGTGCTGTGCGAGTAGCCAGGAGCCTGCCGGCAGGGGTGTAAGGACTCTAGTGTGGATCCTGAAGCAGCAGGTCCTCCGCCATGCGCTCGCTTCTAGTGAACCCACAGTTATTCAAAGCAGTGTGAGCTTGTGTAACCTGGCAGGTGTAGGGAGCACAACGGGGAGCCCCGGTCGCAGGTGGCTCTGTGGGTGGCGTCAGTGTTGTCATCTGCATTAACCACATGGCCCTGTTTTCTTCCTTTCCTTCAGGAATTTTATCGTCACTGGCTTGCAAGATATTGATAAATGCAGACAACAGCTTCATGATATTACTGTACCCTTAGAAGTTTTCGAGTAAGTGTCCTTCTTGGCATTAATCTTGGGTGTAAGTCCTGTTTGGTTGTGGTGTAATGATTCCAGCCACAGATATCTCAGTGCTTGGTGTATAGGAGGCACAGCCTAGGTACTGGAGAATTGTCAGTGAAGAGAGTAGACGGAAATACCTGTCTTCATGGAACTTCTGTTCTAATGAAGCTTTAAAAATAAAAAAGGAATCTCTCCTTTTGTTTTCTAATTTTTTATTTACATTTAATTGTCGTACATCTTTATGGCATGCCGTATGGGTTTTCAAAGCATGCATGCCGAGCCTAATAATCAAACCAGGGATATTATCATGTACATAGTTTTCAACTTAGAACATAATTATTGGGTCTTTAAAATCCTTTTTTTCCCGAGCCCCCCCACCAGCCTCCCACCAGCCTGTCCCACACAGTCTCTGGTGTCTACACTGTCTTCTCTACTAGTACGTCTTTGAGTCTCAATTTCTGCCATACAGTGCAGACATACAGTATATATTGAGTGGGGATATACAGTGCTTGCCTTTCATAGTCTGGTTTATTTCACTTAGCATTAATTTTTACATACTCATCCAGTTTGTATCAAGTGACAGTCTCACTGTTCTTTATAGCTAAGTACTATTCTGTAGTGTACATACGGCACATTTTAAATATCCTGTCACCTGTTGTTGAGCACTTAGGCTGATGCCGTATCTTAGTTACTATGAATAATGCTGCAGTAAACATGGATGTGCAGGTGTTCTGGGAGATGATAGTATCCATTGGAGGAAAAAACAATAAAAATGGTTCTTAGTCCTAATACAGTGGGGAGGTCAGGTCACTGTGCTGCAGGAGAGTCCTGTGTATCTGTTACAGTCAGACCTAAAGAATTATAGGAAATAAACTTTTCAGTTTTAATGCAGGTCTTATCATACTGATTTGGTCATATCCCTGATTTCACTGGGATTTTTGTTTAATTGCTAAGTATCAGAGAAGGCTAAGCCATGGGTCTCCTCCTTCCTCAGCCAGTGCAACACAGCCTCTCCTGGTGCTGCTTACTCAGC
>NW_006209557.1:88524-122585 GCF_000334495.1 Tupaia belangeri chinensis
TCTACTTTTTGTAGCAAAACTCTCCTGTAAATAACTAGATTTCTCTGAACAATAGAGGGAAAAGGTTACAGTTGTTTTCTGTCTCAAAAGGATATGGATCCTGGTTACAGCCCAGCGTTGTCCACCAGGATAGGAGTGGGAGTCTGCAGGCTGAGTGGTTTCTGCGCTGGCTGGCTGGCTGGCTGGCTGACAGTGGAGCTATGTGCGTTCCACCCCCTCTCCACCGGGAGTGAGGGTCTGGTGCTCATGACCCAGCTCTAGGGTCTGTGGTGCTGGCTGCCTCTCAGTGCTTTTCTGCTTTTAAATGTACAGGATATTTATCTTGACAAATGCCAGGAACCTGAAGTGGGGCAAACCCAAGGGGGAAAGTCTACCTATAGTAGAGCAGAGTTGCAGCCCCACCACTGGGCAGAGGGGTCAGAAGATTCACTGAGGGTGTCAGGAAGCGATGTCCCGTGAGCTCTGATGAGCAGCAGATGCTGGAAGTTTACTTGCAAACTATCAATCGGTGTGTGCATACATAGGAGGGGGTTCGGGTCCCCAGTGGCCTTTTCATTCACACATGTCATCATATACTCTGTGTCTGTGCAGAGATAAAAACAGAAGCCTTGCCCTTCCATCCAGTGCTTTACAGATGTGAGATTCAGTAACTGGGTTGAGAAGAGCCCACTGTGGGGAGATGTCCTTGCTGTTGAAGAGATTGCTGTTTCCTTAGGACTTAGTAAATGATTAGTCCCATTGGATTTTGTTTAGAAGTAACTGTAATTTTGCTCTTTTATGATCTCATTTCAAAATGTGGAAATAAAATGGAATTTTAGGACTTACACAGTTTTAGTTTTTTATTTATTTTTTTCTTTAAGAGAGACTTTTGCTATAGGGTTTGTGCACTCACCAGAGACACAGAAAGTGAGAAATCACACCTCAGGGGGGTGGACATGCTGCAATCCCTTCTCCTTCATTCTCCTCTCAGGATTTTGTGCACACATACATGTGTGCCTGGTGAGAGTTTCAAGCTGAGTCTGGGACTCGAACCACTGTTGACTGTATGGGAGTCCAGCACCTTAATTAACCACTACACCACCTGCTGGCTCCACAATTTTTATTTTTTGTTATTTGTGAAGGCCAGTTTTATACTGTTAACAGTACTTAATGATACCTTTAATCTGACGTGATTGTTATTTTCTTTTACTTTAGCAAAGAAAATTGGATTTTGGTATTGTTTTAAATATTTGTTGTTAATAAAGAACTCAGTTTATTGGAGTGATACAGATTTCTTCAGGGTACAGAAATAGGTGGCTTACCATTGTTAAAATCTGGGTGTTGCTCTGAACAGTGTGCTTAATGAACTCTTCAGGGTATTGAAGACATTTCGTAGAGAAGTATTGCAATTTTCAAGGAGTAGTTTTATACTGTTTAGAAATCACTGGAATCTGGTTATGTTTAAGTTAGTGTATTTGGTAAAGTGGTTTATTCCTCCCTTCCTACCTCTTCTTTTTTTAAAACGAAACAAAACAGTGTAATAGTTTGTAAAACAGTCTTGGGGTGCCTGGGGCCTGGAGCTCTTGGTTCTAGTAGCCCCTGAAGCCCCCCCACCCTGGCTCCGCAAGCTGTGGGGCTGGACCTGGAGTGGCTGGGCCTGCAGTGTCCCCCAGGCCTGAACCCCTGCCACAGTCAGTGTTCTCTCTTGTCGAGAGCTGCCTTGCCTACAGGCTGTGGTGAGGATCAGAGAAGTAATGGCAAGACAGCATTTTCAAAGACACCAGTGATGAGCAGACGAAAACGCTGTGGCTGGTGGAACTTGCTTGGGTTTTAAGTGGTCGCTTGATTTCATGAGCTGTTCTTATCAGAAGTGATAGAGCACACCATCTGTCCTGGTGTGGATGTGGCAGCCTCAGTTCCTCAGATTCCTGGACCCCAGACTCACTTTCACCCAAACAGGATGTGTGAAGTTACATGGTTTTATGTAATTTTATTTTGCCGTAGTTCTTAGAAAGCTCTAGGAGTAGGTGTCCCCAGTGAGTGCTAACTGAGTTGTCATGTTCCCAGGTACATAGATCAAGGCCGAAACCCCCAGCTCTACACCAAGGAGTGCCTGGAGAGGGCTCTTGCTAAAAACGAGCAGGTTAAGGGCAAGATCGACACGATGAAGGTAAGGCTTTCTACACGGGGCCTGGCGCCAGAACCCACGCTAAGAAGGGGTCTTGCCTGGAGACGAAGCTTTGCCTTTCTGTTTCTTGCTTTTATGAGAGAAAGAGAGGGAAAGGGGGGAACAGGAGGCAGACCAAGGTAGGAATTTTGACAGAATCTTGCTGTGTCCTGATCATCTCCCCAGCCTCCCCATAACCAGGACGAGACGTGCACACACATGTGCCTGTTGTGTCCCATCATGGCTGGGCCGTAGACTTGGTCATTCCTTTCTATACTCAGTAGAACAGTGTCTGTGCCATAATGTCACAGTGGGACTTGCGAATCGTGTAGTAAGTAATAAAGTCAAGTCAGCGAGCCATGTGGTACACACAACATGGGGGACACGTCTGCAATCTGACTGTCAGGCAGGTCCGGCAGCGTGGTGCTGGTAGTTGTCACTGGCCGACTGGCGTCCACCCCTGTCAGGCTGGCTCATCGCAGGCACTTTGGCTGTGCTGGTGCTTTCTGTTGAATTCCTGCTCTTGAAGGTTTTTCCTGTGATAAGGGTCTTCTGGCCTAGCAGCTTCCCGTCTGTGTCCAGTGGTGGTCTCCAGTCTCTGACCTCCAGACCCCTCCTCATCCTGCCGTCATGGCATTCCCAGGGAACTTTCTTTTTGCCTTGATAAGATTTAGAGAACTCTGCATCTTAACATGAGATGGGTAATCTTTCCTTAAACTGATTCAGAAGGGTGGTGCCTGTTTTTTCCTTGTGATTTGGCTCCTGTGGTTCTCCGACTTCTGCTGGTGCTGTGTGGCCTAAAGTGGCCCACGTTAGGGGACCCTGCCCCTCTCAGCAAGTTCCCTGAGCCATGTGCCCCTCCTCCTCCAGCCCTCCTTGTTTCCATTTCTGCGACCCCCAGGCCCTGTCCGTTGTGTTCTGTCCTGTCTCCTCTGCTTGGGCTCTGCCATGTTGTCCTGACGAGCCTTCACCCTCGGAAGGGATTTTCAGACCAGCCTTCTTTTGTTTTGTCTCCTCTGCCAGCTGCTTAGGCTCCAGGGTTCTTGGGGACGTGAGTTCAGTCTGCTGACGACAGCACTTACTTGGTGCCAGGCTGGCCCGTGCACGCTCAACGGGTGTCTGTCATACAGAGGGAGGGACCGCGCTGAGTGGGCTCGTGGGGCTTGCTCCCAGGGGGTCTGTCAGAGGCCACGTCCCAGGCATGTGCTGCTTGTGGTCACAAGACTTCCCGGGGTCCCAGCCAGGTAGTTGCATGCGCCCTGGAAATGCCGTCTACAGGGAGCCCGCTCTGCCTCTGGCAGTGTGGGATTGAGGTGTCGGCGAACTGAGCATCACCTTCAGGGCATAACATGGCGTTTTCTCAGTACAAAGTTGTGGGTCTGGTGGTTTTCTGTGTGGTAGAGCTGAGTGAGGTGTGTTTTCCAGCGGAAATCCTTCCCCCTGAGCGTGGTTGCTAGGCCGTGAGGGACGTGGCTTCTGCTCCCACAGGCTCTGGCCGTGTGAGGCGATGCAGGAAGGTGACCTGGCAGCGACATTCAGGCCGCATAGTTGTATTTTCCTTTCTCATCTTGCCGCTCGGCTCGGAGTCGCTTCCTCTCCTCTCACCTGAGGCCCCTGAAGTCTGAAGTCACGGTGCTGTGGCCTTTGCTCAGCTGGCCACAAATTCAGACTCGCAGACGTGACTTTTGCAGTTGTCGTTGTCACGCTACAGTGAAGAACCCCTCTGGGAATGTGCGTTTAGGTGACGCAGGTATGTTTCCATGCCTCTCTGCCAGTACTGCCTTTTAGTGCAGGGAAGGAGAAAGAAGTGTTTTCAGATGCGGGCACAGCTTCACCTGCTTTTAGGATTGCAGGGAAACACCTGCTTGCTGCTCATTGGGATCAGGAAGCATTTGGAATGGCTAATATGCGTCCAGGTGCTCTGAAGCACTTCCTCGGGCTGCTTGTACACAGTCACTTTGATGTGGTTCGAGTTAATAATTGCTTAATTAAGTATTATTGGAAGATTCCTGTTACGTGCGCTGTCTGCAGAAAGCCTTCCGTTTATGTGGCTGGCTTCCTTCAAGAGGTGCATTTTCTTTTAGTGTGAAGCAAGAGGGAAGAAGTTGTAGCAAACGTGTTTTCTTCCTTCAGGGCTTGTTAGTCCCTGTGACGGGTCGCGGAGTGCAGTACGTGTGGGAGGTGTGAAGGCACACAGAAGGGTCGCCTCGAGGGAGGGGAGCCCGGCCTCTGCCCTCCAAAGGGCTCCGCAGAGAGAGTGGGGTGCGTGTAGCCTTCAATGCTGGTGAGTCACAGAGCCATTTTGACTGTGTTTTTCTTTGTAGAAATTTAAAAGCCTGTTGATCCAAGAACTTTCTAAAGTGTTCCCGGAAGACATGGCTAAGTACCGAAGCATCCGAGGGGAAGACCACCCACCTTCCTAATGGTTGCATGGCCTGTGCTGCTCCCTCAGCCCAGGATGAACTGCTGACACCATGAGAGGACCCTGGACTCGTCCCCAGCCCCTGTCCTGGTCACTGGGGGAGGGCAGGATCTGCACCCCAGCAGCCCTGCAGCATGTTGTCCTTGTGTGGCTTGCAGATTGGCCACCCCTCACCGTGTGAGGGATCCCTTTCACTCTTGCTGTGCTCAGATGGGCCAGGACCTCAGCCTTGGAAATACTGGACGTGACTGGTGAATTAAAGGTGCAGAAACGCAGCGCAGTTTATGTACTTGTTCTGCTCCATTCCGTTGTGGTGTCAGAGAGCTTTAAAAAGTTAGAGACGTTGAAAAGAAAAACTGGTTTCATGTGGGAAGTTTTTCAGTTGGTTTTATATATTTTCAAGAATATGCATAAACAATGTTAAATGTAACTTAAGTTTTCACGGATTTCAATTAGACATGCATATAATAAAGACTTTAAGTATTTATATGGTTTCTTCCATGTAATTATTTTTGTAACCCTTTTTTACAATATATTTCCTTGTATCTTGCGAACAGTGAATTATTATTTCCCCAAGTGTTAATAATGTTCACAGGAAAGTGTGTTCCCCAGGCATTTAGACAGGAGTGTCCACAGCAGTGCAGAATTCTGTTCTTCCAAGTTCTGTCTTTGAGACCATAGCGGATGATAATGCACTGTCGACTGTTGGGAAAGCCCGTGGACCCGTATCTCACCTGCTTGTGCTTGCAGTGCACTGGGAGTCCATTTACGTATAGGTTCTGATTTAGCAGGTCTGGCTGGACCCTGGAGGTCATAGGTGGTGCTGTTGCTGTGGTCCACACCCGGGCTAGGGACCTGTGTATGATGTGACTCCAGGCTGGCCTTCCTGCGTCCGGATAACCTGTGCTGGCTTCCCAAGTTAGAGCTACTGAGTCACAGGCTTTAGCAGGACCCCAGGAACCTCAGTCATTTGCTTTCAAGTCATTCTGGGCCCTTCTAGACCCAGGCAAGGGCTGCTTTAACAAAGCACCACAGACTGGGTGGTTTGAACAATTTATTTTCTCAGTCTGGAGGCTGACAGATCAAGGTCAGGGTACTGGCAGGGTTGGTTTCTCCCAAGGCCTCTCTGCCTGCAGGTGGCCCCTTCTTCCTGTGTCCTTAAAGGTCCCTGGGGAGTGTCTGGTCTCTACAAGGATGCAGCTTAGATGGAGTTAGGATGCACCTGCACAACCCCATTGTAAGTCCACCTCTCTAAGGACACTGTCTTCAAAACATTCACATTCTGATGTACCAGGGTTTGAGCATCACATAGGAATTGCAGGGGCATGGTTCAGTCTAGAACATTCCCCAGGAGAGTCTTTCTTACTGGGGCTCAGGAGTAGGCCTCTAAGCAGCTGGCACCTCTTCGTTGGAGAATGAGCCCAGCAGAGGACTCCCATCGGGCGGCACTGCTGCTACATTAGGTCTTGGTGCCCGCCAGCAGCCCCGTCTTCACCACGTCTGGCGCTATCCGAAGCTGCTGTGGCCATCAGTTCCTGTTCAAGGGTCCTGAGGGGAGCACAGCTCACTGAGCCTGTCCATTTGAAGATGAAGCTGGATTGGAGTGGAGTACCCACAAGCCAAAGCACACCCAGGAGGCTGGGGCCCACCAGAAGCGGCGAGGACTAAGGAGGCTCTTGACGAGAGACAGTGTGGCCCTGCTGACACCATGGCTCACGCACCTGGGAGCAGAGCCATGAGAGGAAATATTGTTTTAAGCCACCAGCCTCCTATCATTGTTAGGGCAGCCCCAGGAAGCAACAGGAGAGCTGACAGTGACAGGCCAGAGACACCGGGATTGACATGCTAGCTGTAGGGAAGGGATCTGCAGCCTGGAGAAGTCTGGGAACATCATCATCCTTTTTTTTTTTTTTTTTTTTTTTGAGAAAGGGTTTAAAAAAATTTTTTTTTTTTTTGAGAAAGGTTTTGGCTATAGGACAGGTATACTTGCTAGAGAGACAGGAAATGAAAAATCACCCCCCGGGAGGATGGCCAAGCCACAATACCTTCTTCATTCTCTCAGGATTTTGAGCATGCATACACATGTGCCTGGCATGTTTTGAGCTGCTGGATCTGGGACTTGAAACATGGTCATCTACATGGGAGTCCAGTGACGTAACCTTTACCCCAACTGCTGTTCCCTGCGAACACCATTTTAAGCAGGTGCTCACAGCAGTGTTCAGGTGGGATAGGACCATGCCCTTCCAGCCAGGGTCGCAGTGCTGGGAGACAGCCCCCACCATGTGCGCTGCCAGGAGCCCCTGTAGCCTGGCGAGGTGCCGAGTCCCTGTGCTGCTTGCTGGTCAGCGTTTCCCCTTACATTTTTCTCCTGATTTGGGCGGTGCCCACGTTGACCTTACCCAGATCTGCTGGGTTCCTGAGGCCTGACCAGGCTGCAGCTCTGACACTTGTGGACGTTGGTCCTGCACTGCCTACTGAGGTCAAGGCAGGGTGCGGAGAACTGGTAGGCTTCAGCTTGCAGTCCCACTTGGCCTGCTACCAGCCATGAGCCTGGTGGCTGCTTTCAGCTGGGGCACTTCAAGAGTGGGGAGAACAGCCACAGAGTGGACAGCGGGAGGAGGGCATGGAGCAATCAGTCAAGTGGGTCAATAGCAATCAATCAGGATGGCCACATACTTGGGTTGTCTCTTCGTTTTACTGAGTCCGATTGGTGGTCTTGGTTCCTGGAGCAACTGTGTGGCTTTTTTGCATCTTACGCCTCCTAGCACATCCTTCTGACTGGCCCCTTAGTGCTACTTCTACTTGGGTGACTGAGGGTTGTGACACCGAGATGTCCCCTCAGTGTAAAACCACATGGTTCAGTAAGCTGGGGCTCAGGGATCTTGCTACTTTCTTTTAAACAACTTCCTGCCAAAACACAAATGTTAAGACAAAGAAGACAGGTTGGCCATTACCATGATGGGGTCACGGGTCAGCCAGGGTCATGAGAACCATCCGAGCTGCCATTTTCCAGTGGAGCCATTATAGGAAGCACCCAGGACAGGACCCCGGCACATTCTGTACTGACGTGCAGAGTGTGCAGAGCAGAGGCCGGGGACATGCCAGCTCTGCTGCCTTGTAGAGAGCACCGTATGGTGCAGAGTCAGAAATCAGTGCATCCCAGGGCTGCCAGGTTTCTCCGGGCTCGGGCATCCATGTGTCCCTTCATTTCCCATCATATCCCTCTGCCTCTTGTTCTGCTCTGCACTGGGCCTGTTTGCCATCCGCCCCAGCACTTGGCTCCTCAGCGTTGCTGCTGAGTCCTGCTCTGCAGAGCCTTCACTGCTCAGTAATGAAGGCAGTGCCTCTGAGCAAGCTGGCTGCTTCTAGGCTGTCTTCTGGGAGGGCCTTTCTACCTCTCAGTATTGTTGGGGAGTAGTAGTTCCCATGGAGCTCATGCTAGGATTTCTGACAACAAATTCCGAAACGTTTACATTTTCTCTTACCTTTGAAGTTTTGAAGGTTTCTTTGGAGTGAGTAATCTTATGGAGGTAATAGTATCAGTAACACTTTAAACCATGAAAACAATTTTAAGTAACACCTCACTTCTAGTTTCAACATCTATTGAAAATAATTACATTGTTTGTCTGTGTGTATATTATGTGTGTTGAATATGATTTATTGCAACAATTACTGTCCTTTACTGTTTGATTCACATTGGCTGCAAATTGAGGACGTTTCAACAAACAGATAAAAAGATAAGGGCTGTTTTTTTTTTTTTTTTCAGTAACAACACTTCACAGTTACCTGCCCAGAGGAACCATAGTTCGTCACAGGGATCAGCTAAGACCCAAGCTCTGTCTTTGCCGGAGACCAGCTCCAGCCGGGGTGGGTTGAAGCTCATAGGAAAGCGACGCAGGCGATAAGAAATTCAGGCAGAGACCTTGATGCTCTTCAGCATGATCTCGGTCAACTACAGTCAGAGCCAGTTCAAGACTGCAGCATCAGTGGCTAGGATACATAACATATTTATTGAGTGATGTCTTACAGCAGTGGGGGGGGGCAAGGGGGAA
This sequence comes from Tupaia belangeri chinensis, assembly GCF_000334495.1. Taxonomy (NCBI): domain Eukaryota; kingdom Metazoa; phylum Chordata; class Mammalia; order Scandentia; family Tupaiidae; genus Tupaia; species Tupaia belangeri. The sequence continues at coordinate 97,145 of NW_006209557.1, forward strand.
GTAAAAGATTTTACTCTAAAAAGTAAAGTATTCAAAGCATAGGAACAATATTCATAAGACATGTCTTTTTTGTTTAGGTATAAACAGTCACAATCCTCAGGGTGAGGGAGTCCATTTGTCTGGTGTATTCTCTTCTTAGATCTTGATTACCAGGAAAAGTTTTTTGGGTGAGGGCGCTTTCAGGAAGCTTGATAACCTCAGTCCCAGGGCAGCTTGGTAACTTCAACCCCAGACAAGCTTGAGAACTTCAGCCTCAGGCTAGGGTGGCAGCAGATTGCCTGTTAGAAAGGCCTAGATAGAAATCTTGTCTTGTTAAGTAAAGACACAGTTAATATATACTAAAGTGGAATATCTATATTACAACTAAGGGGGTGAGCCTATTGTCCATATGAGGAAGGAATGTGGTCTTGTAAGCAGCTTAACGACTGACCTAAAGGTGATTGTGTACTTGTGACCCTCTACGTGCAGTTCTATACAGTAGCTGTGGCTGGGGGAGTGGCAGTTTTTCCTTGTCCTGAGATCAAAGGTGACTCGTGGTCTTGTTTGGGGTATCAGTACTTTGCTGATGAGCCCCTGAGCTTTTCCTAGTTACTGAGGTCATTTCACCAATTTAGTAGCTTTCCATTAGCCCAAACCTTTCTAATGCTATCTATTGTAATTCCCAGTACGAGAAGTGAATGCAGCATTCTTTATTGACATTTTCCAGGCAGGTGGAGTGAGTCTCACAGAAATAATTCCCGTTTGCTGCCACCTTACAGGTCCACATTCTTTTAGGATTATTAATTGGCTTTATTGTAAAAGTTAGAGTAAGGCTGGGGGTGTTATTTTATCCTTAGGGGGTACTGTAACGACAATAAAACCCATGTCAGAGAGATTGAAAGCACAAACTAGTACAACAAACACAGTTGAAACCTTAAGCTCATGGCTGTGGCCTTGCCTGCAGCTCTTCTTAGCCAAGCCTTGCTTAGACATGAGAGGCAGCTCCCCATGTTCTGCCTGTTTTGGCTGCATGGCTTCTGCCATGCCTCTCTACTCTGTCATTCTTAGCAAATGGTTTTGTCTTCACACTACAAAATGGCTATACCACCAGCCATCATGTTTTCCAGGTAGGAAGAACATAGAAGAGGAATGGCAAAGGGTGATGGGGAAAACGTTTCTCTTGTTGGGGCTTTGTCTTTTATGACCAGAATCCCCTGTCTTCCTCACAGGCTTCTGGCCACAACTCATGGACCAGAATGGTGTCTCATGTCAGCTCCGATGATAAGTCAAATTATAGGGTTGCACTCCTTATATCCTTTCAGGCAGAGGAGGACATGTGCAGAGGGACTGGAGATGGGAGGTGTTGGGTAGCCTACAGGTCCTGCCCGACTTCCAGAAGGAAGCTTGACCTGGGTGGCACTTGCTGGGTACAGATGTTGGTCCTTTACTGTAGAAACTTACTTTCTGTAAGAGGAGTGACTTAAGGCTAAAACTTGAATTTCATGTAGGTGAATTCAAATCCCAAGTGCAGCATTATACGTTTCAAATTACTTTATTTGATAAGTATGTGGGTCTTCGACATTAGGGGCCTGCTATGCTTGGCAGTGTGGGGTTGGTTGTATTGTGAAGGTATTAGGAAGACACTTAATTGATTACGGTATTGAAAAACAGAGCCTTCCATATTCATCCACTTTCTATCAAAAGCCAGAGTCTTGTTTATTTTATTTTATTTTATTTTTTTATTTTATGGCTGAGTAGTATTCCATGGAGTATATTTCGGACACTTTTTCAATCCATTCATCTGTGCATGGACATTCATGTTGGTTCAATGTCTTAGCAATTGTGAATAATGCTGCAATAAACATAGATATGCAAACACTTTTCCAGCTGAGCGTTCTCCTGTCCTTCGGGTAGATACCCAGAAGGGAATTGCTGGATCATATGGTAGTTCTATTTGTAGGTCTTTGAGGAATCTCCATATGTTCTCCACAGGGGCTGGACCAAATTATTGTATGTCCACTTAATATATACTGACTATCTCCATTCTATGGCAGACATTGGAAGATTAGAAAATATAGAAGCATGGAAAATGGTAACAGATACTGGATACAGTGTTGGAAGAGAATGGGAGAAGGGGAGAGTGTGAGGAAAGACATTAAGAAGAAAAATAGGCAAGATGCCTATGGGGCACAGAAATGGATGATTATTGGTTGATAACATGTACAATATCCTCAGTGGGACTGAAGTGAAGTGTATTCATGTTGGGAGAATTCACTTTACAAGCTAAGTGATGTATAGTGTGCTTGAATGTATAAAAGAGATTAAAATAAAAGAAAAGAAAGAAAAACAGGGTCTTCTTGAAGGCCTCATGATTAGACTTGGTGCGGGGCCCCATGATTACTTCCTAGTGAGTTTGTAAGGGCAGGAAATGATGAGACAAAAACAGAGAAACAGACATGCTAGCACAGTCTTCTGTGGCCTCAGCGCTCCGGGAGCTGAGCACTCGCACTGCCCTCTTGCTCCTCTCACTGGAGCTGAGACATGTGGTTTGTCCGCGGCCTCTGTCTCCCCCACCACCCGTGGTGGTCCCGAGTCTCAGGCCAGAGTGGCAAGGACGGCTGTGGCCCTGGTCCTCCAGGCGGGATGGTTTCGAGCTGGAAACACCCCACGGCACCATTGCTCCTGGGTGCCACCTGCACTGTGGATGGGGAAGCATGGGGGTCCCCGTGCTGGCCGAGACCAGGGTTGTGTCACCATCAGCCCCTTCAGGCCATTTCTGTCTATTCCAGCTTGTCTTTCTCTGCCATCACCATTCCTACCTTCCCATTCCTCGCTGAGCCCTTCCCCTTCTCAAAGTTGGGGAGGTGGCTGGCTGCAGAGAGGAGCCCTGCCCACCACCCCTCACCACTGCCTCCTGTCTGTCCTCTCCTACCTCACCTCCCCTTTCTGCTTGGAGATGCCCAAGCGTCTCTGTTCCTCTCAGCTGCCCTGTGAGGGGATGAGGATGAGGGGGCTGGTCCCTTACAGCCTGCCCACTATAGTGGCTAGCATGCTCTACTCCATCAGCCCTCCAGGGACCTCATTCTCTGCAGTGATGTTTTAGGGGAGCGTGCACATGTTTGCAGGTGCTGCTGGGCAGCCCGTTTGTGCTGCGGCGTTTGTTAATTTGCAGGCATCAGAGGGCTGGAGTATTGGTGTCCCGAAGGGGCATTAACACAGTTGTCCACTGATTTAATCAGAAGCGGCAGCTGGGGTCCGAGTCAGGTGAGTTATGAAATTAAGGCACAAAGCAAAACACAGGATAGGCCTTCCCTGGAGACAGTTTAGTGCTTTCGGCTGGGATGTCCCTGGAAATCGAATGTCAGTCCTCAGATGCCGTCACCCCACTGTGAGGCTGATTGCGTTGCAGGAGCACGTGGAGCCGCTCCACCACTGTCATTAATAACCGTTTATTAACTGTCCGCGGTGCACAGCCAGAAGCCTGACTCAGCACGGGTGCCGCCACAGCCCCTGTGCCCAACAGCTCACGTGGCAGTCACAGACCCTTTGTCCGTGCTGCTCTTACTGAGCCCAAACAGGCTTTGGGTTGCGCAAGCGTCACTTTCCGCAGCAGCAGGAACAGTCCGTGACACTAGCCCTGTACTCATTTTCCAAGGTGAGGAATGAGAGTGGCACGGGGCGAAGCAGGCCCCAGATCCGACCTCGTCAGCTACCATCCACTCTTCTGCCAGACTGGAAAGTCTCCAGGTGCCTGCCCAGGTTTATGCTTAAAACTACAAACAGGGTCCCGTTAGACACAGCATCTGGCATTTCGCTCGTTTTCACTTAAGGCATCTTTGGGAACCTCCCTCTACCGGCACGTCCAGACCTGCCTCTGGCCGGTTGGCAATGTCCGTTGCCAGGACACGATGCAATGTCCCTGGTCTCCCTGTGTTGCCTCTAGGTCCCCCAGTTTGGCTGCAGCGACAAAGCCACGGGCATGCCGCCATCCAGGATGGGCTGGTGACCCCTGGGGACATCCCTTGGGATCTATTTCTTGAAGTGGGTCGTGTGTATTTAAATTTTGATAATTATTGTCAAGTGGCTCTCTGAAAGCCCCTCCCAGAAATAGCACATGGAGGTGGAGGTGCCTGCTTTTAAACTTTCCATGAAAAAGCTGTGTTTAATAATGTGTCGTTGACATATGGCTGCCCTCTCTGTGGGGCACAGCAGGGCTTTCCATATGTGCATTCGATGAGGACCATCCTTTTTTAAATGATTATTATTTTATTTTAATCATGATGCACCCCTTTGCTTGTAAGTCGAATTTATGCCCCGTGAACGCACTGCATGGCAGGGCCAGTCCCTACTCTGACTCGGTGGCTGCTGCCAGCGCTTGTGGAGGGCAACAGCCAGAGCTGGGTTTCTTGGTTGTTCTTCCAGACTTTTTTTTTTTTTTTTAAATGTAGCTTTACTAAAATTTATTTCTTTTTTTATAACTCCTTATTTTGATTTAGCTATTCCTCTGTGGGGTTCAAGACGGTGATCGAAAGCATGCATGCAGTGTGTGATGATCACATCAGGCCTGGTCCTCGCACCGTTCTTAATCTCCATGTTCACCGCCCACACACGCACGCTGACACTCTTCCCCTGCAGAGCAGTCACGGCACTTTCCCTAGAGGGGAAAGCCCGAGAGGCCTGGGAGTGCTGGGAGTATCCAGGGAGCTCTGAGCAATGGCTGTGGAGGCCGAGGGAACTGGAGACTTCAGCCAAGTCTTGCTGAGCCTGTGACAGTGCAGGGGTGGTCGGAGGCAGGCCTGGAGGGGTCCAGGCCGATCTAGGCTGGTGCAGCTCAGAAGACAGAACTGGACCCAGGAAGACTGTGCCTTGTGTCCTTGGGACTTCATGTGTGCCTGGCTGGCTCATGGCAGGATTGGGTGTCACTCCAGGGCTGTACTGAAGCCTGTCACCTCTCACGGCTCCCCTGCCTCCTCCCTCGGACTGTGCCGTGCACCTGTCTTGTTTCAGGGTGACCCTCTCCCCGCTGCGGTGCTCTCTGACCCTCATGGAGGTTATGACTCATTCATCTCACCACATTGTTGCTAGCAGCTCCTTCTCCTCCTAAGTCCCCTTCTCACCACACGTGGAGTCCATGCTTCATCGTACAATCACTTCCTCTAAGCACTCTCAATTCCCTTGCTCTCTTCCCTGTAGTTTGTAATTCCCTTGGAACCCTCCCAGCTCTGATTAAGCCCATCCATCTGCCCTGAATGTCTGAACGTTGCAGGGGAAAATCACTCTCTAGGTTCATGACTGAAAACCGAGAAGGGTCTCTGTGCATCCTGGAAACCCTGTGGAGTTTTTCTGGCAAGTCTGTAGCTCCACTCGGGCGAGGCATGCGGGAGGCTCCCTTGTGGTTCTAAAGCTCAGGAAAGCATCGGGGCCTCCTGGGGATGTTAGCCCCCTGGTGCCCAGGCCCTCCGCGCTGGTAGGACTTACTTGGTCTAGAGTTGGGGCAGGCGTTGACTTACATACATATACGTTTCTATCTCACTGAAGTACAAACACGTGTTACTTCCCCGTGGCTGCTGTAACGAGCAACAGCATGGAGAGCTTCTGTCCCCTTTTCACTCTAAGCAGTCTTTGTTGAATGCGATGTCTCTCGAGTATCTTTTTCTTCCATGGGTTGACTTTCTTCTCTTGGTGGGGTTTTCTGAAGAACAAAAGTTCTTTATTTTAATGGGATCTGATTTATCAGTTTTTTCCTTTTGTATTTGGAATGCTTTCCCCCCTTTCTTCCTGTTTTCTTCTTGTTGCCTTATTCTTGCACTTTCTCATTTAGATTTGTAGCCTGTGTGAAATCGAACCTGTGAACGGTGTGAGGTAAGGATCATATGTAGATTGCCCCTTGGTTTTTGAATCCATCACTAGAAATACCTGTCCCTTTTCTGTCTCCTTGTATTCTTGGTTTTGAGGACTCTCCTCTCCCTGTGTGTCCTAGGGTGGTCTCCTGTGGGAAGTGGAGGGATGGTGGGAAGAGACCAGCTTTTTCCTCACCTCTCCCTGCCCCAGCTCCCTCCACTCCAGCCTAACTCTGGTCTGCTAGGCCGTGTCTGGCTCCTACCCTTCCCTACTTCTCACTTAGGGGCTCTGCTCCCCTGAGCTCCTCCACTGCTTCCTTCTAGCCACGCCGTCCTGCCCCCTGCCCCACCCACCAGTCCCCAGCTGTCCTATGAGTGTCCTGCCCTGCCCAGTTAGCACTTCCTCCTGGCCCCCCCGGATGCTGGCCCTGACGTCACTGCAGATTCCACAGAACACCTGCGTGTCCTCACCCCTTTAGAGCAGAGCAGCTCATTGTAGCGTTTTGTTCACAGGCTCAGTGGGTCTCTTCAAGCTCTTTCCCGATAGGTGGGGGCTGGGGAAGGTGCGGGGGACAGGGTCTGGAGCAGAGTGTGGGTCCCGACTTCGTCTGCCACCTGCACTGACAGGCCAGCACCCCGTCTCCTCTCCCCACACCACATGCCTGCTGCAGGAGCGGGGCCTGCTTCCCTGCAGGATGGAGGAGAGAGGCTGAGGCTACCTGAGGCCCCAGGAGGAGGGTCAGCTCCTGGAGAGACAGGTGAGGGGCTGCACTGCACAGACTCTCCATCACCCTTTGTCATCAAAGACTCCCTGCGACGAGGTAGCACAGGCTGGAGAGCCTTTCCACAAGGGGAGCCAGGGTGATTGACGGCCCGTTTATGAGCATGAGTGTGCTGTTTGCCCAGCCAGGGCGCCCCGGCCGGGAAAGTTCCCTCATATTTACCAAGCAAGGCCCCTACATCGATCTCATAAAACGAGGCTCAGACAGAACAACAGCACGACAGGGGCGACGGCAGTCACGATGGTGCAGCTCCCTCTGATTCTTTATCAGAAGCTTTCAAACCCCACGCTGCGTCTGCCCTCCCCTTCCTTCCCTCCGCCAGGCACTGACATTATTGTAGGGCCCCAGCCATAAAGGGAAAAGACTTTAATTTCAGACACCCTAATCCCAGGCCTAAAGACTAATGCATTTACAGTAGGATTCTTGCTTTCTGGAGTGGTGGGTATTATGATCGAAATGATTTTGAAGCCAAAAATGAAGGTCAGTTAAATGAAGCTTGTTATCAAAGAGCTCGCCCCTGTCTTTAACCAACGAGTGGCATTCCACTTCTGCTGGTGGATCACTTTGACGGGTGTGATGATTTTGAGGCTGCACATGCAGCAATCTCTCACGCAGAGTCAGTTAATGTGTAAGAAAAAGATTGTTCCATTCCCTAGGACTTCTTTTTTTTTTTTTTTGAGAGGTTTTTGCTATAGGGCGTGTGCGCTTGCCAGACAGACAGAGAGAGACATAGAGACAGAAAGCGAGAAATCACCCCCCAGGGGGGATGGTCATGCCACAATCCCTTCTCCTCCATTCTCCTCTCGGGATCTTGGGCACACACGCACATGCGTCCGGCGTGAGTTTTAAGCCACTGGGTCTGGGATGCGAACAGCGGTCGACTATGTGGGAGTCCAGCGACATAGCCATTACACTAACTGCTGGTTCTCCATTCCCTAGGACTTCTAACTGTGAGAGAAGTGTGTGCAGGTGCCGGGCTATGACGTCAGGCCAGCCAGCTCTACTGAACACTCTTGCTCTAATGTTTGAACACATGTCTCCTACTTCCCATGGACCTTCCTCTGCAGTAGTAGAAAATCATTTGTGTGAGCCCAAGATGCCTCAGTGACTATCGATTATGGAGTAGGTGAGAGTGAAAGAAGAGGAGGGAACAGTTTTGAGATGGTTTGTCTGGGAACCAAGGACAAGAGAGGGTGCTGAGGGGCAGAGACACCAGGCTTGCACCTGCAGCAAGCCAGCAGGGTCACAGCCATTTTGAAATGAAGGCCTCTAACAAGAGCCATTTGACCAAGTGCTGAGTCGTGGGGAGGCCTGTTTGAGGAATGGTCAGATGAGTCAGGAGCGGGTTTTTGGAAGAATCAGGGTCATTACCCAGGGAAAAGTAGTTGGCTGTGAGTGCAGTGAGGAATGACCTGCCCCTGCTTGTATCTTGTGCCCTAAACACCGAGGACATGTCGAGCTTTTCGAGATAGCTGGACAGAGCTGCCGACTGTCTCCCTTCCTCGCCAGCCTCTGCCTCTTGTTGCACGGACCCCAAGGGAAACAGTCAGACTTATTGGACTGTTGGAAAAGTCATGATGCGTTTTTGCATAGAAAAAAAAAGAAACACGTCTTGACTTTTGTAGTGACCCAGTAGTTGGCCAGAACAAACCCTGGTGCTGGGTCTTCAAATTTCGCTGGGAGAAAATCAGGAGATGAAGTGGTGGGTAACAGGGAGCTGCGATGGGCATTGTGTGGCACAAAGCCACAAGTGCTGTCTCTTTATCTAAACCAAACACCGCGCACCAGAGATAAAGGCCGTGGGAAGAAATAGCTTCATGGGAAACTCAAGTTTGGGTTCAGTTTGGTTGGAAAGTTTATTTTGCTAACCCTCCTCCCTCTCTCTGCCCGTCTGTCCATCTGTCCGTCCTTCCTTCCACCTTTACACTGATTGGACGATGAGCCAGTGCATTTGCGCACACACCCCCTAAAGTGAAAGATCCCTCAGCAAACAGCGTGTCCCTGCAGGACTGCAGCCTCTGCTCTGTCAGTGGAGGTGGAGCCGTCTCAGCTCCCGGTGGCTTTGTCTCTCTAGGGACCACCCCACTTTCCTTTCCTCTCCAGGGACACCTCACAGACAGTGGAGGCCCCATGGCCCAGCAGCCTCCCGCTGCCCATCACTGTACGTGTGAAGCTGTAAGCAGCATGGAGCCACTGCTCCATCCACAAAGCCGTGGTCCCTCCCGTGGCTTTGCACATGGAGTAACTGGCCAAAAACAGGCAGAAAACATTCACAGATGCTGCTGGTCAGCCGCACTGAGGTCCCCTGCCCACTCCGCGCTCTCTCTGTGTCGCTGCCTGGACTCGTGGCTTGATTACTTTCAGAGAGCGGCATTCAGGACTCCTCTCATGAGCGGCCCATCATGAACGCTGGTTTCAGAATTTTGCACGGAGCAATGGATGTGCTGCAGATGTGTGGCTCTGGGGATGGCCCTGTCCCCTTCATTTGCACATCTGCTGTCCCAGTAACCCAGCTCCCAAAACCTGGCAGGGCATCTCTTCCCCGGTCTCCAGGCCTAAGCCCTGGGCTCTCCACTTCCACTCCTGTCCTGAGCGTTGTCTCCTTGGAGCTCCGTCTTCCCACTCCTGAAGCCACCCGTGGTGGTCTTCCCCAGCTGCCCTCTGCGGACTGCGGCGCCCTCTTTCCTGGCCCAGCCACCAGCCTCTGCTCCCTCTGGTACCTGTGACAGTGGGCTGTGCTCCTGTTTCTCCCGGCAGCCATGGCATCCTGCTCCTCACTCCTTGTCACCTTTCATTTTTAAGTTTATTTATTCCTTTCATGAAGAAGGGAGAGGGACAGAGAGAAAGAGAGAAGATGAAGGATTTGCCCTGTCTCACCCAGCCGAGATCGTGCACACGTATGAATACCCGGCATGCTCGGGGAGGTCTCGGGATGGGAACCCAGGACCTCCCCGATGTGTCCAGCTGCCTTACTTGCCCAAGTCCCCCTGCTGTGTGTGGTGAGGCCCAGGCATGTGAGCAGGCAGTTTGAGCCGTCTGCCACCCCGGACGCCACTGTGCCCCACTCGTCTCCTCTCCAGCCACACTAGGGCCCTCCCGGCATGCTGGTCTCTGTCCTGCTCTCCGCCCCCACCCTCCGTTCCCCCAGCACCGCCCCCGCCTCCCTACTCACCTTGTCCTTCTAAGAATAAATCCGGGACAGGCCGTGAGCCTCTGCTTGTTTCTGATTTCTGCTCATAGTCTCCACCACTCCAGCTATACGGCCTGACACACAGAGACTGTCGGGCGAGCTGTGTCATGCCAATGGTGCCCACGGAGGAAGCGAGGTCACAGTCACCTGCGCAGAGCAGAGTGGGAAATCAAGGCCATACAGATCATTCAAGCAGCAAATAACACTTGTGGGGGACTCAGTTATTCAGGCTTATCTGATGGGATTTAAGAACAACCACACAGCTGTCCAGACAGTGGTGGGAGTTCCCTGTCACTGTGGCTGGCCCGGAGAGGGCTGTGGCGATTGCTCTGTGCTCCCAGGCAGCTGGGAGGCCCGCTCATCGCTGGATCCGGGGAAAACCGAGTGGCTTCTCTGCACTCTAGTTCTCCTCTCCGGAACGGAGCACTTTGCAGAGCTGTGGCTGCATCACCAGCCTCCTGATAGTCGTCTGTCTCTTCTCTAATTCTCTGAACCCCGCATCTTGGCCTTGACTTCGTGCCGTGTGTTCCTGACTAGCTGCTAGGAGCTCTGTCTGCGATGAGGCCATGACCCGTGCCATGCAGACCCAGTTCCGTTTTCTTGGCCGTGCAGCCCACCTCCTTAAATGAGGAGCAGAGCCCGGGGCGGGACAAGCACAGGACTGATGGACGGGAGCCCCGGTATCCCCACCGTCGCGGTATTCTACGGCAGCGGCTCTCGGCTGGGCACTTGTCACTGTCTCCAGCGGAACTTGTGCTGTGTGGGTCTGGGACCGACCCTGGCGTCAGTGCTCCATTGAAGGGGCCTCGGATGATTCCGTGGGAGCTGAGTGCTGCTGCAGGGATTCAAATACTGTCATGAGCTCTGGGCGCGCGGCTCCTCCACCTCGCCTGGGTCACAGCGGCTCCCCTTCTGGGATGTGGAGCACAGGGAGCCTTGTAAGATGCCGTCCATGTGGCCCAGGGCCTGGCGGTGTGCAGAGGGACAGGGCCAGGCTCCTTCTGACTCTCTCAGCCCTGCGCTCAGGTTGGCTCACGCGACAGAGGGAAGATTACAGCAGAGCTCTGCATATGTTGACTTTTGGTGTTAAGACCCCAGTTAGGCGGTCAAGCTTTTAAATCAACCTTGAAGGAGATCCTTTTATAAGCAGCAGTTCATAAAGCCACCACCCTGTGTGACAGCCTGCACGGATCCAGGCCCCTGGCTGGCTCTCAGGGACAATGTGCTATTCCGAGTGCGACCCTGGTCTTGGGGATGCTATCCACATGTGGCAAGACCTGGCTCCTGTCCAGGACTGGCGCTACCATTTAGTTATTAAGTGGAACTCCAGATACGTTAAGGCTTGAAATGAGAAAACTTGCAAGGTTTCAGATTCTGTTCAAATGCCCCCTGCTAGCCAGCCTCGTCGGAAGCAGCGGGTGCCGGTGCCTGGTGAGTCAGTGTTTGGAGAGGCAGCTGGGCTAAATTTGGAGATTTTGACTCAGCCCTCCGTGAAATTCAGCAGTTCCTCTGAAGCTTCGGGTGACTGACCTTTGGTTTCATTCAAGCTCCAAAAACCCAAAGTGAAGGTGGGTGTGTTTGTGAACTCCTGAGTGAAGATGTACGAGAGGTTCCTGTATGGCAGGACGAGTCTTGGCCTTTCTTTCCCTGCCCCTTGAAGGAGGGCTGGGGCTGGGGCTGGGGCGGGAGGCAGAGGCAAAGAGCAGGGGGCAGGTGGTGCCTCCCGGTATCCTGTGTGGCAGAGCCAGCGCCTACAGAAGCCCGCTCTCCGCGGCGTCCTCATGCCAGCACCCCTCAGAGCGGACGCCCCAGCCAGTGGGTCCTCAGATGCATCCTGTGTTCTCCGTTGGGAGTTGGAGTGAGCGTTCCATGGACACCAAGTGCCTTCCACAGTCAGCACAACCCTGCGTTTCTGAATAGCACTCGAAGCATCCTCTGAGCGTGAAAGTGGGTTAGAGTGACACGTCGAGGTGCAGCTCCGTCCTGGTAGCCTTGTTAACGTACCTGTGGTTTCCGACCCGGGGGAAATGCGGGTTTACCTGTGTGTTTTTATGTCTCTAGTCTGTAACTTGCTTACTCAGGGTGCAGCTACTCGTAGACAGAAACAAAAGGCGGGCACACGACATTAGCATGGGCGCTAACATGCAGCGGGATGCATGTGTTCAACTGCCAGAGCTCTACTGGGTTGCTACATGCAAGTTGGGGCTGGAGGCTTTAGTACCCTGTAGACCACGAGCCTCACTCCCGATGCTCTTCTCTTCCCACCCTAGTTCCAGATGCAGCTGCAGCGCCTCAGCACCCGTGAGGTGTTGGCCTCCAGCGCTCCTGGCAGGAATGGTTTCGTCTCCGTGTCTGTCCTGGCTCTCCCTTGTTGTTTAGTCACGGAAGTGCTGTGTGCCTACCAGGAAGAACGTAATGACATCCGGCCTCAGCGGTGCATGCTGCCAAGGTGCTATGCTCTGCAGTGGGCCACAGGGGTCTGGGCTTGCTCCTGGTCTGCTCTGAGGCTGGACATGCTGTTCGCGGCTGGAATCCCAGCTGCTCAGGAGGACCACGAGCCTCAGCTTGGCTGGACAACAGCAGGAGACTGAAAAAGAGCAAGACGTGGTGGTGAAGCCTGTGGTCCCAGCTAGGAGGCTGAGACGGGAGGGTCATGACGGGGACTTGCCTTAACAAACTGGGCCAGCCCCACGGTACAGTGGAAAATGCAGCACAGGAGAAGCCGGACCGCACAGGGCAACCGTGGCGGTGAGGCCTGGTCATCTTGCTTTCTCTCTCTTTCATGTGCATGTACCACACTCCATCGTAAATAAGGACAGAAGTGTAAACAGGTGGGTAAATATGACATAGAAATGAGTAACAAACAATGCACGCATCCAGAATCTCACTCCCCGTTTGTAACTTAATGTTCATTCACCCAGAATGAATGTAAGCGTAATCACGTACAAAGGGCGTCGTCGTTTTCAATTTGAATATTGTAAAAAGGATATTTTTGACGTCCTGCTTCATTTAACAAGGTATATTTAACAGCTCTCCAGGAACGTCTGTTTGTTGGTCGAAAACGTATTTGTAAAAGAACAACTTGAAACGGCGTTGTAGTGTATCTGGGCACTGGGCAGCCATGAAGGTGATCATTACAGAGATGACCCAAGTGCTCGGAAAACGCGATGGCCGGTAAGTGAAACATCACGAGGTCGTCTGCAAACCAAATGTCTAGTGAGAGTTTTCAAACAAAACTTGCTCCTCTTCTTGGCTAAGGTGGCTTCGCCTTGATAGACAAGGAAAGCAGAAGAAAGTCCTGCTTCGCTGGAGAAGGTCCTGTTGGCCGTCCTCTCGGGGCGTCGTGTGGGTTTTACTTCCGATGACGCAGTCGTGACAATGAGGAGACTCACCCCTACCTGGAGCTCCACAGGCTCGCTTCACCCGGACCCCTGAGGCTCACAGGATGAAATGGTAAGTGAATGGACTGAATCCTTTCAGAAGCTCATCCTTTATCTTTAAGCTAGTCAGATCTTAGGCAGACTAGTTTTAAGTCCAAATACACTTTTTAGTAAATATAAGATAAATAATTTGAGGGAATAAAATGTTTGATGAACAGATTGAATAGAAAGGACTTGAAATTTTATTGGGATGTTAAATTCCAAATGCAAATAGTCTGATTCTTTTCCAAAGGCTGGGAATGTAAAGCTGTGTCTCCCATCCATGTAATAACTGGTATCTCTGTTGGTTAAATATATTCTATAATGAAGTCTCATTCTCACTTTGCCTCCTGCTTGCTACACACTGGATCAGGAAACTAACCACTATCTATGCAGTTGCTTAAGCCAAATATGCAGTGAGTACTCTTCAGCAGTTAACTTCTGCCCCAGGAAGAAGCAGTCCTGAAATCTCTGCAGCCACAACTACAAAAGTTTATTTCTTGCACATGGCTCTGAAGGCTCTGCAGCGTCCTGGACTCTGCTGCTCTAGGCTGGACCCACTTGGGCTCCCCGAGGCACCTGTCTTGCCATCTTGGCTGCGGGGTTAGCAGAGAAGTTGGTCCTTCCTGTGCTCATGGTGCAGGGAGAGGCTCAGAGGGCAGCAGGACCACGGGATGCCTCCTGTTGTCTGCTCATCCCGGAACATGGTCCCTTGTGTACTAGGGATCCCTTTGTGTATCCTCCGTGGGGTGGAGCAATCACATGACCATGCCTAAAGTGAAGAGGGCAGCCATGCTGGGTGGGGTGGAACAGCAGGTGAACAGTTCAGGATCCTGAGCCCTTCCTGCCCTCGCTGGTGTGTCCACAGATTGAACACGAAGGTCTGGTTCGGGCCCCTGAGCCCTTCCTGCCCTTGCTGGTGTGTCCACAGATTGAACACGAAGGTCCGACTAGGACTTCTCTGTGACCACACACTGGAATTCTTACTGGCTTCCTGGGTTGTCCTAGTGGGGCTCATGTTGATTTAAAGCCACATATGTGATGGTTGAAATCAATATTTATAGATTGTCAAGAATTTTTCTTTCTAACAATGAGAGAAACTAATTGGTAACAATTAGAGACTTTTGTCTCAGGTTCAAAAAACCCTTAATATCCCCCCCTGCAGGCTTCTCGCAAATCAGTAAAGTCACCCAGACCTTTCTTGTTGTTTATGGTTGGCCCGTCTGACTTCAAGTAGTGTTAACCACGGCCCCTGAGGCGTGGCTGTACACTCTGTCGAAATGGGAAGAGGAAGGCTCAAAGAGGGTGAGATGTGGCCCAGGTCTCACGCTTCTCAGTGCTGTGTAAGGGCAGGGGCTGTGGCTATGGCCCGGGGTCCTTCTTTCTGTGCTGGTGCCCTGTGGCCGCTCTAACGCCTTCGTCAGTCAGCAGCTTACCCACGCACTTCTAGAATCTTACCGTTCTGGGGCTCAGAACTTCCACCTGGGTCTCCCTGGGCCAGAGTCAAGGTGTCAGTAGGGCAGGTCCCCCTGGAGGCTTTGGAGGGGGGAGTCTTTACCTGCAGCTTCTGGCTCCCAGAGGCCCCTGTTCATGGTCCTCCCGCCATCTTCACAGCCACACCGCAGTGTCTCTCGGTGCCTCCTCCACAGCCACGTCTTCCCAACTCATGCCTCCCTCTCTGCCTCCCCCTTGCACTTTTGAGGGCTCTGTGATTACTTCCTGATAATCCAGGACCCACTCCCCTTTTAAGGCTGGTGGGTCAGCAAGATGAATTTGTCTGCAACCTCACGTCCATGTCACCACGCGGGCTGACATACTTACAGGTTCCAGAGATTAGGACTGGACACTACTCTGGGAGGGGCCCTCATCGCACCAACCCTGGGCCTCTGGGATGGCGTGCAGGACACACTTGCTGCTGGAGAGGTCACCTACCTGGGCCTGGCCTCCAACCAGGGCTGTCTGGGCCGCCCTCCTGACTCCTAGAGCGGGTTTCCTGCCCAGAGAAAAGGTGGTCAGAGATGCCGACCCAAACGCAGCTGCACACATGCTGCATGTACCTGCACCTCTGGGGCTGGCTCCCGGGCCAGCGCTCCTAGCAGGCGTGGGGAGCCAGGCTGGAAGATACCTGCTTGGCTGAGCATGGGAGAAGCACTCATTGCCTGCCACTCGAGTCTTATTTGAATTTTAGAAAAACAGGACAAGTACATGTTATGCGGTATTTTCTATTCAATGGCAAAGCCTTTTCTTAAAAGTGTCTTTTGATAACCGCCTCTAAAAGGCAGCAGACGCAGTAGGAGAAAAGCTGGAGTCTCATCATACAAACGACCTGATTCCCTGCTTCATCACTGCTTTACTACTAGTAATAAAAGAGCCAGCTCCCCCGCTTCGAGCTGGTGTGATCACGGAATGCACGTTGCTGTGTCCCTGCTGGTCCTCGCTGGTTCAGACCTGTGCGACTGGGTTCCTCCGAATGGCGTCAGCGTCGACGCCGAGGAAGACATCGTGAGTCCTGGGGCTCCAGTGGGAAAGCATCACTCCAGCGGGATAGTAATTTCCCAGTCTGCACTCTGGGCAGCTCCCTCTCTGGCTCTGTCTGTGGCAGTTCTTCCTTGCGCATTCCACACACACAAGAATGCGTGTCACGCACACCCGCACCCCCCTGGCTCTGCAGACCATAAATCATGATTCAGATCTCTGCGCGTGGAGGCAGCTGCAGCTTCTAGGAGATCTGGTGAGCCCGCTTTGTTCTCTGACTCCCTCCCACACATGCACACTCTGTCGGCACCCCACAGTCCACGCTCTCACCACAGGGGTACCCCCACAGGGAGATCAACCTGGGGGAGGAGGTAAGACACAGGGGTGGTCCCAGGGGAGAGCAAGCTGGGACCCTGAGGGCATGTGGCACTGGGTGGGTGAGCCTACTCGAGTTCACCTGGAGACCTGGACACCCACTGTCAGTGTCCTTTGTAAGCTTGGTGTGTATTTTGTGTATTTTAGGATGACGTTGCACACAGGGTTAGAGTGTCACCTGGCTTCTCCTTTACTTCGGACACTCTAATCTCTACAAAATAAAGGAAGAAAAAAGAAAAAGCCCCCGGGTCTGAATTTATATGCTCTTCTCAAGCTCAGGAGCCAGCCTGCCACCGCTTGAGGGATGCTGGGAGAGTGCACACGGCTGAGACAGAGGAGCCTGTTAAGCAGCTTTCCTTGTGCCCAAGTCCCGCGAGCTCTGGGCAGACAGCTCAGATGGATGCTCACACTCAGTGAGTGTCTTCCAGCCGTGGAGCTCGAGCTCAGGGACCTGAGTCCCTTGGCTACGGGCAGTGCGCTCACCCGCCCGGTGCTCTAGAGGGAGACGCCGCAGCTCTACAAGGCCTGAAGGCGTCGGTATAACTGCCATGGACGTTCAGGGCCAGCTTTGTGTCAGAGCTCTCCTGAGCGGAGGACGGTGGCGGCATCCCTGGCCTCCGCATGGAGCGACTGTTTATATCCCCACCCCAATTATTCCTATTTTTATTTTTGCCACGGGTGCATGTGCTTGCTGGAGAGAGACAGAGACAGAGAAAGAGGGAAAGTGAGAAATCCTCCCCAGGTGAAATGGCCACAGCGAGTCCCTTCTCCTTTCTCCTCTCGGGATTTGGGCATGCACCCACAGGTGCCTATAGTGCTTTTCATGCCTTTGGACCTGGGACTCCAAACGCAAAGTCATCCATGTAAGACCCGGTGCCTTTGCCACCAACCACCGGCTAGTCTTCCACACCCCAATCATGAGAAGCAGAAATGCCTCCAGACGTGATCAAAGGTCTGACGAGGGGCAAAGCATCCTGGTGGATCCCACGGCTTATTGTATGTGTAAACGTGGACTCTATATTTAAGTGGCCTTGAGAAGGAAGAGCAAAGGGCAAGGCTTTCCTAGTGGGGTTGGGTGCAGGTGCTCAGCCTCCAGTCCATGGCCCGGGGCCACTGACAGACCACTCTGGGGCTGGCTGGCAGTCCCCAACACGAGGCAGTTCTTCACCTCCGGAGATGAAGGAGAGTAATTCAGTGACTTGAATGCTCCTTGTGGTCAAGGCCTGCTTACTGGAACCCAACCGGGTTTCCAGGGACCACTGGCCTTTGAATCAGAGATGCACTCAACCACAACATGCCAAATGCTGACGCTCAGCTACTCGCTGAGTATCAGCGTCATAAAGTAAATTTCTAGGACATGAGAATAAATCTGAACTTTGTTTAAAATGTGACCACTAAATAAGCCAGACGGTGGTGTAATGGTCAGGCAACCAGCCCCACATAGGAGGGTCCGAGGCTCGTGCCCTGAGCCTCCCTGCAAACACAGGGCATTTACGCATGGGTTCCTGGCCCAGGCTGACTGAAGCTGCCTGTGGGTCGAGGCATGAGGACCCTAGGGGGGCACATGTCTCCCTGTCTCTCTGTATCTATCTCCGTTTCTTATGGAATAAATAAATACACTTAAAATGTGATCATAGTTAGTTTTTCTGTGGTCAGATTTTAAGTTTAATAGATTGCTATTTAAAAAAATTTAAAGAAGTGCTTGTGAGCACCCTACTGTGTACAGTAGTAATGCAAAATATTTGTTTCCTGCGGAGGATGGCAGGGCATAGGCAGAGCCAGTGGCAGGCACTTGCTGATGGTGGCCCCCGTGCTGAAGGTGTTTGGTGGCCCTACCATGGAAAATGCTGTTGCTGCATGGTATTTTGTGATAAAAAATATACATTTCTACTCCAGCTGATGGAAGGAATTTTAATGTACAAAAGACAATGGGAAATTTTATTTTACTTTTGATGAATAAAAATTGTATATATTTATGGTGCATATGCCAAACCTGACTCACAAACAGAGACAGACAGTCACCGAAGGTGACATGTTTATAGGAGAATGAGCATTGCGGTGAGATTGTGAGAGGGTGTGGTCAGGGGTATAAAGGGGAGGACTTTCTTTTTATAATTTTATTTATTCATTTATTTATTTTAATTTGACCAGAGAGACACAGAGAGAGAGGGAGAGGGAAAGTGAGAAAGCAAGCCACCAGGTTTGGGACTCAAACTGTGGTTAGCCGTGTGGGAGTGTCCAGCACCTTAACCACCACGCCATCTGCTGGTCCCCAAGGGGAGGATTTTAAAGGTAGTTTGAGGAAGGTTGTTCTGAAACAATTATCCTTAGCCGTGAGGATCATTCCAAGGGTGGTATCAGCCCAAGGTTGGATAGGTAGTTACTGGGTACATCTTTGAAGACTGTGTAGATTTCCCCCCCCCCTTTTTAATTTGCCAGAGGATGTGTGCATTTGCCAGAAAGAGACAGAGACATAGATAGGAAATGAGAGGGGCAAACACTTCTCTCACCCTATGGGTGATGGTCACACTGCCGTCCCTCTCTATCTCCCCATCTCTCACATGCACACGTACACAGTGTGCTTCCCAAGCTACTGGTTCTGGAACTTGAACCACGCCATCAGCCATGTGGGATCCAGTTGCCTTAATCACCACCCCATGGGCTGGCCTTGCAGAGTGGTTGTTCTGGAAGGGTCTTAGCAGCTGCATGTGCATGTGACCCCTCCTCCACTACTGCCCAGCTTTGTGTACCCGTCCATTTGGCTTGGGATTGACAGTGACTTTATCTTTATTCTGACGACCTCGCAGCCTGAGGCCTTGGTACACATAGATGTAGTGGAACAGCCAGATCAGTGTGGCACTCGGCACACCCCGGACCTCGCATTGTGAGGACACAGAGTGGCTATGCGTTCAGTGATTTTCACGTACAGTTGTGCCCTGCAGATGGATGGAAGATTTGGTGGTGTTCCCATAAGGCTATGGGATGTCACACCTGGGACATCACAGCTGTCACATCCTGATGCAATGCATGATTCATTTGTTTGTGGCGATGCTGGTGCAAACACGCCTCCTGTGAGGTCAGACATACAAGTGTAAAGCACATACAGCTGTGAACGTGATGCTTGATCACGGCCGCCCGTGACTGCTAGCTGGCGTCTGCATTCACTGTACTCTGCTGCCATCATAGTTTGGGCTGCCCTCCCTCCTACTTACTGAAGGAGAGTCCCTTGTGGAACAGGGCACCATGCCACGCCTGCTGCGGCGCACTCGTCTCACGGTCAGCGAGTCTCTCCGGCAGTGTTTCCTCCTATGCTTGGCTTACCCACGTTTCATTGTGTTCATCAAGGCCCTCATGGCGAGACAGAATGTGGAGGTGAGATAGTGACATTGATGAACTGACCTCTGTGGTCTGGGCTAACGTGTACTTGAGTCTCAGTTTTAACAAAAAAGCTTAAAATGTAAAAAAAAGAAAATAATTTTAAAATGGAAAAAAGCTATGGAGTAAGGACACAAAAGGAAAAAATATTTTGCTGTTTAATGTGTTTGTGTTTTAAGCTAAGGGGTCATTACAAGAGTCAAAAAGTCTTAAAAATTGAAGTAAAATAATGTTACAGTAAATTACGATGGAAGAAATAATTTTTTTAGAATTATTTAATTGTATTCATTACTATTATTTTTTAAAATTTGGCCAGAGAGAGACAGAGAGAAGGATAAAAGGAAAGTGAGAAAGCAAGCTGCTAGATCTGGGACTCAAACCTTGGTCAGCCATGTGGAGTCCAGTGCCTTAACCACCACGCCACCTGCTGGCCCCCGAATTATTGTTTTTTTCTTTTTTAATAAGTTGAGTGCAGCCTAAGTGCCCAGTGTTTATAAAGTCTACGGTGGTTGATAGCAGTTTCTGCAGATCACTCACACTCTCACTGACTCATGGAAGCAACTTCCCACAAGCTCTGCTCACGAATGGAGTAAGTGCCTGTACATGCCCTCTACAGGTGTGCCCTTTGCTAATCTTTCATGTTATATTTTTGCTGTACCTTTCTGGTATTCAGATGCATTTAGGCATGTGGATGCATTTAGGTATGCTGGTGCAACAGCCGCGTACAGTCTGTAGGAGATACCACCCTGTGCAGCATTGTAGCCTAGAACTGCTGTGCTCTGGGGTAGAGCCTGGGTACGTGGTGGGCTTTTCTAATACTATCCGGGTTGGCATCAGTGCGCTCTGTGACGTTGGCGTGAGGACACAATAGCTAGCGAGGCATTTCACAGTGGTCTGCATCATTAGGCAACTCACTACTGCACTTGCTCTGCTACTCACTAGAGTCACAATGATGTGGGACAGGTCTCTGGGGCTTCTTCCTCCTGTTCCACTGGAATGTTTTGTCTCTGGCTAGCTTTTCCCCAACTCTGCTAGCACCAGCCTCTGGGGAACACCAGCACTGTACTCTCTGCAGCTTTTAAGTTTGACTTTTTATAGTCCATGTGTAAGTGAGATCTTGTATGTGTTTTTCTGTTCTTGGATTATTTCATGTAATGGCACCAGCTTCATCTCTGTTGTTGCAAATAATGGATTTTCTTCTTATATATATACATACACACATAAATACACACACACACACACACACACATATATATATATATATTTCCCTTTTTTGTTCACTCATTCTTCAGTGGATGCTAGGCTGCTTCTCTTGGCTACTGTGAATGAAGCTATAGTGAACATGGGAGTACAGATGTCTCTTCAACACGTTGATTTAATTTCCTTAGGATATATACCCAGTAGGGGAATTGTTGGTTCATATGGTAGTTCTCTTTCTAAGTTTTCTGAGCAATCTCCATCCCGTTTAATAATGGCAGTACTAATTTACATTCCCACCAACAGTGTACGATCTTCTTTGCTCCATATCCTTAACAACACTCGATATCTCTGTCTCTCACGAAGGCCATTCTAACAGGCATGAGGCAACATCTCGTGGTGCTTTACATTTGCGTTTCTCCTCCGACTCGCAATGCTGGGCATTTTTCACATATTGGCTGTACAGTACGTTGGCCGTTTGTTGGCCTTTTTTGGGAAATATCTATTCAACGCCTATGCCCATTTTTAACTTGGATTGTTTACTTTCTGCTACTGATTGTCTAAGTTCCTTATGTATTTTGGATACTTACCTCAAAGGGATTTTACTCCAAGGAATATCTATAATGCATGACTTTCAAAGTCCACACTCAGATGTTGATAATAAATTCAGATCACATCCTTGTGTACGTTCCAGCATTGGTAAACTGAGCTGAGTGGACCCGCTGGTGGCCTACGAATCATGTGACTGTCAGATGTTCACAAGGTAGGGACTAGCACTGGTACAAGCCGTCAGCTAATTTCTTTCTCACTGCAAACATGAGTCAAATAGCAGATTCTACCCAAACACTGAGGTTTCTTCTTAAGTTATTGAGGACTAACCCTGAGAAGCCCAGCTTCTGCAAGGCTGGCTGTTATGGCCATGCCCCTCCTGCAGGTGGAATGTTCAGGGCAGTGGCTGCATTCTTTTCTGTTTCTTGAGTTGCTTACTATTTTGACTGACTACTCTGGTTGACTTTAATAATCTGTTATTAGTTCAGCTTCATCCTTGCTAATTCTCTTTTTCCCATAATTTTTTGTTAACCCTTCAATGTGTAGAGTTGATATTTGAATGAATTATTTGATCTAATTCTAATATTTGCAATCTAGTGTCTAAACTTAAGGACACGTACACACATTACGGCTCCGATCTGAGTCATACTCCTCGCACAGAAGTACGCCACGAGCACTCATTTCTGTACAGTGCCACGTACCCCAGTTTCCCTCCTGCAGTCATGTTGTGTCATGCTGTGAACTTTTGCCAATATGAGTGACCTTAGTTTGGGGTTCTGATCTCACCAACGCAGACCCTGGGGCAAGGAACAGGTAGAACAGGTAGAGTGAGGAAGCTGAAGTGTGACTGGAGAAACAACAATAAAAGGTTTTGTTTGTTTGTTTGTTTTGTTTTGTTTTGTTTTGCTGCGAGGGGTTTCCATTGAGAAGAAGGCTGCTCACAAAGCTCAAGGAACTGTCTTGGAATCGTTTTACCTGAGGACAAGGGTGCTGAGGCATGCACTGTGCATTCTCACCTCCTGTGGGAGGTTACCTTGGGGGCATTGATTTCTCCCTCTTCCACATTGTGAGTGCTTGGACATCAGCAGCCTCCTGTGGCCTTGGATTGCCTAGAGAAGCGGCTCCTGCTGCTGAAGGTGGGAGGCTAGCCAGGGCATGGAGCTGTCCACCTTCGCGGTGCTGAAGCTGGACGCCTTTGAGGGCTCCCAGTTATCATCCTAAGGGAACGCTCTATAGTGTTGTAAAATTCCCGGAATGTTCTTAAGATCGTAGGGCACTTTTTCTAATACAATGAAGACTTTCTGAGGGCGCAGGTTCCTGTGTGTTTTGTTTACCGGTGTTTCCCAGCATCTGATACATAGCAGACAGTCCATGTTGGGACAGCAGTTAGCGTAACGGCTATGTCGCTGGACTCCCATGAAGTTGACCGTGGTTTGTGTCCTGGACCTGGTGGCTTAAAACTCATGCCGGGCGCATGGGTGTGCGTGCCCAAGATCCCGAGAGGAGAATGGAGGAGAAAGGATTGCGGCGTGACCATCCCCCCTGGGGGGTAATTTCTTGCTTTCTGTCTCTCTGTCTCTCTGTCTGTCTGGCGAGCGCATGCACCCTATAGCAAAAACCTTTCAAAAAAAAAAAGACAGTCCATGTTTTGTTGAATAAATAGGTGTATGAGCTGACATTGTTCCCTTATAAAGTAAGTAATATGGACTTTAAAAAAGAATTATTTAATTTTATTATTGTGATTACTATAGTGAATGTGCATGAGAGAGCGAAGAGGGAAGGGGGGGGAGAGAGAGAGAGAGAAAGAGAGAGAGAGAGAGAGAGAGGAAAAGTAAGCCACCAGGTCCAGAACTCAAAATACAGTCAGCTACGTGGGAATCCAGTGCCTTAACCACCATACCACCTACCTGCTGGCCCCAATAATACAGACTTTTGATATGCTGCTAAGAAGAAGCCTATTGCTACCACTTGTTCCTCTTCAATTCTTTGTCACCTCCTTCTTTTGTACTCTAAAAGGAGCGTGGGTGGGAAAGGTAGGCTACAGACTCTTCTGTCCACCTGAGAGAGGCTACCCCACACCACCTCACTCCCAGGGCAGGGCTGAGCTCGGAGAAAGCAGACTTTTCCCAAGCTGGCAACCCTGGGCCTGAACCAGGGAGATAAGGATGAGAGGGTTTTCCTGGAAAAGCCTGTCCCGGTAGTGGGAGCCCCCTTTGTCTTTTAATTTGCATATTTAAGTGGCTCATCTTACCATTTAATTTTTGCAGCCCAGTTATGTGATAGATGACATTTGTAGCACTTAATCAGAATATGAATTGGAGAGGCGTTGCCGTTTTTCATCTTCACTGCCCTTTCTCCCTCAGGAAGTAGATGAACGTCATTTGACACACGGGCCAGTAAGACACCATCACATTCTTTCCAAGCAAGACTCTGGAGAAACTTGAAGGAGTTTATTAAATTAGTATGTGGGATATGATTTCATCCGGGTAAGAAAACCCGCAGTTGCTTTTAAAGAAATGAAGTGGTATTGTAAATGACTTCTCTGTCACCTGCAAAAATAATGTAAGAGGCTCAATCTTCCGTTCTGCCGGTAAGCACCCTGCTGCAGAGAGGCACAGCTCCTGGGGGGCCTTCCCTGGGGGGGAAGTCAGCCCCGAGACAAATGAGCCTCCTGGCGTTCACTTCGTACACACTGGATCTTCTCTAGCAGGGCTTGGGAGGCATGGATTTCATTACAGCTGAACATTAAGGGCCAAAGGAAAAAAAAAATCCAATTTTCTACTGTCTCGGTGACTTTGTGTTTTAATCAAATGGATAAGAAAGAATCATTAACTGATGCTCAGACTGACTAAAACGCCGAGAAGGAGGGGGAATGGGAGTGGCCCAGCAGTAGGGACCCTCGTTCCATGGCAGTCCTGGGTCTGCCGTCTCATGATGTGAATTGCCAACAAGATGCTAACTGAGAAGTCCCTGCAGGTGTGGAGAGCAAGGTGGGAGACCCCATCCCCGTCCTGGCACTCAAGA
The DNA here is from genome assembly GCF_000334495.1 of Tupaia belangeri chinensis. Taxonomy (NCBI): domain Eukaryota; kingdom Metazoa; phylum Chordata; class Mammalia; order Scandentia; family Tupaiidae; genus Tupaia; species Tupaia belangeri. The sequence goes on from NW_006209557.1 coordinate 121,350, forward strand.
GTCCAAGCCACAAGGCAGGAGGATGCCCTTCCTGGAATGATCTAGCATGTGGATTATATTAATCTTCTCTGCACTGATTTTAAAAAGTTTTGTTTTCCCTGAATCCTTGAATCCCCATTTAAAATCACAGGGACTTGAAGATGTGGCTGCAGGGGTGACGATCTAAACACATACAGTGTCGCTGGCGGCATAAACACATACAGTGGCGCTGGCGGCAGGGCGGAGCAGCCAATGCATTTGCAAGCACTCTGAAAGCCACGCGCGGCTACGCGAGCTCGGAGAGCCTGCTGTTAATGCCATCACCATCACTTCCTCCCCTGTCATCGCTCTAGCCACCTCCACTGCTACTATGGAGTTTCAGATTGCACAAACTTTCCCATGGCTCGTCTGCTAGACAGGCAGGGACCTGGGTGGTTGGTCAGATTTTCTTTCCTGATTTCCCTGCTGTTGCCCTTGGGTGAAGCCCCAGGACCCCAGGAGACATGCCATCCTCCAGCCCGGGAGGAGATGGAGTCCTGGGCTCTGAGGGGGCCATGTGGATGGAGGCAGGCCAGAAGTCCCCATTGTTCTGTGTTTGTTCACTCGAGCTTCTGCCTCTGCCTCCTGACAGAGTGCCTGCTCGGTGTCTGGCACTGCCTTCCCTGCTGCCCACCTTGCCACCTTTCACAGGTGATAAGGAGCGCCACCCCCGATTCTGTAGCAGCATAGCGAGACCCTCCAGGGCTGGCAAGATGAGCTGCGGCCAGTGGGCAGTGCCTGAGGCTCTGGGCTGGGAAGTAGGGACGCCCCGTGAAGACACGGGGAGAGCAATCTTTAGGGAGTGAGCAGGAAATGCAGGATAAAGGTTTGAAATAGTTGGCGAAAAGTCCGGAAAGTCTGTGAAATGGAAACAAAATATACCATATCAGGCAAAATACAAACCAGACCCCAGAGGCCATGTCAGCCGGGGAATGGAAACGCAGGTGTGGAGGCTGCAGCATCCTCCGTGCTGCCTGGGCGACAGAGAACAGGCTGAAGCGTGAGGAGGTCCGTGTGGAGAAAGGCAGGCAGTGGCACCAAGTCTCTACTTTGGGGGTCAGAGGAATAGCCTGGCCAGCCCAGGGTGTGGGTTAGAGCACCCCATTTGGTTGTTGCCTTAAAGCCTGTGAAGTGGCCCCCAAGCCTCCCCACTGCCTCCGGTGTTCCAAATGCTGTGACCAGAAGTCCTTCGTTTATACCCAGCCCCGGGGGGTTGTA
>NW_006209557.1:123140-131504 GCF_000334495.1 Tupaia belangeri chinensis
AGCAGGAAAGGGGCTCTTCCTTTTGCAGTCCCCACACCTCTCCTGGCTTCTTAGGGGTGACAAGGTGGCTGTAGTATTTTGGGATTTGATTTAAACAACCAATGCACACATCATAATTCTTCTAAAGAAAACATTCACATCATAAATGGAGTCTTATTTTAAAAATTGCATAAAATACTGAGATAACTGTAAGTGTAAAGACCCTCATGTGAACTCTAGGGTGGTGACTGAGGTGACAGAGGGACAGGCAGAGAGTGCAAGCCCACTGCTGCCTCCTGTCCTCCAGCAGGGGGACCTGGAACTGGAAGTGACTCGGACCGTAATGGAATTATGTTGCCAGAAGGAGGAAGGTCAATAAAGAGCAAGTGGGAAAGAGAAAGCCCTTCCCGCCATGACTGTCCCTTAGTCCATTTACCACCCAGAGGGTGAAGGATGCGTTCATGCATGTAGCCCTCTTTTCCGAAACCCACGAGCAGAACGCTGGTAGGCACTTCAAGGAGAACTCGTGCTCCTCTTGTTCCTGCAGTCGTATGGGTGTATAGCTGCCCAGACCCTCTCCTGGCTGGTGTTTTATCTGCCAAGAAGTCTTCGAGGCTCAGAGAAGGTGGCTTGGTCAGCTCCCTGAAAGTGGCTCTATCTTTTAGGGGTAGACTCCTAAGAGGCAAGCAGCAAGACTGACGTATAACCAGAAGGAGGATTTGCTTGGTTTGTAGTGATGACTCTGGTGCGGCTGGCACAGAGCCGGTTGGCGTGAAGTCAGGGAGTCCAGCACACTCCTGTCCACGGTAGTCCTGCGTGAGAAGCTGCATTTGGGACTGTCCCGGAGAGCCGGGCACCTGCAGCTGTTTGTGCTGTGTGGGTGATGGTGCTAGGCTTAGAGTCGTTTTATAGCAGGAATCCTCTTGCCACTGGGCAGTGAGGGCCAAATGACGTGTTAAGGCCCATCTGTGATGCGGACATCTTCTCTGGATCTTTATTTTCCTCTTCTCCATTTTCCACCTCCCTTCTGAATGGTGCACCCTGTCCTTTCGATGTGCTAATATCTGCTGAGTCAGGTTCCAGCAGGCACAGTGCCCGGGTGCCTCTGATCTTCAGGGTGATTCCAGTCCCTTTGTCCCATCCATATCCATTAAAGATATTACAGACCTCATGGAGTCACCTTTCAGGAGCCTTCCCGTTTCTACGTTATTGGAAGAGTCTTCACATTAGTGAAGATCTCCAAGGGACAGTGAACAGGCTTGGGGGCAGGGAGTCAGTGAGAAAACGAATGTGAATAATCTAAGAAGTTCTCCCACTGAAGTGTCATTCTGTTAGAACTGGCTACTCCTTGTCCAGCTTATTTCCCTATGACAATGCCCAATAATTTAAAGTCCTTCCTTGCAGGGCTGTTTGAAAATAATTGTGGTATGGACAGTGCACCCACCGACTCCCTCCGTGTGTCAGAGAACTGGCAAGATCAGCAGAGAATGACATACGGAGAGCCTGGCAGAGCAGAACTCAGCTCTGGGAGCTTCTGGGCAGTCCTGGCTGGGGCGTGTGGGGTGAGGGGTCAGGGAAATCCCCCTGAGTGTCCTTCAAGATTAACCTGGAGAAAGTGACTGTTGAGGCTTGTCAAATATGCTCAGATATTTACTTTGTATGATTAAAAACCCATTTTAATTTTCTTTGTTATACCCTGGCATCAATAGATTAGGTAATATGATTTCAAGGGGATACATTTCTACCTCTATTTGATGTTTCTTAAAGCCATTTTCATTTTCAACTTTAAGAAGTAGCTCACACATACCTGTTCTTCCGTCTGAATAGTCTGCCTCGTAAACCGAGTCTGCTTGGTGTGCTGCAAGGTAGGGGCCTCTCTATTCAGTGTCACCTGGATGTGTCTACACCGTGGCCTCGCCTGACGCCATTGTTTCTCACTGTCATTACTTACAGTGGTCTGATAAGTGGGGTGGCCTTTGGAGCACTTCCATCCATAATGGGAGTGGAGCGGCACTGTGCATTCCTAGGAGCATGTTAATAGAGCCAAACAACACCATGCTGGCATTTTTTTTCCTTGATTGTCCAGTGCTTCTCCCTTTAAATAATTTACAACAGAGCTGAACAACACCATGCTGGCATTTTTTTTTTCCTTGATAGTCCAGTGCTTCTCCCTTTAAATAATTTACAATGACCTTGTGAAGAATTTAATGAGCACATGTCTTTTCTTCTAAAATTGTCTTTTTTATAACTTAGAAAAAATCAATTTCCTCTCCACCCCTCCTCCTTCCTACCCCTTTATGAAGAAAAACCCAGTAGCGGTGCCCTGATTTGCCAGCTTTGCGTGTGCAGGATGCGTGATGGAGTGGCCAGTGTTGGGGAGGGTTCTAGTTCTTCTTATTTTTAAAATAAATTTACATTTAGTCATTATGTATCTTGTAGCATACAATATGGCTTTTCTAAGCATACATACATGCATATTAATCAAGTCAAAGATATTACCATACATATAATTTTCAACAGATAACTTTACTTTCTTGTGTCTGCTAAATGTTTTTTCCCTGAGCCCCTCTCTCATCCCCTACTATTCACTATTCACTATTCTCCTGTGCAGTCTCTGGTGTCCATAGTTGCCCTCCCTACTATTATATCTTTGAATCTTTCCATTCCTGCCATACAGTGTAGATATTTGATATATATTGAGTGGGGGTATACAATGTTTGTCTTTCATAGTCTGTTACTTCTCTTATCATTTAGTCTTAGATATTCATCCACTTCAGTCTGGTTTACTTCACTTATCATTTAGTCTTAGATATTCATCCACTTTGTATCAAATACCAGATCTCATTGTTTTTCTATGACTAAGTAGTATTTCATAGTGTATATGTACCACATTTTTTTCAGTCTAGTCTCCTGTTCCTGGGCATTTAAGTAGATTCCATGTCTTAACAATTGTGAGTAATGCTGAAATAAATATGGATGTGCAAGTGTCCTTATGATTGTTTTCTTGTCTTTTGGGTAAATACCCAGAAGTGGAATTATTGGATCATATGGTAGCTCTATTTGTAGAACTTCCATATTGTTCTCCACAGAAGCTGTGCTAATTTACATTCCCACCAACAGGGTAGGAGGGTTCTCTCTTTAACCACAGCCTAGCCAGCAGTTATCACTCTTTATTTTTTTAAATCTTAGCCATTCTGACTGGTGTTAAGTGGTATCTCATGGTTTTGATTTACATTTTCTTTATGATGAGAGGTGCTTAGCATTTTTTCATATGCTTTTTGGACATTCATATGTCTTCCTTAGAGAGTTGTTTATTCAATTCATTTGCACACATTTTAATTGGATTTTTCTTTTTTTCAGATTAAGCTGCTTGAGTTCCCTGTATATTCTGGCTGTCAGTCGCTTATCTGAAGCATAATTTGCAAATATTTTCTCCCATTCTTAGGGTCGTATTTTCACTCTAATTATTGTTCCCTTTGCTGTGCAAAAAGCTTTTTAAATTGATGTAGTCTCATTTGTCTATTTTTTTTAAGAATTATCTATTTTGATTTCTATTTATTCATTCATTTATTTTACTTTTATCTGAGAAAGACAGACACTTAGAGAGAAGGAGAGTGAGAAAGCAAGCTACCAGGTTCGGTACTCAAACCGTGGTTGGCCACGTGGGAGTGTCCAGTGCCTCACCACTTGCTGGCCCCAGCATCTGTCTGTTTTTGAGATCAATGCTTATGTTTTAGGGATCTTATTGAAGAAATCTTTGCCTATGACCGTGTCTTCAAGTGTTTCCCCTAAGTTTTCCACAAACAATTTTATATTTTTGAGACTTTATATTTATATCTTTGATCTATTTTGAGTACATTTTCATTCATGGTTAGAGATAAAGGGTCCGGTTTCATTTTTCTGTGGGTGGATATCCAGTTCTTCCAGTACAATTTACTGAAGAGAATTTATTTACCCCACTGGACTGTTCTGTGTTCTTTGTCAAAATTCAGTTGACTATATGTCTTGAGTTTTATTTCTGTATTCTCTAAATGTCTATTTTTGTACCAGTACCATGCTGTTTTGATGATTGCAGATTTGTAATATATTTTGAGATCAGTGAGATGCTTATTTTATTCTTTTTGCATAGTATTGCCTTGGCTATTCAGGGCCTTTTATGATTCCAGAGAAATTTTATGATTGTTTTTTCTATTTCTGTGAAGAATATCTCTTGTAATTTCATTGCAGTTGCATTGCATTTGTAAATTATTTTGGGTAGATTTGACATATTGATTATATTAATTTTACCAATCCAGGAACATGGGATGTCTTTCCATTTTTGTATGTCATGCTTTTTTTTTTTATCCCCCATAGGGTATGTGTGCTCACTGGAGGGAGACTGACAGACTGACAGAGGGTGTGAGAGAGGGAGACGGAAAGTGAAAAGTCACCCTTTAGGGTGGATGGCCATGTTGCAATTCCTTCTCCTCCATTCTCCTCTTGGGACTTTGAGCATGAGAACACATGTGTCCAGTGTGATTTTCAGGTGGCTGGGTCTGGGACTCAAATCCCAGTCGGTCATGTGGGATCCCGCAGCCATAGCCCTCCATGCCACCTGCTGACCCATTCAATTTCTTTTTAAAGTTTTTCATAGTTTTCTTCTTTGTTTTTAGAAAAAACTTTTAATATAACATTTTTCAATTAGACTTTTAGTGGTTATTACAGCCATTCAATTTATTTTTGTAATATAGTTTAAAATTTATATTTAATCACTAAGCATCTTTACAGCATATAAATTTTTTCCCCCAGCATTTACAAATTATGCCTCAGATAAGGGACTGATAATGGAAGTATGCAGGGAATTTAAACAGCTTATCTATGAAAACAAATCCAATTCGAAGTGGGCGAATGAGCTAAATAGACAACTCTCTAAGGAACACACATAAACAGCCAAAATGCATATGAAATGCTCAACATCTCTTATCATAAGGGAAATGCAAATCAAAACCACAATGAGATACCACTTACCATAAGAATAGCTAAGATTAAAAAAAAAAACATAGAATGGGACGGTATGTGGAGTGGTGGTTAAGGTGCCGGACTCCTGCATGGCTGACCACAGTTTGAGTCCTGGGCCTGGTGGTTTGCTTTCTCAATTCCCCCCTGCTCCCTTCCTCTCTCTCCCATCTGTCTTTGATTGAATTGAAAAAGTAATAATAAATAAATAAATAAAAATAAATAAATAATTATTTAAAAACGTACAGAATTATAAATGCTTTCAGGGCTGTGGTGAACAGGGAAGTCTCCTATACTGTTGGTAGGAATGTAAATTGGTCCAGCCACTGTGGAGAACAATATAGAGGTTCCTCAAGACCTCCAAATAGACCTACCATATGACCCAGTAATTCCACTCCTGTGTGTCTACCCAAAGGATGGCAAAATGCTCAGATGGAAAAACACTTGTACATCTGTGTTCATTGTGCATTATTCACAATTGCTAAGTTTTTCATAGTTTTCTTTTTTAAGAGAGATTTTTTTTCTGTAGGGTGCCTGCATTTGCCAGAACAGCAAGAAATCACCCTCAGGGGAGATGGCCGTGCTGCAATCCCTTCTCTTCCATTCTCCTCTTGGGTTTTTGGGCATGCATGCACACATGCCTAGTGGGAGTTTCAAGCCACCAAGTTTGGGACTTAAACCATGGCCAACCACACGAAAGTCTACAGCCTTAACCACTGTGCAATCTGCTGGCCCCAGTTTTCCATAGTTTTCTTAACTATCATTTTGCTTCTGCAATTTCAGGATAAATTATATCTTAATAATAAGAGTTTTTAGGCCAGTGAGTGGTGTGGAAGTTAAAGTGCTGAATCCCACATGGCCAGTTGTGTGGTTCAAGTCTCAGACCTGGGAACTTGAAAATCACTCCAGGTGCATGTGCATGTGTGTCCCAAATCCCAAGAGGAGACTGAAGGAGAAGAGACTGCACCGTGGCCATCCCCCATAGGGGGATAATTTTTCACTTTCTCTCTCTCTCTCTGTCTCTTTCTGGTGAGTGCACATGCCCTATAGCAAAAACTAAAAAACAACCCCCCCCCCAAAAAAAACCCATAGCTTTTTAACACATATCTAAAGTTCTGTGAAAATACACTTATTTTTATTTTTATAGTGGTGAACCATAAAATATTTAAGATTATAATTTGACTTTTTGAAAATTATAATCACGAGAACAAAAATTGTTTTTAGTCTAACTTTTTATGTAGAGTACGTGATATAGTAGGTACACCCAGCCTTTAAGCTTCCTGTGCATCACCTATTTTAACTAGTAAGCACGTGATATTTAGTTTGTGTAGAATCACAATAATTTACTTATTTGGCCAAAGAACTCAGCTCATAGATGGGCGGACCTGAGTATTTGATCTCTCTGACATTTGCTGCAGGGCAAGCGCAGACACTTTCGTAATGGTCCTGTCAGCCAGTCTAGCCTTACTCTGGTGGTTCTAGATTCTGGAGAGGAACCGCAGGATTAATGCATAAAAGGCATTCTTTTTCCTTCTGAATCAGATACTGGAATGAAATGTGAAGGTTATTAACTCACACTTAAAATATGTAAAGGAAACCCTTAACTCCTGCTACCCACCTTTTTCCCAGCTCCCCCTTCTTACCCGGCTGTGGGTGTAGTTTAGAGAGGACTGCATCCCAGTTGTTTTCCCAGCTGCTTGGAGAGATCATGGTTTTCATGTGTCTCTCTGGCCACCTGCGGCTCTTGCATGAGTCTACGGTGTCTCACGGGAGTCTACCATGTCTTACGGGAGTCTACCACGTCTCGCGGGAGTGTACCATGTCTCACGGAAGTCTACCGCTTCTCACAGAAGTGTACCGTGTCTCACGGGAGTCTACCACGTCTTACGGGAGTCTACCACGTCTCGCGGGAGTGTACCATGTCTCACGGAAGTCTACCGCTTCTCACAGAAGTGTACCGTGTCTCACGGGAGTCTAGCACGTCTCAAGGGAGTCTACTGCGTCTAACGGGAGTCTACCTCATCTCATAGGAGTCTACAGTGCTTCTTTACCACATTCTTTGCTCAGTAGTTGGGGCTCCCTGCTGCTGGCTTCTCTCACTCATGGTGACCCCGCCTTTCCCCACATACCAGGGTGTCTACGCTCACCCAGTCTGTGTGTTGAAGTCCTATTGATTCCTGAGACTGCTCACTGCTCTCTTCTCCAGGCCTCCAGTGATGTGACACTGCAGTCCAGCTTGTCCTGCAGGGAGCCCACCCCATGACCGTGTTGTTACCTTCTCTCCCCTTCCTGACACACACATACATGTACGTACTGTCCAGTGCTTTCAGTTCTTCAGCTCAACACACTGAGCATGACTGTACACGGAGTGGCCACATGCCATGGCCTGAGTGCGTGTCCCCCAACTCCTATTTTGGGGGCCTCGCACCCATGCGACTGTATTTGGAACAGAGCTGCTAGGGTGATTAAAGTTAAATGAGGCTGTAAGAGTGAGCTGCTCATCTGTTGGAATTGGTGTCCTTGTACGAAAGGGAAGAGGGAGATGAGACCTTTGCCTCTGTTTCTGTGTGCTGCAGAAAGGCCCTCTGGGGACACAGCGGTTGGCGCCATCAGCAAGCGAGGCCCTGACCTAGGGCTCCCTGAGCTCAGCCTTCCAGTGCCGGGAACTGTGAGAACACGGCTGTCAGTTGTCTAAGCCGCCATCTATGGTATCTGTCATGGCAGCCTGGACTGACCACCCACTATGCAGAGAAAGTCATTCGACATGTGAATTCAGTAAGTGGGGACTTGTGCTGGTGGAAAGAACTCATTTATTGCTACAATTAGATTCAGAAAGCTACAAAAACAATGTAGAAATACAGTTTTACGAATTTTCTGTGTTTTCTCCTTTGCTACAGATGAGTTTGACCTTTAACCATAGCACACACAAATTGCTCTGAATCACAAGGTCTTTGATGAGACTGTGAAAATAATTCAAATGATTTGTTTTCCTAACCCAGGCTCTATCCTTCTGATTACATTGTAACCAATATTTGCTGCAATCCCTGTGGACAAAAATTGTTCATAAACTCCAAAGAAATTGCATAGCCATGGAAAATATCAACTTGTTAAATGGGCCATGTTTTCCCCTCTAAGCAATAGAGAACCTGTAAAACATTTTCTTGTGCTAAAAAATAAAATAAAATAAAATGAAAAAGAGTTGCAGAGATACACTGCAGAGATACTTTTGGAACTGTGAGGTTTCCGAGCGCTGATAGGAAATTCTTCGCTGCAGAAGGTTTATTTTGGTAGGGTGAGCGATGGCGGGACGCTTTTCTCCCACCGGGAACTCTTTCAAGGGTGTCTCAGTGAATCAGAGCAGCCCCCTCAGCACCGGTGTGCACATGTAGG
>NW_006209557.1:131539-141028 GCF_000334495.1 Tupaia belangeri chinensis
GTGGGGCCGAATGAATCGATCCTTTCTGAAGGCAGAAGACTCGGCAGTCACTGGCCACTAGTAATTAGGGTCAGTGTCACTCTCTGGAAAAGTTGGTCGTTTGGTGTGCGAGCCGCTCTGTGTGGATGAGTTACGCTGTGCCGACTCCGCTGCCGTCCCTGTGATGATGTGGAACACAGCGTCCCCCAGCATTTTGGAAAGGACAGAGCTGCCACTCGGCCATCATCATTTGGCAAGGAGCAGGCTGCCGTGGGGCCTCTACCAGGAAGGCACCAGCCCCAGGCATGACGGCTGACATGAGCTTGCCCGTCACCTCTGCATGCATGGAGTAGCCACACGCGTGCCTCGTGCAGCCTGTCTCTGTCGGCGCTCTTCCCTCCCACCGCACGTGCCAGCCCCGACCCAGGCCACCACTGTCACGGAAGGCCCTGTGGGTCCTGAGCAATGAAAAAAAGACACAGACTCATTTTGTCATGTGTATATATTTTTTGGCTTATTGGGACTCCAGAGGAGCTGAGAAAATTATTTTTTTGAGTTGGCTAAAAAAAAGCCAATGAACAATCAAACAAAAGACTTTTTGCTGTAAGGTTCTCAGTCCCCTCTCCACTTTCATTTCTTCCCAATGTGATACGGCCAGCATTTGATGACACAGCCTTCAGGAAACACAGGAGAAATGGTGAGACTCAGGCTCCCGGCCACAGGTTGTTGGCTCGGAGTGTGCCTCAGCCCCTTCTGATTCGTGGCCCATGTGCCAAGCACTCACGCTGTGACTGGTGGAATTGCTGTGGTTCCACCCTGGGTCTCGTACCAACTGACCAGAAGAGCACCATTGCTGGGATAACAAATGCATTTAGGGGCGTCTCGTCCTGTCTGGGCTGTGGGAACAAAGGAGTCTGGGTGGCCTATGAGCAACAGAAACTTCTTTCTTACTGTTCTGGAGGCTGGGAGTTCACTGTCCAGAAATGGCAGGTTTGTTGTCTGAGGAGAGCACATTCCTCATGGGTGGCACCATCTCACCCTAACCCCACGTGGCAGAAGGGGTGAGGGAACTCTCTGGGTCTCCTACCATGAGGGTACGAATCCCGTGAGGCCCCGCCCTCACGATCTACTCACTGCCCGAAGGCCCCACCTTCTAATACCATCACCTGGGGCATGAGGACTTCAACATACGAATTTTATAGGGACAGAAAAGATTCAGACCATGGGAAGGGATAATGTGGAGCTAAATATTTTTAGGAAAATACAGTTTTATTTCATTAAACAGGAAAGGGAACATAAGACCACAGGAGATGGACCAGCTCTGGCCCAGATGCAGCCTTACCATAGCCCAGAAAGCTGTGCAGTTTCAGCAAAGCCCAGCCCCTGGGTGCTGCTGCCTGCCCCGGGGGGCCGAGAGACGAGGTGCTCCCAGACGAACCCCGTCAGAGCCTCTCTTTGGCCTGGGATGGGGCGCTCTGGGAGAGGTTCTTTTTCCTGTGTGCTCTTGGCTCCAGAACCCCAGAAAGCTCTTCTAAGGCATGGGCTGACTCCTTCCACTCCGCCTCCCACGAGCAGGCTTTAAGAAATCTGGCATGGGCTGTGCCCCGGGCCTGGTGGGGGCGGCCTTGGCCCTCCCTCAAGGGCTATGGAATTCGGGGCTGTTCACAGTCCCTGGAATTACCTAAGACAACTTTGAGAAATTTCTGATAAGACGAAATAATTAAAATGGGTTTTGGATTTATACAGGACGTTCTTTTCCTCTGCAGTTATTTCTTGTAGGCAGAAAATGATGTCATTACCATCTTGGGAGGAAGAACAGATGGAAGGGACTTGATTAAACCCTCTACGGGAATGGAAGAATTTATAGCAATATTGAAATGGCTCTATTCTTTCTATGAATACGAGAGGAATAAATCAAGAGGCTGAAAATTTAGAACAATAATGGTGCAGCTAAGACTTCCCTGCTGCAAATACCGCCTCGTCTGGCTTTTAGAGACACGCAGCAAAGGAGCCCAGGGGAGGCGAGATCGAGGTTCCGCATCCTCCACGAGGGCGTCAGGCTCCCTGGCTCAGGCACCAGGGAGGCGAGCTCTGTAAACATGGGCGTTCTAGTGCTGTATTTCTCATGTCCCCCCATGCGTGACATATGTGGGTCATAATCAGTAAAATGGAGCGAGAATTCCAGAGAGCCAGGCTCAAGTGCCCATCTGTCCAGTCCCTCCACTTACCGAGTCACCTTTTCATTTCCAAAAGCAGCTGCCCCAGTCCACAGCCTGGGTGAGCCCGCAGCCATGACGCCGGGGCTCCCTTCGAAGAATGGACAATGCTAGGCCATTTGAAAGAGTGTGATTTTTTTTTTTGAGGTTTTTGTCATAGGGTGTATGTGCTCACTAGAGAGATGAGAGAGAGAGAGAGAGAATGCGAGAAATCACCCCCCCCAGGGGGAGGACATATGTGTGATTTTCAAACTGCTGGATCTGGGACTCGAGCCATAGTTGGGCATGTGGGAGTCCAGCACCTTAACCACCATGTCATCTGCTGGCCTTGAAGTGCAATCTTTTGCTAGATGTTGAGATGGCTTAGACAGGACCAGCCAAAGGGCACTAGGTCGTTTTATTCTTGTGAATTGAATGGTCTGCTTGCCTCCTTTTCCCCCTATGTTTTAGCTCCTCAGAAGACATGAGCCTGTGGGTGGGTTGGAGAGAGAGAGGAGAGGGAGCAAGCACTCCCATGGGTGGGTGGCCATATTGCAACTCCTCCTCCACTTCTCCCTCTTTCAGGCTTTTGGGCACGCATGCAGGCACACATGCCTGGTATGTTTTTCAAGTCTCTATGTCTGGGACTTGAACCTCACGGTTGGTCATGGAGGATCAGCCACCTTAACCTCCAGGCCACAGGCTGGCCTTCCTTTCTTCTTTTAACCACACAGCAGGTCAGGCTTTTGGAATGAGAATGAGAAGGCTTGGGCAGTAGGAGGAAAGTGGCTGAGAAGAGCTCCCAGGGAGAACCCCGACTGGGGATCAGGCTCAGAGCATGGCATGTGGGGGCTGGGTTTGCCCATCCCATCCCATGGCTGCTGCAGGCCCAGTTGATCCTCCCAGAGGAAGTGCCAGCCAGGCTGGTGGCCAGGCATCCACTAGGGTCAGAGTCCCTTTCCAGGCAGTGGAGGTGGTGGCAGCTGGTCTTCCAAAGGGACGAGCCCCTACCTGGGAGGAGCGTGCTTTCCTAGCTGTGTGCCTGTCACCCTGCCTTGCTGGGCAAAGCACATGCACTGGGGAGAAGGGACCCACTTATTTCAAGGCTTTCATACCCCAGTGCTGTGCTGTGGTCCGAGAGAACCCTCTTTTAGGCACATCGGCCCTTCACTTAGGGAGTGGGGAGGTAGCATACTTGGGGGCAGGATTCCACATACGTAAAGGTATCAGAGGGCTCTTTGACCCGGGGGCAGGAGTTGGGGTAGAGCCCTGGAACCCCTCTACGGCTTGATAAAACTGGGCACAGGTTCCCCTTGGTGGGGGGGAAGCAGAAAGCCCTGGAATAGAAGGAAAGGCAAGTTTTCCACCCAGCCATGGTAAGGGCCCTTTGCCTATGCGCTCCGGGGAGAAGACACTTGCTTCAATGCACAGTGGAGAGATGTCACTGTCCCAGAAATGTGCCCTCCCAGTCCCTGTTCCTCGTTCCAGCCCATCGCCACGTTTTGCTAAGTTAATTTACATTTGTCCTCTGCATTAGGACTGAGTTACAAACCAGAATGCCAAAGGACACATTGACAAGGACCCATTAACTTTGACCTGCAGGCTTGAGTTTGCCCAGGCTCTGAGGTGGACGTGGCCCCATTAGCAGGAGAGATAAGGGGATGCCCTGTCTCGTATCTCCCAGAGGCAATGTCATGCCAGCCTTGCTGCAGGGCCCCGACTCCCAGCCCTGCCCCTGGTAACTGGAACGCGTCTGCACTGAACCCTGCTCACAACCATTTCCATCCCAGGCTCTTATTCTCCTGCTCTGAGCAGTCTCAACAATCTCATCAGGAGGTGAGGGATGCCAGCTAAGCTATTAATAATAAAAGGCGTGACCCAGATCCTGCCACAGATCGCAGCCAGCTAAGGGCAGGGCATTTGGGAACCGAGGGAATGGCACCAGGGCAGGCTGAGGGTTGACCAAAGCTAGCTATGGTGCTGACGGTAGGAGCTGTCAAGCTTAAGCTCAGCAAGGATCAGGAGGAGGTGGGGATGAGAGACCAGGAGACGTCCACTCCCGGGGAGGAGACGCATGGGGGCGTGAAGGGTCTGGGAGCTGAGGGTCAGCCACTCCCTGGGAGAGGGATAACCAGTGCCTGAGGAGAGGGCGGGGTTGGGTCCTGCCGTCCGAGGGTGTGCTGTGTGCAGCGTCCATTCCTCCCCTGCTCTTCGCTCTGGAACCTCAGCTCTTCTCAGGGTATTCGCTTCCTTTCCAGGCTGCCCTCCCTGCCTGAGTGTTTCTGGTGGGTCCATTTGTGTCCTTGCCCGTGACTGGTGCCGTTTCTTTCCTACTGGTGGGCACGTCCTTGTCATTTCCCAACTCCTCTATCGTCTCATGATATTTTTTTTTCCATTTTGCTATAGGGCATGTGCACTCACCAGAGAGACAGAGAGAGAGAGACAGAGATAGAGCTAGATAGAGAGAGAGAGAGAGAGAGAGAGAGAAAGTAAGAAATCCCCTTCCCCCAGGTGGTTGGCCACGCTGCAGTCCTTTCCCCTCCGTTCTCCTCGCGGGAGTTTGGGCATACATGCACAGGCACCAGCATGGTTTTCAAGTCCCCAGGTCCGGGATTTGAACTGTGCAGTTGGCCATATGGAATCCAGCTGCCTTAACCTCCATGCCATCTGCTGGCCCTCATCTTACGATCTTTATCTTGAGCATCTCTTTTATCTTCATGCTAAGGTTTGCTTCAAGGAGAGCATTTCGTTGGGCTCTCTGGCTTTGTGAGGCATGATGTCATGTGGGTCCAGGTCACGGCGTTCGCTGTGTGCCTGCTATGAGCCGGCCCATGTTCTCGGCTCCGCTCCGTTTGCTCTAGGGCGTGATCTCGTGACGTATGGACTCCCACATAGCTGACTGTGGTTTGCGTCCCAGACCACACAGCTTAAAACTCATGCCGGGGGACCAGCAGTTAGCCTAATGGCTGTCGCTGGACTCCCATGCAGTTGACTGCGGTTAGAGTCCTGGACCCGGTGGCTTAAACTCACGCCGGGCTCATGTGCATGCCCAAGATCCCGAGAGAAGAATGGAGGAGAAGGGATTGCAGCGTGTCCATCTCCCCTGGGGGGTGATTTCTCGCTTTCTGTCTCTCTGTCACTTTGTCTTTGTGGCGAGCACACGTGTCCTATAACAAAAATCTCTCAAAAAAAAAAAAAAGATGAAAACAACAACAACAAAACTCATGACGGGCACGTGTGCATGCCCAAAATCCCAAGGGGAGAATAGGGGAGAGGGGACTGTGGTGTGGCTATCCCTCTTGGGAGGTGATTTTTCACTTTCTGTCTCTCTCTGTCTTTTCCTGTCTCTCTGGGGAGCGTACTTGCTCTCCAGCAAAAATCTCTGTCAAAAAAAATTAAGAAGCGATCTCTGCAGGAGTCAGGCGGAAGGGAGGACTGTCAGAGTGAGGGGGCCCCGCAGTAACTTTGTTCACTGACTCCCTCTTCTTCAGGTGGCCCACGGGAACCTGCCCAGCCCTCTTCACCAGGACAACCCTGCCGCCCTGGCTCCCCTGGCAGTGCTGGCGCTGTGCACGGCCGTGCTCCTCATTCAAGAGGGCGTTGGGACTGGGACGCTTTTCTTCATATGCACCACTCGGGCCACCCCTCAAGACAAGAGGTTCATTTTTATTCTCATTCCTGTTAGCTCTCGTTCCTTGCAGAAGAAGGGGCAGGCTTTCATGTCTGGTCAAAGGTCCTCGAGGAGAACGGGAGACCACGACACAGTCACGCTCGCTTGCCAGGGTGGCTTTTCATTTTATGTGGTGAGAACACGTAAGATCTACCCCTTGGCCTTAGAAACAAGAGAACAATACTGCTGTTGCAGTGAGAGACATGGCCCTGGAGGAGAACATGCCAGTGCAAACAGACAGGGTAGGGCAAACCTGCTTGATGTCATGGACCAGAGGCATCCAGACTGTGGTCCTCCCCCAGGGCAGACCTCTTCTCCCTCCACTCACACTCTCTGCTTCCTGGGGCTACCACTGCCTTCTCTGTGTGCTGTGGAACATGGTCACTGGCCTGGTCCAGCCAGGGGCTCGGCTGAGGCTTCCTGTGGCTGGCCGTTGGGCTGGCAGGTCCCATTTTCCAGGGGTTACTCGGGGTTCTCCTGCCCCTCACTGTCCTGGCTCTATCCAGCCCTGGCCCTCATTTGGCTGGTTTGCAAGGTCCCGTCTGGTGTCTGAGCACTGCCCTTCTCCCTTCCGGCCCGACCCTTTGCAGGCTCAGTGCTGGTCCTGAGAATAGTCCTGGCTTGGGGCCTGGAAAAACCACGCAGTAGAACACCAGAGTACAACTCCGGAGGTTGCTTAGTGAGCACAAAATTGGAGCAAAGGGAGCTGGGTATCCTTAAGGGACGTTTCCAACGTGCTGTGGTAGCAGAATCATTGTCCTCTTCAACTCTTGGGCTATTTCCAGAAAAAGACCTGGGAGGACACATCTGAAAGTGGGACAGTCAGGGCTGGGAAGCGTGGGTGCCCTTCCCGCTCTGCCCCTTCCTCTAACTCATCGCTGTCACTCGCCGAAGGCCTCTGCAATTGCAGCATATGCGTTGCGGGTTTCGAGATGGCATTTCATCTTTTATTAGTTCCATGTCCATCCTACTTCCTGATGAGATTTCGAGGTGCCCGAGTCTCAGCAGTGATGCGTTTACTGGCCTTGCCCTCCCCAGGACGAAGGGCTGCATCTGGGAAGAGCTTTGTGGGCGGCAACTCCGACTGCCAGTGCCAAGTCCTGATTTCCTGGTGGAGCGGTCGTGCCTGTGTGGGGACGGACCATGTGCTCCTGCTGGGCTCACGGGGCCCGGCCCCCTCCCATCCTCTGCAAGTGTGGCTTCCTGGGGTGGCCTTTGGCTTTTCTGCCGGGGAAGATCTCTGTATTGACTACATAGCACTGCTCTCTCTCCTTCGCGGTGCTCAGCACTCATCCCTTGGGGGTGTTATTTGATGAATGCACATGCTGATTTCCCAGGGCTGCCGCGAGAACGCCAGGACTGGTGTGTGTCGGGGGTTAGCGCAGCAGAGATGCACTGTCTCACAGTGCCGGAGAGCAGAGGCCAAGGTCAAGGTGTCTACAGGGCCACTCTCCCTCTGAAGGCCCCAGGGAAGAGCTGCCCCACGCCTCTGTCCTAGCTGCTGGTAATCCCAGCATCTCCCGTCCTGTAGAGCCATGGCTCCAGACCCCGTCTTCTCAAGGCCATCTTCGGGCCGCATCTCCGCATTGTCCCTGTGCGTGTGCAAGTGTCTGTGCCTAAGTCTCTCCCTCCCAAGAACAGCAGTCAGACTGGGTTGGACCCAGACCTTAAGGCCATTAGACCGTATTTCATTTGATTACCTTTCTTAGGACCCTAAGCACAGTCACATTTTGTGGTAATGGGCGTCAGAGTCCAACACACCTTCTTGGGCGATAGAACTCAGTCTCTAGCAATGTGTCCCTTCGCGCTTGGTCCACGGCTCTAAGTGAAGTTACAGAGCTTGTCTCTTACTGCTCTCAGGGTATACCCGTGTCTAGCGTGCTGTGTGGCACAAGGGGAGGACTTTTCTATAAAAGTTTATTTCTTGAGAGCAAGCGAGAACCCCCGCAGGGTGTCAGTGGCGAGATCCACTCCTGGTTTTCCAGGCAGCATGTACGTCTGTCATGTCTGTGGGCAAATCTGTACTGCCCACTGAGACAGCATACCCAGCAGCGGTCAGTGCCGTGTCGCCGAGCCAGCCGTGGGCACACTGAGCACCGTCTGCTGACTGAGAGGGGGTCACTAGGCTCGGGCTGCCCCCCGGATCCCATGCACATGTGGTAACTTCCACTGTGGAGCTAGCAGGCCACCTCTGCACTTCAGACTCAGAGCGCCCCGTCCGCCCCTTCTGTGCCAGTGCCATGGTTGAGGAGCTGAGTGGTGGAAACCCCTTAGAGAATTTGCTTTTCTCTTCCCTTGAGTAATGAATGGCAGAGCGGGGCCGGACAGTAGAGAGGGTACATTCTCGGTAAAGGTGGTGTTGCCAGATTTAGCAAATAAACGTATAGGTTGCCCAGTTACATTTGAATTGCCCGAACGTGGCACGAGACATACGTATACTTAAATACTCCTTGTTTATCTGAAATTCAGATGTAACCGCACACGCCGTGTTTTGTCTGGCAACCCTGTTGTGGTTGGCACCTCGTTTGCAAGACTGACTTATTGCAAGTCGCAGGCAGATTTCTGTGCTGATTGAGGAGTAAGACGTGGGAAGATGGGGCTCTGAGGGAGGAGCGGCGGCAGTGCAGCAGTGAGGAGGGTGTGCAGGGGCTATTTTCCACCTATCTGCTCGCCCTGTTCACATGCACGCAGCTCCCCACCACCTCTCCTCCTTCCACACCTTTGCCTCTCGTCTTTGCTTTCTGTTGGGCAGCGCGTGGCTCACACAGTAAGCAGTGTGTATGCACTGTGCAGAGACAGAAATGCAGACTGAGCGACACTGACTGGCTTCTGCAGGTAGATGGCTTCACATCAGAGGCCAGGACGCACCCTGTGACTCCCAAGTTCATGTCCCCACTCTGAACGGACTTGTCACAGTCTGTGCCTCGCTGGGGTTCTCTAGACTAGGACAGGCTGTGTCTGAGTCTGTTCTCCATCTTCCCACGTGAGCAACAAGCCTATTGTTATTCTCATGTACAAAACAGAATAGCAAGGGGCCAGCAGTTGGTGTAATGGCTATGTCACTGGACTCTCATGTAGTTGACCGCAGTTTGAGTCCCGGACCTGGTGGCTTAAACTCACGCCGGGTGCATGTGCATGAGTGCCCAAGATCCTGAGAGGAGAATGGAGGAGAAGGGATTGTGGTGTGGCCATCCCCCCTGGGGGGTGGTTTCTCGCTTTCTGTCTATAGCAAAAACCTCTCCAAAAAAAAAAAAAGAAAAAGAAAAAAATGTAGCAAGAAGCCAATCTCGTCCCATGTGAGGACTAAACTCGATAACTCAGCAAGAGTTTCATGGCCAGCATGTAGAGATGCTAGTTAGAGTCATTATCATCTTCCTCATCATCACTGTCCTCCTCCTCATCATCATCAGCATCACCACCATAACTGCCATTCTCTCCACCGTCCTCATCATCACCTCACCTTCCCCCCCCCCCCCCCCACCCCCCCCCCCATAACTGCCATTCTCTCCACCGTCCTCATCATCACCTCACCTTCATCTCTGTCATCACCATCAGCATCATCACCATAACTGCCATGCTCCGTCCTCATCGTCACCTCACCTTCATCTCTGTCATCACCATCAGCATCATCACCACCATACCATA
>NW_006209557.1:144025-159620 GCF_000334495.1 Tupaia belangeri chinensis
CTGCCTGCTTTCCCCCCTCCTTACCCACCACCTCACCTTCATATCTGCCATCACCATCAGCATCATCACCACCATAACTGCCATGCTCTCCACCGTCCTCACCATCACCATCACTTTCATATCTGCCATCACCATCAGCATCATCACCATCACCATTATCGCTCTCGCTATGATCATGATAAAAAATTACCAGAATTACTAAAAGCATGATCATATTATCACCACTGTTAACATTTTACTCATGTACCGGCAGGGAAGAATTGTGCCCTTAAACCTCGCATTGAGCTCATTCCTGATTCCACCCCATGCAATTACTGCGCCTCTGAAGGCTGGCTGTGGGTCCTTGGGCCTGGCTCCAGCTGACTCATTTGCATGCAGCAATTATCTTACCGGCTAGATCACATGACCCTCGACCTGCGCGGCTTTGCTCCTGATCTGGAATTCACCATTCACCCAAAAATTGAAATATCTTGCAGACTTCAGGGACTTTTCAGGAGCATGAGAGCATTGACGTGCAGCTGTGCAAACTCACTCTCAGATGCCTTTATTTGCAGCAGCCCTCCATGCTGTGCCATCCTGCCTCTTCCTCCTTGTTCTCCCCCTCATGTCCTCAGTTCCTGCTCAGCTCTGCTGCATCTGCTGACAGTCTATGTCCTCAAAGCCTTAGTTTTCTCCTGAGTAGCCATCCAAGTGTCTTCCTGAACACAAGTCCCTTCTAAACCAGAGCCTGGTGCAAGCCATGACAATGGTAACGTTCTCCTCAGCCACCATGATCTGAGGGCGGTGGCTTGGCCTGAGCTGCTTCTTCTCAAGTACCTGCTCCCGTTCAGCTAAGAGACATCTTTTCATCTTCTGCTTTCGACATGGGACACCAGATCTCTTTCATCTCAGAAAGGCAGCAGCCTCTTAAAGAAACCTCTGGAAACACCTTCCCCTTGAATGTTTTATTCAGTTATCAACACAGCACTATCCCTAATTTCTAGTCATTGTAATATGCTTGACTTGCCCGAATCAGCCAGTGGCGATGGCAGAGAAGGCTTCCATTTAAAACCCTTCTGGAGATGCCGTAGGGGAAATGAGAAGATTTAGATGTGTGTTTCTGAGAAGCCAGACTTGGTCAGCCTCAGAGCGTGCCCTTCGCTGCAAGAGCAGCAGCTGGCCAGGCTGCCGGGGAGCTTCCTGGGATTCGAGCAAGGCTCACGTGTCAGCGCAGTTGGAGGCTGGGGTGCTCGTGAGGGAGCTGTGAGGATTCAGGATGTTAGTGCTGAGCCCTGTCTGTCTGCATGGACGGGTCAGCGAGTCTCAGCACAAACTTTGTTTTTTGTTTTTGTATTATTATTATTTTTTTGAGAGGTTTTTGCTATAGGATGCGTGTGTTTGCCAGAAAGACAGAGACAGAGAGACAGAAAGCGAGAAATCACCCCCCAGGGGGGATGACCACACTACAATCCCTTCTCTTCTATTCTCCTCTCAGGGTTTGGGGCACACATGCACACATGCAGTGCATGAGTTTAAGCCACCGGGTCCGGGACGCAAGCTGCGGTCGACGACATGGGAGTCCAGTGACATAGCCATTATGCCAACTGCTGGCCCCCTCTCTGCCTCCCCTTGAGGCTGCCATGTATAAGGTGCAGTGGGGCAAATGGTGCCCCCTCAGTTCACAGCCAGCTGGAGCCTTGGAATGTGGCCTTACTCAGAATAAAAGCCTTTGCATTTGTAACTAAGGCTCTTAAGAGGAACTCACCCCAGAAGAGGGCAGAGGCTGGCTCTATGTCCAGACAGTGTCCTGTAGGACACAGAGGGCAGACAGCCCAGACAGCTGGGGTCAGGGGCGGCGCAGAGGACTCCTCTGGGTCGGAGCGGTGGGGGACAGGGTTTTCTGGTGAAGAGCATGGGGCATGGCAGGCCCAGGGAGAGCACACAGACTGGGTCCGGTTAGGGTTAGAGAACAGAAAGGCTGCAGGAGTGTGGGGTGCTGGTTCTTGGCTTTTGTGACAAAAGACACTCGAAAGGGACAGAGGGGACCGAATGTCCTGAGATGGAGACGACAGGCCCTCCATGGGTGCTTGTCGTGTGTGAGGTTTCCCACTCCCCCTGTGCTCGGGGACTATTCCTGGGATCATCGTGTCCAACTACTGGTTCCCTGTCCCCTCTTCCCCTCTGTCCACTATTCTCAGGCACTCAGAGGGTCTCTCGTAGAGGTCTTTCTAGATTTTTCAGGTTGCAAGCATGTTCAGTAAAATGATTACGCGGTCAGCATTGGTCTGATTTCAGAAGAGTGGAGGATCTTCTTCAGATCAGTGACCCTCCCCAATCCTGTTCAGACCACCCCCACTCCCAGCCTGGCTCCCGTCCCCTGAAGTCACCCTCACCCTGTCACCCTGTGCATCCTTGCTCCTGAAACAGCTGACTTTGTCCCCAGAGCCTGTCTGAGGAGTTCTTTGCTCTCCCCGTCTTCGCATGGCCGTTTGTCCTATTCAGGTTTCTGTGTGCCCCCATCCACCCGAAGGGTCCCTGTCCGCCATCCCCACGTCATCTCACGTCTTGTCTGAATGCTGCTAGGACCAGCTGCGCTGGTTGGTCCGCGTTCCTGCTTATTTGCTATTGACGTCACGACTTTCTCTCCACGCTTGCGTGCTGCAGGCTCTGAAGGGGCAAGGATACTGTCCGGGTGCTGAGATCCAAGCTGGATATCAACTTCAGCACACGCATGAAGCTCGGAGCAGCTGTGGGCGCATATGTACCCAGGTGCAAACAGGCAGACGGGGCCCCAGGAGGGCCCAGTCCCTGCAGCCAGCTTCCACTTTGGCCAGTCCCCGCTGGGGTCAGGTCCTTCCTACTGCTCTGGCCATTCACTCCTCAGGACAGGCCCTTGGTGCAGGGTCTTCTGTGTCCTCCAAGGGTCTTTTATCATCTTCTATGTGTGCAGTTCTCCACGTGGCCTCTCACAAGCTCATCCTTGGCGCTTTCCCATCAGTAGGGTAGCCTTTCCTGCTGTGGCAGGGTGTTTCCTGAGGACTGCATCAGACTGCATCAGGGAAAGGAGGTTCTACACCCTGAGGAGCTGCCTGCCTGGCCTCTTCCCCCTGTTACACCACCACTGAGCACAGTGCAGTGGGACAGCGTCCTCCCTGCCCTATAGGAGCTGGGGGAACTAGGAACACTAAGCAGACATGGAACATTCTAAAGAGGCTGGTGGTGTGAGCTGGCATGTGTTCCCAGGGATGACACTGGTAGTCTAGGCTGGAGCACAGCTGGGAACAGGCCTCCAGGCTTGGTGCAGAACTCCCTGGCTCCTGGTGACTTCTCTCGTCCTCATCACCCCATTCCTTTCTCCTGGGCTTGAGCCAGCAACTTCCCCTCCAGCCTGGAGGGGAGGACACACACCTCCTTTTCTCCAAAGCAGCGTTGTGGAACTTATGTGATAGCTTGCTTCATTCATGCTGAGAGTGGATCATGTGCCTAGAGGTCGATCAAAGACTTGAATACCCAGTGATACTTCTAGTTCAATCCAGATTCCCTCAGTCATACAAGCAAAGGGGAACCTAATCACATCAGGGCCACACATGAGTCAGAACACCTGCAGGAATGGGAGTCCTGGGAAGGGAAACCCAGAGGGCTTGTGTTTGGCGTAGATCACAGGGTGCTCTCGGGGACCTGCTCCTTCTCACAGCTTCTCCTTGTGGCTCCTCCACCAGGAATGTGCATGCCCACCTCCATGAAGATCGAGGGGGCAGGAGGAACACCAGACTGTACCCACCTAGCGCAGTCTCCTCCAGAGCAGATGCCCGGATGCCCTGGGTGGTCCTTGGGAGCTGGGCGCCCTGGATGTGCCTACCCCTATGTGACTTGCCTCTCTCCACCCCTCTTCCTGGGACATCCCTTTCTTTTCCCCTTCCTATGATGTGCCCTAAACCTTGGAATGCTCCCCGTCTGAATCATCTGGGCTTCTACACACCTTGTAAAACCCTTATTGACTGTCAGTGTATTCAGGAAAGCAGTTATGAGTCAGAACTCTTGGTCTGATTTCATTAGCAAGTTCTTGCTGAGAAAACAACCTATTCATCACTGTTGAAAATGATTTCACCCAGGCCAGTCAGTGACATGGTGATTAAGGTGGCTGGTCCCACATGGCCAACTGTGCAGTTCAAGTCCTGGAGTAGCAGCTTGAAAAAATACACCAGGTACATGTGCATGTGTTTCCAAAATCCCAAAAGGATTGAGGATTTGTGGAAAGGTCTCAGCGGACAATGAACTGGGCGACGACATGATGCTGGTTAGTGTTCCTATCATCCAGATGGCTTTTATTACCTAGTCCCCCCGCCCCCGATTGGCTTTTGCTTTGTAACTTCTGGGATTGGTACAACAGCTGGTGGCTATGGAGGACCAATAAACTCTCTGGGCTTCATGAGGGTGTTGTCAGTGCCTGGCCTCCTGAGAAGAGGACTGGCCAAGTAAACCTGCCACTCACTGACGACTGACTCATTAACACAACTGAATGCATCTTGTCCAAGACGCTGCATCAGGCTCTTCATGGCATACTATTGTGTTTGAATCTTCATAACAATGATAAACAACCGTAGTTACAATAATGACGATTTTAGAGGTATAAAGGTTGGGAAGAAGTAAACAACACTTTATTTACAGATATGATTGTGGTTATAAGTAAATCGTTGGAATTAGTGGCGAGTAGAGCTGGCTTGCTAAATGAAAAATAAGCATTGGCATATAATAGCAGCATGCAGTTAGGAAATGAAGGTGAAAGAAGATAGCTAAGCAGCATGAGAAGTATCAACCGTGTGAGGTGAGTGACACACCGTCTATGTGATACTTCAGGAAGAACACTATTAATGGGAAAATGTTTTAAGTGGGAGGGCTTATCATATTTTTAAAAATTTTTTTTTTCTAAAAGAAATTTAAAAAAAGACAGAGACAGAGAGACAGAAAGTGAGAAATTACCCCCCCCGGGGGGGAATGGCTGTACCGCAATCCCTTCTCCTCCATTCTCTTATCAGGATCTTGGGCACGTACACACACGTGCCGGGTGTGAGTTTAAGCTGCCAGATCTGGGACTTGAACTGTGATTGACTACATGGGAGTCCAGCGACGTAGCCATTAAGCCATTGATTGGCCCTGAAGGCATATTATATTCATGGATGCAAAGACTCAAATCTGTAAAGATACTGACTCTTCAAACAAATCTATAAATTTAACATGATCCCTATCAAAAACCAAACAGAATGTGTGGATGTGCTTAATTTGAGAAGCTGAAGCTACACTTTCCACAAAAAAGGGGAAAGACATCCTATGTTCTTGGATTGGAAGAACTAATATAATCAAAACATCAATCCTACCCACATTAATCTATAAATTTAATGCAATCCCAATCAAATTACCAGAGATACTCTTCACAGATTTAGAAAAAACAACCATATAATTTGTCTGGAATCATAAAAGATTGCCAAAGCAATTCTGCACAAAAACAGTTGAGTAGGAGGCATCTCACTCCCGGACCCAAAATATATTACAAAGCTGTGATAATCAAAACAGCATGATATTGGCACAAAGACAGGCACATGGACCAATAGAATAGAATAGAGACCCTGGAAACAAACCTCAAGACATACAGCCAACTGATTTTTGATAAAGAGAACTCATCAACGTGGTGGAGAAAAGAAAATCTCTTTAGCAAGTGGCTCTGGAAAAATCGGGTATCCACCTGCAGAAAGATGAATCTGGATCCCTATCTCTCACCTTTAACAAAAATCAACTCCAAGTGGATCAAAGATCTTAACCTAAGACCTTGAACTATGAAACAACTGGTGATAACACAGGCGAAACTCTTAGAGACATGGGAGTAGGGAGGTAGGCAAAGACTTCTTAAATAAAACCTCCAAAGCATGGACAGTAATCTCCAAAATAGCCAAGTGGGACTACATCTGGTTAAAAAGCTTCTTCACAGCAAAAGAAACCGTAACTAGAGTGAATGGGCAACGCTTGGGATGAGAGAATGTATGTGCAAACTATGCCTCAGGTGAG
This sequence comes from Tupaia belangeri chinensis, assembly GCF_000334495.1. Taxonomy (NCBI): domain Eukaryota; kingdom Metazoa; phylum Chordata; class Mammalia; order Scandentia; family Tupaiidae; genus Tupaia; species Tupaia belangeri. The sequence goes on from NW_006209557.1 coordinate 150,065, forward strand.
GGACTGATAACCGGAATATACGAGGAATCCAAGTGATTTACCTAAAAAAAAAAAATACGCAACCCAATTCGAAGATGGGCAAATAAGCCGAACAGACAACTCTCTGAAGTAGACTTACGGACAGCCAAAATCACATGAAAAAATGCTCAGCATCCCTTATCGTAAAGGAGATGCAAGTCAAAATCACAATGAGATACCCCTTACCCTCAGTCAGAATGGCTAAGGTTGAAAACAAACGAACAAACAAACACCGGGAAGTGCTGGCGGGGCTGTGGTGAAAAGGGAGCTCCCCCACGCTGATGGTGGGGATGTAACGTAGTCCAGCCCCTGTGGAGAGCAATGCGGGGGTTCCTGAAAGACCTACATGTAGAACTACCGTATGGCCCAGTAATCACATTAGAAGTATTTTTAAAAGATATGATATAAAATATCAGCAGTGACCACATTCTTTGAAAACCTTAAGTGTTGCCAGTTTTTAAAAATCAATCTCTTGTCACTTAAATAGATGATGGCTGGGAGAAGCGAAACCCAGGGCCACTTCCACCGAGGTTAAGCATGCGGCCCACTAAGCAGACCCTCTCCAGCTGGGCTTTGGAACTGCAGGAAGTGTGGGGGAGGCGGTGACATCTCCTCCCACCTGCCTCTCCCTCCCCACCTCTCCATCCAGTGGTCTGAATGTCCGTGCCCCCTTCCCAGTGTGTTCTTTGAAATCCTAACCTTCGTGGTGATGGCGTTAGGAGCCAGAGCCTTTGGGAGGCAGCTGGCCAAGGGCGCACCTCGTGAATAGGATTGGAGTCCTTGTAGCAGAGACTCTGGAGAGCTTTTTTGGGCCCTTCCACCATGTGAGGACACAACCAGAGGATGGCCGACTGTGAGGGAGACCTCACCAGAAAGCTAACCTGCTGGTACCTGGTCTTGGACTCCCCACCCACGATTGCCAGAAGTACGCTTCTGCAGCTTATAAGTCATGCAGTCTTGTGGCATTTTGGTAACAGCCCAGATGGCCCAAGTCACCCCTTTCCCTCCTCCTGACCTCACCTGGACACTAGCAAGCAGGGTCAGTTACACATGGGCCCGGAAGTTAACGTCTGAGCTCCTCGGAAATCCAGCCCCAGAGTGTCCCCTCACCTGCCTGTTGATCTGAATGTCACCCCAGAGTTAAGGTGTATCAACAAACATGTAAGAAGGCGCACTAACCCAGCAACTGGTAGATGTCCAGTCACCCATTACCACAAACACCTCGACACCTTTTTGTGGTTCGAGCTGGCACCCCACTCCTCTGGGCCCCTCTTCTGAATGTACATCCCTGCCTCTCAGCGAAGCATAATGCCTGCTTCCTCCTTGCCTCAGTGGGGATTGCGAAGACTAGTTTTCATTAACCTTATTTACTTTGAGTTCCTCCGAGAAGGGGTTTTAACTAACACAAAAGAGCAAGAACAGTGCTTCTAATTGGGACAATATTAGCGAACAGTAATGAAAAAATCCAAGCTTATGTGAATAATCATTCAATTTAAAGGGGTTTTCTATAAATACTGTGGTATTGTATTGAAATTAGAACTTTCATTTAATTCTCCTGACGTTTTAGTCTGCGAATTGCATTTTAACTCATTACGTTATTGGTGGTGTCATGCTTTAACATTTAATTTTCTTTTCTAAAATAACCCATGACATGTACTGTGTTTTAAACAGAGAGTATTCACTAGATAATAAGGCCTTCATATATTGTGAGCCTGTACCTTTGTAATAAAATGTAAAGTGCTTAATCCCCTCAGCTGCACAATCCTGAAATAACCACAGGGATTTCATAGGTATTAAATTAGCTTCAAGGGGGCTTTGAAAGTGTTCTCCAAATGCAGTAAAGAAATATTGAGGAATCAAGAAAGACATTGAGAATAACAAGAAAAAAATTAATAATGCCACCTAGTCTATTAAGATTCATATTATATTATGTATTTGTTTATATTAAATTCTCTGCTTATCTGGAATTTCTTGAGCTGAAGTGCATCAGTGAGGTTCCACTGCTGGAGTTGGAGATGGCCATTCACCTCTGTCTCACTTGGCAGGACCACAGGACTCGCCAGGCTGTGCCACTTGAAATTTGAACTCACCTCGCCTGCTTCTTGGCCAAGGCCAGAATGCTCACCTCTGCACAGGTGCTGGCTACACGTTTCAGCTACCCACCTCTATATTTTGAGTTAGGCAGCAGATAATCTTCCCATGTTTCCTGAATGTAATAAGATTGTGGGGATTATGAGCTAAACATTCATTAGAGCTTGGATATTGGTATCCTTTTGAGATTATCTAGAAGTTTGGTACATTAGAAAATACTCTTTCTATTGTAGTTTAATTTAGAAAGAAATACTTTTCTTGATACACATTTTGTCTCGCTGGACATTTGAGACTCTATTTGTGTTTGAAATTTCTTCACAGTAGTGCCCTGCTACAACAATAACTTCAATATCAAGGCGATGGAAAAACCACCCAAACCTGATGGGGTTGTAGGAGAAGGGGGAGTTGAAAGACCCAGTGAATCTGAATTGCTGTCCCTTCCACCAGGAACTTCAGCACCAAGGTCAGTGCTGGGGCGGGAGCCAGAGAGGCAGAAAGCAAGAAATCACTGCCTACCAGGGAAGGCCACGCTGCAATCCCTTCTCCATCTCCTTTTGGTATTTTGGGCATACATACACATGTGCCCAGAGTAAGTTTTAAGCCTCCAAGTCTGGGACTCGAACTGCAGTCAACTATGTGGGAGTCCAGCCACGTAACCATTACGCCCTGGAAAGCATTTAATAATGGATGCGAAAGATGACTGTGATATATCCTGGGTCTTCTGTTCAGGGTGATGAGAAAAGAGCCCTAGTGCTGATCTACTCTGGGAAGGACAGGGACTGGGTTACAAATGCTGGCTCACACCTCTTCATTTTTGCAGTGTCTTTGGCCACAAATCAAGAGGAAGGGAGGAAACTGTTTACACATATCTGCTTGGAGGGCCTCGGTTACTGAATCCACTGCCGAGCATTTTGTGTGGGACATGACCCACTGCGCTGATCAATTTTTGCTGTATGGATGATTAAATACACTGTTTAGAGTTAGCATGCCTTCTTTCTTTATCTCTCTGCTCACTTAACATTATTTTCTAGGGCTGGTTTGGTGGCACAGGGGTAACTTGTTGCTCAAATGAAGCTGGATTCACATGGGAGGTCATCGGTTCTGTTCCCCTGTTCACCTGTACACACAAGGTGCATGCGTCCCTGCTCCTGGCTGGCGGGAAAAGCTAGGTAGGGGGTAGGGATTGTGGCATGAAATCCTGTAAAAAGGATTGTCTCTCTCTCTCTCTTTCTTTGTCTTACTCTCATGAAATAAATAAACTTACTTTTTTTCTCGTGAAGTGCAATACACATGTAGAAAAGTGCACAACCATAAATACAGAATTTAACAGATTATACCATGAGACATGCCAATGAAACAGCATATAGCCACTCACCAAACCCAGCAAGAAAACCTCCCCTCTCCCCTGTGTCCCCTGCTTTTAAAGGCCACCCACGTCCTGACTCATGCAGTGACCCTTCCTGGCTTTTCTTCGCGTTGTACCTAGGAGATGTCATTCCTAACCAACGCTGGTTTCTGTAAATGGAGCCAATTGCTGTTTCCCTTTATCCTGGCTTCTGTGTTCACCTAGTGAGTGTGACATGCTCTTGCATCGTTGCAGAGTCAGTCTTTAATTCTGTCGTGTGAACGCATGACAATCTGTCATTCTACTGTTGATGGACATCCAGGCTGTACTGTGACTCTGATCTTAGGACAATAACTCCCTGAGCACCCCTGTGTGTGGTCCCTGGCCACACATGCCTGCGATCCTGTTGGGTCCACACCTGGGCCAGGCACAAGTGACCTGCACTAGATTCTGCTCAGAGAGGGCCTTGCATAGAACAAACACAGACAAACACACACGTATTCAGGGAGACAAGGGCACCTCTCCAAGTTAAGAGCCTGTTTCCAGCGCCAGCACAGCATGGCCCTGACCCCTGAACCTCTTACCTTATGGTTTCTACCTTTCAGGCCCTGAGATAATAAACATTTGCCCATATGTTCTTGAAGCAAAGGAGAGGGCCCTGGAAGCCACAGAGGTTGAGTCACACCTATCCGCTGTCAGAGGTAGCTATGACGGCAGTGCGGGGATTCTGAGTGTCACAGGTGCTTGGAGTGGGGTCTACAGCTACCTCGTCATGACTCGAAGCTCAGTGACAATTCTTCACATTGGCAATTAGAAGATAATTGTAAATAGTTTTATTATTATTTTTTAATTGACAGATGATGTGTGTGCTTGCCAGAGGAAGACAGAGAAACAGAGGTAAGGAGAGAGTCCTCACTCCCATGAGATGAGGTCATGTCACTATCCTTTCTCAACCATTTCTTCACTCTGTTGTGGTTTGGGGCACGCACACACATATGCCAGTGTATGCACGCACGCACATATGCCGGGTTGGAATTCAAACCATGGTGGGCCATGTGAGATCCAGTTCCCTTAACCACCAAGCTATTAACTGGTCCATAAATTGTTTTATTTCTATAAAAAAATTAATAAAATAAAATTATAGTTTAAAAATTTACAAAATTACAGATTTATTTACATTAGTTTCATTTGAAATATTGATTTCATTATAATTTGTATTTGACCTTTAATTTTTATAAAGTGGCTTAAATATATTAAAATAAAAAATTTAAAAGAATTATATATTTAATTTTATTTATTATTGTAATTATTATTGCTACAGGACATGTGAGCTTGCCAGAAAGAGAGAAAGCAAAACAAGCCACCAGGTCTGGGACTAGAACCATGGTTGGCCATGTGGAAATCCAGCACCTTAATCACCATGCCACCTGCCCAAAAGAAAAAAAAATTTGAGAAAATACATAAAAATATTTATAATCTTCAATGATTAATATTATCTTAATTTATATTTTAGGTATTTATATATTTCATATATTTTTGTGGAAATAGATTCAATTTTATACATTTCAAATAGCAACTCATTGTATATTTTACTTTAAAATACTATATAACATAATTTAAGGATTACTTTCATAAAGGAAAACAAAAATCAGTCAAAATTTTTTTTATAGAAATAAAAAATACAAGCAAAGCTCAGAATTGAAAAGCTGAAATCTTCAATAAAAGATTTTTTCTTAATCAGAAAAATCTCTAGAAACTGAGATATTAACCAGATTTCTGTCACATATGACTCACATGAAATTTACAGATAGGATATGATCATTTTTTTCTTTCTTTCTTTTTTTTTTAGAGTGGTTTTTGCTATAGGGTGTTTGTCCACTTGCCTGAAAGACAGAGAGAAACAGAGAGACAGAAAGCGAGAAATAGCCCCCAAGGGGGATGGCCATGCCGCAATCCCTTCTCCTCCATTCTCTTCTCGGGATCTTGGGCACGCATGTACATGCACCCAGCATGAGTTTAAGCTACTGGGTCTAGGACTCGAACCGCCGTCAACTATATGGAAGTCCAGCCATTACGCCAACTGCTGGTCTCATGGATATAATTTTAATCACTCATATTTAACTATTAAAATGAGCAAGAATATTAGTCTTGTTAAATATGAGTCTCGAACAGGTCAGATAAAATCTCTTCATATTTGTTACTAAAAGAAGATCAACGTTTTGATCAAAGAGTGAGAATGGACAAGAGTAATTCTTATAAAATGCACAACTCAAAGCAACAAACAGCTCCAGTCTTCTGTTAGAAGATGAGGAAAATGATATTCATGAAATTGGTAAATTGAGCAAGAAAGATGAAACCTCATCACATCGTTTTGATAGTGTGTGGATGTTTCTAGCAAGCATAATCTGATTCAAATTGATGATTCTAATTTTCCTTTGGATAAGCCTGGTAGATACTTCAGTATTTTACATCAAACTTTTTTCAAGTGGAGAAAGAATATGCAGAAACCAACTTTCATATTTGAAGTTCTAAGATAAAGTATTTTAAAAATGTTTCTTTTATGTTTTATCCCTTAGCTTTGGCTAAGATAGTGTGTGTGGCTGGAAACAAGGAAACACCCACATTCTTAATTATAGGAACAAAAAAGTTTCTTGGATATAAAAAAACTCACATGTGTAATTACTGCACATGGGAAAATGTCTGAGTAAACAGCGAATAATCAATAGTGTTCCAGAAAGACATCTGACCACTGAAGCACCTACATGTGAGGCTCTTTAAAGGATATTTTATGTCTAATACTTAGCAAAATGATGAGTGCTTGTGGTACCACTAGTACGATAATTACAGAAAACAATGCAAGTTTTCTAGTTCAGTAGTAATTATTTGAAAAATTGATGATGAACCTGGAATACAGACAATGAAGCTTTATAAATTTTTTCAAGGGTCAAAAGTTCAAATGAGGGCCACATTTAATAAATATTAAACTGAGAGAAGAAATCATACATAAACATTTTAAAAAGTAAATACTACTCATTTCTTTTTTAAAAATAATTATTTTATTTAAATCTATTTATTTATTACTTATTTTAATTTGACCAGAGAGGGACAGAGTGAGAGAGTGAGAGAGAAAGTGAGAAAGCAAGCCACCAGGTCTGGGACTTGAACTGAGATCGACCATGTGGGAGTCCAGTGCTCTTGACCACCATGCCACTTGTTGGCCCCAGTATTACTTATTTCAACCAGATTATAACTGGGGCAAATTATATTGAACAACTAATCTTTGTTGCAAACTACCAGAAGAAAAGGAGACCTGGGTATAAAAATCGGTGACTATGCCATTGGTTTCGTGTCTTCTACATAGGTTTTCACTTAAGTAAAAGATGGGATGAAAGATTTTCATTTTTAGGCATTTGTCTTACATGTGCTCACAAAAGATGGAAGAAAGAAGAAGAAGGAAGGAGAGGAAGAAAGATGAAATGAAGACAATGTGAGATCATGAATATGTTAACTAGCTTGATTGTGGTAATCATTTCATAAAGTATACAATATGTATATCAAAACACCTAGTTGGGGACCAGCAGTTAGCGTAATGGCTATGTTGCTGGACTCCCACGTAGTTGACCGTGGTTTGAGTCCCGGACCCGGTGGCTTAAACTCATGCCGGGCACGTGTGTGTGCGTGCCCAAGATCCCAAGAGAATGGAGGAGAAGGGATTGTGGTGTGGCCATCCCCACTGGGGGGTGATTGCTCACCTTCTATCTCTCTGTCTGTCTCTGTCTGTCTGGCGAGCACACGCGCCCTATAGCAAAAAACTCTCAAAAAAAAAAACACCTAGTTGTACACCCTAATTACATACAACTGTTATTTATAAATTATACCTCCATAAAGCTGAAAAAAAAATAGTTGAGGGCACGCCCATGGTAAAGACACTAATCATGATGGTGAAGAGAAAATATACAAAATGCGGCTGTCACTCAGCATCACAGCTCATACCACCACCATGGCAGCTCTGGAGCAGGGCAGTGATCACACTTGCTATTGTCTCTATCTTCCCAAATATAGACTCTCCAATCAAATTGACTTTACAACCACTTTCAAATACACAAATGGGAGTACCAAATAAATGTTACCAGACAAATTAGATTTAATTTAGACAACATGCTATACTTACTGGAAGAGTTCAGTAAAACAACAGGTAATCCTAAAATAAAAGATTAGTATGGTCTTCAGTAGACAAATGAAATGAATGTTGAGTTTGTACCATCCACAGTTATTAGTAAGAACTATTGCTTGCTAACAATAATGTAGCAAAAACGTATGAAAATTGAAATCTGAATTTAAACATTTCACTTAAAAAGATTGAAATAATTTTTGAAAAGAAAAGTTTAGATAAAAACAAATTTTGCTCATTTGAAATGTGCACTGAAAGTGACAATCCAATAAAATATGAAAAATTAGCACCAAGAGATGAAAATGCTTGCATGACTGAAGAAGATTTTGCCCTAATGATTCTGTAACTAATTGTGCCCATTATGAATCACGATACAGCCTCAATTGAAGAGAACGTTGAAAAAACTGGGCATCATTTATCTAGTTTAGGTTTTCTTGATAATGTTCTAGATTGAGCAATTTAATAAAGAATCTAAGAACTTAAATTAATTAGGAATTAAGTAAATAAGAAATTAATTAGATGCCATTTTACAGCTTATATATTCTTTAAAATAAAATTATAGCTGTAAAATAGTTTTAGATTTTCAGAAAAGTTGTGAAGATAATACAGAGTTCTTACCTACTTCACAGCCAGTTCCCTAATTATTAACATTTATATTAGTATATTTATCATAATTAAGGGACCAATATTGACATGTTATTATTAATTAAAACTCATACATTGTTCAGATACTTAGTTAACTTGTCATTTCATTTGCCTTTCCCTAATGAAAAGTCACACTGAGCATTCTTCTTCTTCTTTTAGAGGATTTTTACCATAGGGAGTATGTACTTCCCAGAGAAAGAGGGTCAGATACAATGAGAGAGAAAGTGAGAAATCAACCCCCAGGGGGATGGACACACTGCAATCTCTTCTCCTCCATTCTTCTCCTGGGATCTTGGGAATGCATGCATGCATGCACACATGCATGGCATGATTTTCAAGTCAGCAGGTCCAGAACTAGAAGCACAATCAGCCATGTGGGAGTCCAGTACCACTGTACCATCTGCTGGCCCCATCCTGAACATTCTGATATGCTTATCTGCTATATATACATCTTTGGTTGAAGTATTTACTTTTTTTTCAATTTATTTATTTGCATTCATTCACTGTACATCATTACAGCATACAAAATGAGATTTTCCATCCAGAGTATACTGTATATTGTCTCAATCAAGCACATATCAACAAACATGTAATTATCAGCAAATGATCTTCCATTTCTTGTTTTCTGTATGTTTTGCTTTTTTCCCCCCATCCTTGATTCCCTATCTCTTACCCTCTGCCACCTCCCACTCTCCTCCCACACTGTCTCTGGTATCTATGTTTGCTTTCTATACCGTTTTCCCACCAGATTTTATTGAATCACCAAAGACCCTAATCAATCCAAATACCCTCATAGCAAACACAGGTGACACACACATTTCCATGAACACAAGTCTAACTTTATGCATCCTATAAAGTAGCATCTAGCTGGGGCTACATATCCTACTGCAGTCATTGAATAGATAGGTTTTTTTTTCCTGAAACCTTTCTTTTTGTAACTCAATTTACATTCCTTCCCCAAGCATCATCACAGCACACAAAATGCGATCTCCCATCCAGCACACACTGTACAGTGCAGAATGATTTTCTTTAAAATAAATAGATAAATAAAATCTGAGCATGTCACTCATACCACCCCTCAAAGGCTATCCATGGTCTTCGGAATAAAGACACAAAACCTTCCTGTGGCTTTCAAAGGCCCCACGTCCTCTTGCTCCTCTTCTCTCTGGCTCTCTAAGCAGCAGCCACGCTTGGCCTGCAGTGGGTTCCTGGTCTGTGCCTGGCTCCTTCCTGACTGGCCATGCCAGGCCCTCGGCTTTTCCCCTCCCCCTCACAAGTCAGGGTTC